>NW_019101750.1:0-388789 GCF_001856785.1 Myzus persicae | reverse complement strand
CCCCCCCCCCCCCGCCGATCTCCACCTATGCTCACAAGCAAACCTTCACGTTAGTGGATATAAGTACCTATTTAAAAAAAAAAATCGATATTGTCATAAAGTTTTGCTGAGTGACAAAAAAATAAATCAAATTTTATAAACATAAATAATGTACGTTATGAAAACGTTAATCTAAAATTTAAAAAAAAAAAAAACAAATTTATTTGACCTTTAGTTTTATTTTTTATTTTTAGTACATCATATTGTAGTTATTTGATGTTTTTGTCAGCAGTTGTAATAGCTATATACATTTATAAACTAATGGTAAACTGTTATAATTTATAAATATGTTTTTATACATTTTTCAAAAGTCCATGATATCAAGTAAACATTTTAATAAATTCCATCAGTTATATTTGTAAAAAATGGAAAGTTTATAATAAAAAAAATATATATACTGTCTTAAGTAAAACATTAACGTAAGTTTGGGTGTACAGATTGTGCAAACAATAAAAATGAACTTTGCCCTCTTTAGAAATGAGATAAAGTCATCCTAAATATTGTATGGTGGACGTAGTTAGTTATGACTTTATTACTATTCAATGTTTTCAATGTCTTATTTAAAATTTATACTATTCACTGACATTGCATTTTTTTTTTTTTAATTCTATTCAATTATAATGGGTCCGATATAACATCAACAAGTAGTCGAAAACCGATTACAAAATAAGAGTTTATTAAAACGATTTAACATACTTACTAATTTTATTATTTAATTGTACTACTCATTCGGTGTGTACATTGCTGTTTTGAGTAAGCCACATTATGTGACATATTTTGTACCAACCGAGTGATCTACATGAACTTCACACTCATGCTAGAGTAAGTAGTACTCAGAAATCTGTCGCATTGTCAATTAGAAATAATAATTATTTAATCTATTAGCACGAATCCTATTTACTCGGTATCGCAAGGTCCTTTACGGCGTAATAATTTATCACCGGTATTTGATCAAACAAAACGAGACATGTTGACACAATAATATTAAATGTGTACTGCCGGATGATACATGTCATTTTATATATTTTTACTTATTTATATTTTTTATATTTTACGCGGCATATCACCCTGTTCGACTCTAGCGAAAATATTCAAAATAATGGTTAAGTCCTGTCCAATAAAATGATCATATTACATTATTATGCCACTAGCTGTAGTTACAGAGCAATCAAAAAAAAAAAAAATTTTCGTCAAAATCATAACAACCACCTCTTGCGACATTTTTATATACCGTTTGTTGATGGGTCAAATGAAAACCTAATGAAAATATTAATAATAATTCAGAAATACAGATTATTTAAGTTGTAGGTATCTTCCTGTACCTGGATGATTACCTGCACTTATAATTCTGCAGCAGAATGTTGTAATTATATTTCACAGATATTAAAACGATGATATTGACTTTTCCCAGGCATACCGAGGGCTTTTGGGGTCATGTAATCGATAATTTATCAAATAATCTATTGTGTGTACAATATACCGGATGATTTTTTAAGCATGCTCGTCCCCATTTTTCCTTTTAATTTTACATTTATTCAAATTCTGACTATCAGAATTTTTAAGTAGACCTAAAGACCACATTTTTAAATTTCTGATATTTTTTGTAGGTACCTACTTCTTAAGGAGCTGTGGCGATACAAACTTCTATTTTTCAAATGGGGCTTCCTTTATTACTGAAATTTATATAGCGGTTGAATTTTTTGAAAAAATTGATGTATCTTAATTATAATTTTAATGAGTTATTTAAATGCTTATACTAAGGATAATAATCATTAAAAATAGTTTTATAAAATTCAAAACTATATATAATGTTAGATTTAGTACACAAAAGAACATAAATCAAAAACTACTAGTGGCTTGAATTTTGATTTAGATACATCAAAATTTTAAAAAAAGATATCTGCTTAATAATTAAAAATGAAAAAGAGAGTTTTATTTTTGAAAAACCGAAGTTAGTATTATTACAGGAGCATTCTTAAGTGATACAAAAAATTGAGTTTTGATACATGCATAACTTAAGCATACAAATAGGTTAAAAATCTTGCCTAAAATCCTAACCTAACCTCTTTTATATCGTATCTTACCTGGTTCACAGCTACCAGAAGACTATGTTCTACAATAAGGGAATACATGTGATACATATGCACACTGGAGGTACGCGATTCAAATTTAAAAAAAAAAATACTCACTGATTACTGCATGGAAAAAAAAGGAAAGAAACCAGACGTCACACGCACGACTCGGTAGGTACTGTCGAGGCGGTTAGATGGTAGGTGAGTTTGCACTGAGTGGTACACTCAAACTGATGAAAATACCAGATGCTGTCACACCGGCCAGCGAGTGTCGTGAGGCTTTACCAAAGGTTTTTGCGCTTCCGAGAAGCATCCATTCTTTCTCTTCAACGATAAATCCCCTTTTCAGCCTTTCACATCTCTGGTGACATATATAATAAAAGCAAACGCTCCACGTCATACCGTTTTGAATACGTCGCGTTGATTTCTTAACGGGATGACCGTTCTTTACGCGCATGCCTATCAGGAGGTTAATTGTTTTGATTAAGTTTACAAGTTTATCTATTAGTACGTTGTGTATATCATCGCAACAACAATAATAATAATAATTATTAAAATATCATAACAATATGATGATACAATATGTTTTATTGTTTTATTGTTCTGTGCACCGTATAACTATATACTATGGCACAATAATAGCATCGGGACGACCGTCGGATGAAAAACCATTTCGTTGGCCTCCGCGAGATTCGGCAACACGATTACGCGTGTTTGTCGGGCCGATTAAGGGACACCTAAAGCGACCCGAAATAAATCAAGATTACGTGCGGGAATCGACTGCAACGTTGTCAAACATTTATTATACTGTTGAGACACACAATACCACTGCGGCAGTGTAGGACGCTTTTTGAGGCGGTCTTTACGTGGTCTAAAAGGGATTACGTTAAGCTAGTCCAAACTCAATAGCAATTAATAACTTTTCAAATGTGATCGGTATAATAATTAATAACAGATCTCTCACTCAGACCCTCTGCAGAGCTCCGCGTCTCTCTGTCCGGCCGTCTCTCTCCATCTTTCTCTCTCTCGCCGTTCCCTCTGGAGTTTACAACTTTACATTCGTATGCTGCTTTTTAGAACGCCCCCGGGAAAAGCGACGGACAATAATATTATATTGTACGGAAATCCATTTTACTGCGCTCTATAACTTACTGAGATTTATCGCCGGGACTCTTAAATCCGGCCGGTATACGGTACGGCCGGAGACGAGAGTACTCTGGGCCCGGTGGAATATTTCATGTGACACGGATGACGAGGCGGTAAGGTGACTAAAAAACGTTTACAAATTGAATTTACTGAAAATCCCGGGTGGTATGAAATGTGTGATATACGGTGATAATAATATTTCGGTTCGTTCTGGACGCCATCGGTGCAGCCATATTTCACTCGACGCCCGGACAGGAATCGGACGAGTTCGCAAAGTGATGCAGTGCGATGGTCACGGTTAGATTGTCTGGTTTTACAATAATATTATGGTTGAAAGGGTCTTTTGCAATAATTTTAGACTAATGTTGTTTAACTTTAATGAAGATTGAGATATTAAGGAAATAACACTTTAAAATACGAAGAAAACAAAACGAACCTACATTTTATCGAAATTGCGTACTTTATTATAATATGACGTCTGGCGAAGAACAACTGCACTGGTGTTGTCGTTACAATATTATTGAAGTAATGATTTATGCACTGCAACCCGAGACGCTGAATACACATCATTTCGCGTGAGCGTACTTTCGTATGGATTAATGTACATTCGTGGACGCACAACAATAATATTCGCGATCCTTCAATTTTGCAGTTCTCATTCGACCATGCTAGTATTTCGACAGTATTTTAATTTCATACATCGCGGAATAGCACACACGAACTCCACTATTATATAGGTAATCAATCATATTATTGCTCCCACTGCGAGAGCAAGTATCAAATCTCGATTTCCAAACTCACGTACGCGAAATAATAAATTACGAATTCCATTCGAACCGCTTCTAATGAGTTTTTAAACTAACCGAAACAACGAACAATCGGTTTAATATATTTTTCTCGTCGAAGATTTATACGCCCGCAAAACTTCTGGTGTAACTTGACGTTTTGAGTTGCCGTAAGTATTATTCTTGTTAGGTATTATTATTATTATTTTCGTCTCGGCTTAATAACGTAGGCCCCGTGGCCCCATTACCGCAACTATCACACCGTTCCATCGCCGCTGCAGTCTCTGCCGCGCGTCGAAACTTAAACTTGTGGTAATATTTCTGCTGCACATGGTCCTCGCACAAACCGTATTGTTTCAGTCGTCCTTTACGGTGATATCTTTCCGTCGGACTTTTTTTTCCGTGGTTAGATATCGTGTCCTGCACCTTTATTATCGCTGTTCGAGATTTCCGAGCTATATATCCGGCCTACCGTAGGTATAAGTCTCTGCCAGCTATTTAGCAACCTATTCCACCATAATAAATTACATCGGCACACACACACACACACACACACACACACACACACACACACACACACACACACACACACCACCACCAAAGTTATTCGACGAGTAAAAATAATTACTAAAAATTGCCCTAACTAGATACCGACAACCT
This sequence comes from Myzus persicae, assembly GCF_001856785.1. Taxonomy (NCBI): domain Eukaryota; kingdom Metazoa; phylum Arthropoda; class Insecta; order Hemiptera; family Aphididae; genus Myzus; species Myzus persicae. Next base: position 384,087 of record NW_019101750.1, on the reverse strand, counting down.
CGTATTATATACTATTTACCAGACAATTATTATTCATTACCTACCGTATATCATAATTACAACAAAGCAAAAATCTATGTTCTTTTTCGCCGTGTTCAGTCCACTTACTAAAACGCCTCGTTTTTTTAGAGACATGTAAATATTTATTGTGTGAAATAAAATCAGAAGACGCGACGAGTGTGTGATTTGTGATCATTAACTTTGAGAAAAGTGATGACCAGTATAATATTCACTAAAAGCAAATAATGTTATGGTAGAAGTTTCCTAAACGATATAAAAACTACACAGGCATAAAAATGAGAAAATAGAAATCATAATTACATTTGATAATTTAAAAAGTAATATTTTCAGCAATGAAAACATAAAGCATTTCAATTAGTATTTGTTGGGTTGCAAACATAATATTTACCAGATTTAGTGAGGTAGCATTTTGACATCTTGTAGTAGACAGCAGATGACCAGGAGAGTCTTAAATATTTATCAAACATCGATGCGCACCTCAATTTCAGGTAGTTATAGAATTGTTTAATTATGGAATCCTGTTGAGACGGATATCTCCTGGTGAAAAGCAGACAGAAGCACTAAACTTTCACTTCTGAACAAGGATACTAATATTACAAACGTCGAATGTCCGTACAACAGTTTTGTCCGTGACAAGATATTGCGTTCGGAACGGTAGCCGTCTTAACCGTTTCCGGTTATTAAACTGCGGTACGAATGTACCAACATTTCATTTTCCGCACATTATTATAAATAATAATGGAGCCGGCTTACAATTCTGGATAAAAAAATAAATGTACGAATCTGAATTTAAGAGCCCCTTCAATATTGTATGTTATAATGTGCGTTGCAGTGCTCGACAGTTTATAGGCAGTACATGCATACTATATTATCAGGCGACCTTTACCCAATTTCAGCGGTGGTCATAATATTATACTACCCCACATTACTGTTCCGTTTAAGTTGTTTGAGCTGTCCCGTAAAACGCCACATCATAACTTCTCGCTGCAATGGAGTATGCGTATTTTATACGTTATTATCACTTAGGATTATTTAATTCATGTCCTTTTACGTTGTATTTAGATTCGGGTGAGAGAAAATCGTGTCTTGGCCAGTATTATTATAGCACGACTATGTGAATGCAAAGTGCATTTTTACTCATTGGACATTCCAAATTTACATGGAGTTTAACCATTCTGTGCCCCTAAAATGATAGGTAACACACATTTTGGACAGTTTTGTTGGTAATTTAATTTGTTAATAAGTATATTATGCGCTTTATGGCATACAATATAATACCTATATTATCCTTTGAGGTTTGTTCTCGATAAAAATTGAGGAGTGCTTGGTTCTGGGCTTTGAGCTTCAGAAAAATGGTTGTAGATGACCAATTCACCACTCTATCTTTTTCGTACCTTCTATATCTGGATGAGGTTAGGTCGTATTTAACTGGTAAGGATAGGAAGACTCCTGCCAGAGGGGCTACTGTTTTTATCATCAAATGGTGGTGTTCAGAACCGATTTGGAGGTCAAGTGTTTCTCTGTTGTATTGTTTTCAGGAAAAGGCCAAGGTTCAAAGATGAGTGGCGTTTCATTAAGTTAGGGCCAGAGTTTGAACCATTACTTTTCCCACTGGAAGTGTCCTCATCGATAACTATTTACGACCCAGAAATGGATTATGAGAGCGTCGGCCAGTTATGTTAGTTATTAGTTTATTGCAAATTGCTATCTTTATGTTACGTTTGGCACTGAAACGTGCCCCGATTTGGGCATTTTGTGTATTCCTATTTCAATATCGGAGAGATCGTGTGTATAAACATATGTACCGTATACCCGGTATGCATATGGGTGATATTATAGTTGTCGAATGGGACGACTACATTTCACAGTTGGTATTTTAACGTATTACTCTCTCTCTCTCTCTCTCTCTCTCTCTCTCTCTCTCTATCTCTTTGACAATGATGAACGGACGATGTTAGGATGATGTACTCGTATCAATTTGTGCGCATAACGTCTCATCATTTCGCGTCTATTTTAAAACTATTTGAGCCGTAAAATATATATTATCAAGTCGTTCTTTATAGATGACAATGACGTTGCCTTGTGTCAAGGATGCGTTTTAATAATAATATGTATTCGCGCGTTTCTCGATAAAACATTTATGTTACGCCGTCGGTTTTTGATACCGACCGTAAATCGCACCGAACCCGTTAAACGCCGAATACTGGGTAAAGTGTACGCGCATATCACGTGTATTATATACTATGTATACCTACTATAATAGTATTATAATACTTGTGTTCGCTATAAAATCGCTATCGAGACGAATGATAAAAAAAATTCCTCTCACAAAAAAAAATTAAACCATCATCAGTGACTCGTGTGATGATGCACATCACATCGTGTAGTATGGGTATCTAGTTATTCCTCCTGCGCCAAATTATGTAGTCTGCCGGCTTTTCGACGATTAAAACTAATTAAACGCTCGACGTGTATACAAACTGCGCATATATCCATAATATAGTTTTATCGACTTGGCGCAGCTCGGTTTAATCTTACGCGGAATGTACGGCACGATTATTCACGACCTCGCGCTCTATATACGGTGATTACTTAACATCACAGTCGTTTACTCAGTAGTTTTGTGTTTTTGAAAAAAAAAAACTATTTTTTATTTTTTTAGTTGTCTGATACTATTATTATTGGTTTAATTATCTAGCATCCATTGTTTAACATCCTGAAACGTCTTACAGCTGATGATATGGCATAGACGGTTTGATTTTTTTTTATATATATCTACCTTAAGTACGTTAGAGCAAAAATATTCTATTTGGAAACGTTAAATTAAAAAATAAAAACTTAACAATTTATAGTGATATGCTTAATACTATGAATAATGCACAACCATAATAAATTATTTAAGTAGCTAGTAGCTTCTGGCTCTGACGATGAAACTCGTCAATGAAAATCCATAATTTTTTGTCTAGTTTAATTTTTAATTTTGTAAAATTAGAAATAATATATTATGATATTATGGTCATTAGTATGCCGCATCTGTGCAATAATATATTGGGATCACGCCCTTTAAAATAATTAAATAACTTTTAATAACAGTATAATATTTTTATGGTGAAAAAATAACAATTTTTAAACGGTATAATATGGTGATGACTTCAAATCGTGTTAACGAAAATTATTTTCAAAAAGCCTTTCATAAAATGACTGCATATAATATAGCGATTGCGATAAAACCATCACCGCGTGTATTTAGACGTGCGAGTCGTTTGGGTTAGGTTTTGATGTTATTATACTATAATATACGACCGATATTACGCGTATACGGGTAGGCGCCGACCGTAATGTACCTTATATATATTATATTGTGTAGGTAATATATATAATATATTACAGTGTACGGATATACGCATAAACCGTCTCTTTGCGTCAAAGGCTGCGCCCGCCGTCGCGCTGAATAATTAATCGACTGGGGCGGTGCGTCGAAAATAATTAACCGGCAATTTTACGGGGTCACACTTGCCACGGGCCGAACAAATCAGACCGCGACGGATACATAATCCACCCGCAGACGGCGGGAAAACGCGACGTGGTGAGTGGATAATTAATAGAGAATTTAGCGGAATATAATAATGCGCTAACACTAGAGGATCGTGTACCGAACGGTAGGACGTATATAATGCAACAATATGCTGCCTTGCTGATTCCTTTTTTCCTCGTAAAGGAACTACTGCGTGACAGAATAAAACTTTCAAACAGCGGCCGGCATACGACCCCGCAATGAAATTCGGCGGCGTTTCGATCATCGAATTCGAGAATACACCGGAACTCGGGGTTCATTATTGCTTGGTAGAGGGGTAGAGGGGCTTCGCGTACCCCACGAACGACGGTCGCAGCAGCGGTAATATCAGTGGCACACGACGCAAAGCACTGTCGCATTATAATATAAACGCTGCGTGCAACAAAGGCCTTTCCTGGATTTCGAAGATATCTGTTGTGGTATATCGTGGTAAATAAAAAAACCAATATCGGGTAAAAGCCGACGAGATCACAAGGTCCGCTGTTATTAAAACCACTTGGTTTCGGTAATCAACTATCAGAACGGAAATATTATGTTAGATCAAATACTATACGCCCGAGACGGTCTAGACGCTGTGGCATCACCATTAGAGATACATCGTATTAATCAACATGATTGCATTGATTTGCTAAAAGGGAGGAGGTAACTTCCTCCTCCCCAATGAGCCTGTCGCTGTAATGCATGCCCGTTACATATATTTTGAATTCAATGATAAATCATTGCATACGAAAAACGATTCTGAGCTAGACAGCCCCTCTGCTTCTGTATTACTAAGTGCATAGGTACTATGATATGATAATACTACATAATAGTTTATTTTCATATCCGGTAAGTTGAGTTCCTTTTTTGAGAAAACTAGTTATTATAGTTATTAATTGATTATAGTCATGTGTAATATTTTATATTTATAAAATACGCGTAGTTATTATTTACTGCTGAGCAAATGCCAATGTTAATCTAGAATCTTTCATCTTTGTTTGAGTATCGAATTTCACCAGAATTTCATCAAATGTCTTGAAATAAAAAATCGTGTTCAAATGTATTTTTCAGCCTTGCTGGTTTATTATTGTAAAATCAATTCAATCGCTACGATCAAAATCTTAAAATGGAAATAAGACAACATATTTAATCTTTTCCTGTATAAATAAGTAGCGTCTGAGAGTGAGTACAAAAGGGCCATTTTCATTCTCACGTAATATTTCTAAAGCACTGCGACTATGAGTATGGGTCTAGACCCAAACACATCTTTGTTTAAAAATATAATATTTAAGTGTGTACTTGAAAATACCAAAAATCTGAATTTGATGAAATACGTTATTAATGGATAAAAGTGGGTTAAGGAGTGGATGATTGGTGATCACCTTATGTACTGATAAGAGAGCTTAATATAATATACATTATGTATAATATTTTCATTTTTGGATTCTAATTGGAGAGAAATAGTTACAAATTGCATTTACAATATGGTGTGCTTAAGTTTATTGTCTTGAATTCTTTTCAGGAACGACTTTAAAGGACTATAATAAAGATCAAATTGTTTCGTGCAGACCTTCTTTTGCAATATAGTTGAGCATACATATTACGGTCGTATTTATTATAATGAGATCATTTATCCAAATATCTAGTGGCTTGGACGAATAAAATTAAAATTAATAACTACAAACAAAAGTTGAAGATACATAACCAAGCACGAGTTTTTAGACGTTTTTTTTACTGAAAATACTATACTCGCTTGAAGTAGGTTGATTATCAAAAAAAAAAAAATGAAAAAAGATAACTGATGATGATTTATTTATCATTGCTTTTAAATCCGAAAACAGTCGTATTAGTGCCCACTCAATACCTGCGCTATGGTTTCTTTTATTGTTTTTCGTTTACCCGGACATAGTAGAATTTGTGATACTAAAGTTATGCCTGATAAATAATTTGTACAAACAGAATAATTGATAATCTGTAAAACGTTTTACTTAACTAGATTTTTTATGTAGCATGTCGGTCATTTGTTTGTATTATCAATCCATTATTGAACTAAATAAATTCGAAAAGTAGGTTCGTAAAATTCAATTTCATGGATTACACAATATATGAAAGCAGTTGTATGTATGGTTCAACCAATCAACTGTCATTTAATTGTGTATAAAAGTATTTCTAATGTATACTTCGATAAAAGTCAAAAGTCTAATCGTAGTTTAAAAACAAATACATAGGAATTAGTACATAATATATAGGTATGTACAACAGACAAGCAATTAAACAAAAAAAGTTTTCATGTTCATTAGTTTGTACCGTAGTTCAATAAATTGATTTCCCTACCTGCGTAACTAGATGGAAATTATAATACTTATTTAAAATCTCAATTCCTCAACTAAAATATTTTATAAAGACGTCTAACCATTGGGAGTACCTTTAATCACAGAACTAATACAATAGCTTCATTAATAATTACTAGAAACAATTGTTAAACTCTACCATGTTTGAAAATGAATATATGCGGATCACAGTACTTACATTTATGACACATTTACTAAATTCACACATTTTCACACCTATCGTTTAATTTATTTGTCTATTTATGTAAAAATATGGATTTTAGGTTTTATAATATCATTAGTATTTATTCTATACCTTACGCAAAATGTCTTGGCGTTGTGTCATTGTGCACTAATATTTATGATAATGTTTAATTTTATACAGTTAGGTATGATCGTATGCTGTGATACCTTACCATAACATGAGTAAATAACGAAAAACAATATCAACGTTTATTCAATTAACGTTAATTACGTATTATTAGTTAGGTAATATACTAATAGCAAAAACAAGCATTTATTTCGTTTGCACATTATTTATTTATCGATTATTTATTATTATTACTATAGGTTGGTAAACATACATACAGTCAAATAAGACTAAATAAACATCACTAATCCATCCTGAAGCCTTACATTTTTAAGGATCAAAGAATTCCGAAAAATTGACATATGTCAATTACACGACTTCCGTATCAAACGATATGCTATTTACGAAAAAAAAAGTTTTTATCCTACATATTTTCTATTTACTAAAATTCTGATGGTTATATTTTATAAATACATACATATGCAATTTCGATATTTATTTACATAACCAACAAAAAAATAAAACGCAAATCGGAATCAAGTATTAATAAAATAATACGGAAACGGATGTATCTCTACAAAAGGAAAATCTTTTCAACGTTATATAATATGTTTTTAATTATTTTCGATTTTAATTTGAAAAAATTATATTCAAATTTTATTTATACAGGTACAATGTAACTATAAAATAAATATCAAAAACGATAGAAATGTTTTCTCCGTTTACTAATATACATTAATCAATTTTGTCTTGAACGTTATAAAATATGATGCTGTATTATTTTCAGTATTTTGTAATACAAACGATGTAGTTCACTGTTGACACTACTTTTTCATGTACCTATTAAATAAAACAGGAAAAAAACAACCGAAATTCTACTCATTTAATAGAATGCTGATACAATTGTTTTTCTATTACATTTTAAAATCCACGAAAACTATTTTTAAAGAAATCATAATTAAATATATTTCTTTCATGAATAATAGTTGTTAAATATTAATGAGTGTTATCAACTCAATAGTATTGTTCTGCATAAGAGTAGTTCTTCATTTATGCCCGAGTATCAAACGAACATAGAGGTGCTTTTCATGTAAATTGTTAGAAAAATCACCGATTATGATGACCAACAAATTCACGTGAGATACATTTCGAACATCTGTCACTGGTCACTGGTCATAGAACAGTAGACATTCTATATTATGTAATATATATTATACGTCTCCCGTTTATTTGACTAGTGACATCTCAAGCACACTATAGCTGGATAAATAAATCGATAAGGTATTTAAAAAAATAAAATTGCGGTTCCGCTTGAAATTATAAAAGTATGCGTGTACACCTGGCTTGGAAAATGCGAAAATCGCTTTAAAATTTACAAAAAAGTTGCACTTGACTGAAAACTCGCAGCAAAATGTTTCCGTTCATGAGCGTTTAGTGTGGCAGTCAAACAGTTAAAAGTTTAGATTTATAGCACGCAAATAAGTAGACGATATATTATACGGTGTGTATACTAACTATACTAATGACACTCAGGTTTAAACACACAACTACTATAATACACTGCCAGAGAGGTTTCTGTATACCTTGTGGATAATTATTATTAAAACTCGGAGAGTTGGTCCATTCAGTAATTCCTATGAAAATAGCCTTTTTTAGATGCAATAATGTACATGGATAGAACTGAATAATAAAATCTAATCAATCTCTATATGTATATATCAAAAACTAATAACCTGTGTTGTTGATGTTTTCAGCTCAATAAAATAAAATAAAAATACCCAGAGTGACACACCCTAAACGATTATTATTAGTACGTTATACAACGATAATTCGACTACTATGAAATCATATAGATATACATATGTACAAGGTATGCAAGAATAGAATACAATTTATGATTATTCGGATCAAACAAATTTATTAAGTCTTCTGTTTATAAATTTAATTTGAAAAATAGTACGAGATAAATGTAAACAAAACTATAGATTAAACAACGTCGATAAAATATTTATAGTACAAAAATATTCATAGCAAATATATTTCTAGATAGATCGTTTTTGCGAATCAGAATTTAAATGTAAATTGTAATCAAGCGAAATGTTTTACAGTAATTTTGAATAATGAAACTCTGGTTTTATTCATTTCATTTATTATTTATCATTCAAATAGATATTTATATTAAACATTAAATAAAAAATAGATCAAAACTTTGGAAAATACTGTTCATACGCATAAATCCAGTAATCATTATAGAGCATGTTTCCACATAACGTCCTAAATTTGATTTTGACAAATGATTTTCATTTTATTTACTATGATTTGTGTAGATAATATAGGTACATGCACTTTTTATGAAAAAAAAACAATCATTCTACATCGATAAATACATTGTGTTACATCGCTTCTGCTTGAAATAATTTTATTCGTAGAAAGCACTAATCAAAATAATATTTTCAATGGTTGATCATTCTCTTTACCCGGTAATTGTAAATGGTATAAAAGTGTAATTTATTAAGTTATAATTAAAATCCAGCAAGTTCTGCTAAAATACTAAATATTAAAATTATCACCGAGTCGAAATATATTTTTAATGCAGCAGCACGTCTCCAGGAAAAAAAAAATTGAGGCACATATTTTATATGGGTGAACAATATTGCCATTCTTTGTTTTCGAATAAAATGAACTTTCCATATTTTCATTTTATTTTTTTATTTACACAAAGGATGAAAAATAAATAGCAATAACGTCACCTGTTTTACGTACATTTTTATAAAATTTGTTCTTTTAAATCACGTAGGTACCTAATTTATGACATTTTTGACTTTAGACGAATATCATCATAAACCCTAGTCAGATTGATGCGTGTTGGCATTAAATTAGACCGACTCATTTTTTTTTTTTTGTCATTTAAATTGTATTATTTTAATAAAAACCAGAGTGTATAGATCAATAGTGAGTCGTGAGCATATTATGTTAGACACTCGATGGATACAACACGATTTCGATTTATTATTATAATTGTTTCCTAAAAGTTAAAATTGAGTTTATTAACTTTGCCTTAAATTAAAATCAAATTGACTTTCAATAAACAGCCCATACTATAATATTTGAACATCCACATGAAACAAAATATATTAAACTACAGTGGAAAAAAATCGATATCTTCTCACGACGTTTAATAACATAATACTCAACCACTGAAGTGACACAAACTGATTAAAATAGTTATTATGTATTATTATTATTATTATTGATTTATTATTTTGTAATAAAATATCTTAATCGCTGTGTTGGTCCAATATGCCACGCGTTCATCTTTGTTCATCCGTACGGTAAAATGTAGTAATAATATAATAATATGCGCTTCGAGGACGATACATTCTATATTATAAGTCGCCGCAAGCGATGTAACATTTACGTGAGATTTAAAATAATTACTTACAAAACATTCCGGGCATATTAAAATTATTAAAATCCTCGGGGCGAAATCATTGTATTATTTTTGGTTTTGGTTAGGTTAGGTATAGGGTCTTTATAGGAAAAACGAAGATTTCGGTTCCGGTTCTTCAAAATTATAAATGTCTATTTTTGTTAGTATAGATTTCTTAATGAATCATAAAACAAATCAAAAAATTAAGCGATCAAAATCATTTCCGTGAAAAACATATTTAAGTACCCTAAAAATATTAGTTTTGATTCCAGTCCCTTCAGCTGTAATAAAGTATTGAATTCAAACTACATTATTAATTAAAAAAATATGCTGAGACAAATGGACACAAATTGAAAAATGTAACAGTTTAACCAGTAAGTAAAACCAGTTCCTTTACAAAACTAGAATGCTCACGGACCAGTTGCCACTAGACTAGAATTTATATTTGAGTAACAATACACAAATTTCACTCACTTTATTTTATTTGTTAAGAATACATGATATTATGTTCCTTATATTTACGGAATGCGTTTGCCATTAAGTTTAATTTTAAAATTCCATGAAAAATAAGTTATTATATAACGGGTGATTTTTTTATGATTGAACACGAAATTATTTAAAAAAGTGTAAATGATGTTTAAAAAAAAAATGTTTAAATCACTTTGTATCCTAAATTATCATCTTTCAAACCTAGTATTATTGACCTAATACCCTTAGTACAAAAAGTTAAAAAAAAACTCAGAAATGACTCTGTATGACATCTCCCCTCCTCTCGCTCGTCAAAATACAACCACCGTTCTGGCGTATTATAATATTAGAAGCGCGTGTGTTTGTTTTTAGCGATACTGTTTTTACTAATTGCACTGAAAATGACCTTTCATACAGCAATTATTGCGCTAAAGACATTTTTGGGGTGGTAGACCTATAATATTATTATGTTCGGTCATTTTCAGAGTTAATAATAAGCATTATATTAAACCACCAAGAGAGATAACAGTATAATGGAGTTCTGACTCATGATATAACACGTTCCTAATGATACGATTACCATACGATAATAATAATGATACAATAGTCGAGCTGTTTCGAATGCAACTATCCTCATCACTGAAGTCTGAATTATCGAACTTCCATAAGATTAACATTAAACGATTAATAATAATTAAAGGTGACCAAACATATTTTTCTGGGATAAACGCGCTGGGGATATCGGGTTGAGTTAGACATTAAATCGTTTTTTCTCGATGATGTCATCAAAAAAACAACTAAATAATTTACAAATACCTACATCATTGTATAATATAATATAAGTAAATAATTGCATAGGTAGCAGCTCCGAGTTCTTCTTGAAAAATGGAGTCAAATTTCCGGCATTTGAACGAATTCATTCCCGATCACTAGTTGGTTTGACTGAATATATATATTATTATCACTTGGATACAATTAGCATTATGATTTAAAAATGAAAATTATTAGGAGTTTTTGCAATTACCTAGGCATCGATTGTTGTCTGCAAATTATATATGACTTATATTGACTTTATGTCCATTGACTATACACCCCACAGCCACGTGGCTGTGTTTTAATTATTAAATTTATATTATCTCGATGAAACGTAGTAGGTCAACCATGCCCGGGTCAAAGCACTGGTCGGTCACCTACGTCAGTGATAATAATGGACAAATATATTATTATGCAGTCGTTCTGCAGTGAACATAATCACTGATTTTGACAGGACCGGCGACAATATAGGGTTTTGTACACAAGTCATCGACAACTGTCAATGGTTCAACACCTTTCTACGTCGAATGTATACAATAATCAAACTGTGAAACAATATTATATGATTTAGATCGATGAGAAATCTGAGTGTTTGAGTCAATATTAGCAATATCGATCGTCGACAACCATATTCAGCATGGTATTATATACTTGTACTTCGCACGAATTTGAACTTAATTGGAATAAAAATTTAAATTAGGGACTATAATTGACGTAACATCTCAACCGATATAACGTAAGACTTAAGACACTCGTCTTATTTTCAAATAGCTCAAAATACATTTATATTATATAATTGTATGACTACTAATCATCAAGTTACTATATGGTTGCACAAACAAATTCAATATTTTTTTAATTTTTTTTAGGTTTTCACTTGTGTTGAATGGCAGCCATTCTTTTTTCATCTAACATACCGACTGAAAAGAAATCTTTTCGAACATTTTATGTGTGAAAATCAAATACTTTAAACTAATAATTGTTCTTTATTATTTATAAACATTTAAAGTTTTGATAAGGGAATTGAGTGGCCCATGAAACTGTGGTGAACTACTCCGCTGATACGAACTCCCAATTCGTGTAAATAATTGAATAAAAGTTTGTTGTTTGAATAATTATTTAATTTCAGCTTCATAACATAAAACTAAATAAATGGATCGAAATTAAAAATGAGTAAAAAAAAATTAACTTATGTGTGAAAATATAAAATTAAAAATATTTAAAGTTATACATAAAACAAGTCACGAATCCACAATAAATTAATTAGTGTGATGAATTTTAAGTAAAAAATATAATATTACTTTTAAAAGAATATAAACGTCAAAGTTTCAATAATCTCAAACGTACGATATCTCTTTCGTACATCCCGTTTTTATTTGATGTTTAATGCAAAAATGTTTTGCAGAATTCGGTGTCGAGTAAAATCGTTGATTTTGATATAGGTTAGGTATGGAATTTAAAATCATCAAAATATAAAAACGCTGATTTTCCTCTGTAATAAAAAAAAAATCGCATTCCGCTGGTCACATTGATAGGAAACCGTTACTCGTTTATTGATGGTTGGATGAAAGAAGATTGATAAAAATATAATTTTTATTTATGCGTGGTTTCATTTTGTACGAACGTGTTTTTTTGTAACGTTAACATACCAAAAATATACTCAAACCTCAAATAGAAAATCGTATTCTGTGTCAAATAAAGTGAAATTGTTGGACTTACTTAAAAGTAACTGCTCAACTTTGTGTAAAGATTTTAGAAGAAAAAAGTAATTGTTTAATTTTTCATCCCTACATGGCACAACAATTTTGTTTCCTTTAATTCGTGTTTTAAGTGTTTTTTGCTGTTCTTAAGCCACCTTCAATGAGAATATCTCCAAATGTGAATTGTGAATTTCGTGTCATACTTTTATACCACGAAACACTTTTACAAAGAAAACTTGCTGAAAACTTAAGAGATAAAAAAATAAATTATTACAGAACTTACCTCCGCAAAAATAGAACTTATTCACTTGCTTATTAAAATATTGTCTATTGCTGAATAAATTAGTTTGAGTACTTAATATGAATTACAGAAAACAAACAAAAACATAAATCAGATTTAAATGAACACGACAAATGTTACTATATTTTTTGCCTATTTATTTATTCGAGAGTCAAATATTATAAACCTATCCCAGAATATTTACGAGTATTTGTTAGTAAAATAAAATAAAAAGGAAATATCCGAAATCAATAATGAACCTTTTAATTTGTCGGTTGATAGTTAATTAAAAATATTTTTTTTCTTAAGGACTAATGGTTTTTTTTTTTATGATTACCTACATAAATGTATACGTATATAACTATATAGATAAAATAAAATGTAAAAAGTAACATGCTAACACAAAATAAGTAATATGTATGTAATAGTCAAAGGTACTCAGCATTAAAAAATATTTGAACCATATTATACAATATATATATTTTTTTAATAAGCCTAAATTTATTATTGTAACAAGCCTAAAAAATTAAAAAATGTTTCACAAATTGTATTAATAAATTTCTTGAATTTTCATTGTAAATTAAATTTTAATAATAAGCAATTTAGAAAAAATCTAAAACTAATACTAACTAGTTATACAACGTTTAAATTATTATTTTGTATGTAATAAGCTAATAACTCACCCTGCCTTGGTTACCTGACACATCACTCCCACGCAGACACCAAGTTATACTCATCGGACTACGAATTGGCCACACATTGTACACTCAAGAACATCTTATGAGCAAAAAAGAACCACGTATATTATGCATCTCATGCAACACCGCGATGACTGTTAAGCACCTTCTTACTGAATGACTCCTCACACAAAATGCCAGAAACAAATTTGTGCTCCCCAACAACCTGTGCGAAATACTTGCTTCAAACACAGAGAGAACATCTTCTCCCCTTCAAATTCTCAAAGAGACGAACCTGCTGAAAAAATTATAACACTAATACTAAATATATCTCAAACAATGTATACTATCAGAAAACTTAATGTACCTATCATATTAATTGTCTTATACACATCTTTTTTTTTCTTTCTATATACTCTATTATTGTTATGTAAAATGTATAATTAATCTGTAATTTGTTGTCTGAAACGTCAATAACCTTGGTAGTTGAAGCCTATTTATAAATAATAATAAAAAAAAAACTAATAACTAATAATCTTAAAATAAATACATTTCAAAAACTGTATTTTTTAAAGTCAACCCTATCTAATATCCGTAAATTATAAGATTTAAATAAGAAACTTTTTCTTTTGATTTTATTAAAAAATAAATATAAACGTTATGAATATAGGATTATTTATGAGTACCTAATAATAACAAAAACTACATTTATTTTATAGAAAATAAGCTGCTAAGAATGATTTTAAAATAATAATAAGAAGAAGAAGAAATAAGAAAATACGAGTATTCCTATGGAAATCTAAACTGACCTAAGATTTAAAAGCGAAGATTGGTCAGTTTTTGAAATGAAACCAAAATAGTGAAACTTAAAGACCAGGTATGTTAGTGTTTGTAAACAAGACAAATGTAAACATAAAATGTATTAATTATTATTTGACATACAACTGTAGTATGGGATGTGTACCTACAAATAACTTCATAATAATTAGGATATTATGAATTAAACAGATTTTGTTTTATAATAATTTCATTATTATTCACACGATTTCTCATTTTGCTTTATTCATTGTATTTAAAAATTTGAAGAATTCAGTTATTTAAACGAAAACTAACAATAGACCTGATTATTTTCGTCGCTGACCATAAATCAGTAATTCTGTAATTCATATTTTTGGTATTAAATAAAAACAAATAAGAGAATGTTAAAGCACCTTGCATATATAAATAATATCAAGTCGACTTTGTGTTACTAAAGGCATATTATGTATTACTTGACTTTAACAATGTTATACGCTGTTTGTATGCGTGAAAGGGTCATTCTTTCGATGGACTAATAAATTTGGGATGTTTCACCCTTACAATATCGCTTTGAAACCCATTTCAGTGAATTATTTAATGGAAAACATTTTTTTAGTCCTTTACTCTGAAAAACGGGCTACTTGTCGTCTCGTTTCATAGTCCCTCGGGTTCACTTTGATTTCCTATGTTTAAATATACGAAACCGTAAAATCACGAAACGCGTACCGTCCCAAGCATTTTGCACCGAACTAAGAAATCGTTTGACTGATTTTGCAAACCTAAAATGCAGCTAATATAGTATATTAGTATAAATTCTAAGTACAGATTCTAATAAAGTTTAGAGCCCACGTTGAACCTCTTCCATACAATAGTTGTAAAGTTTTGTGTTCCTGTCGTGGCGTCAGAACTTTGGGTACGTTCGCTAACTGATATTCCGGATGTATATTCTATTTAATACCGGATACTATGGGCTTTTGTTTATTGGTAAAAAAAATCACAGAGTTAAAAGAAATATTTATGTACACATACAAGGTAGATTACCCCGATTGTTTGCTCCATTTTTCCTATGTTAATTAAGTTGTGATCTTAATACGATTTTCGTAATTTTTAGTACACTTAAGACGATTTATTATCAACTATTTTTACTTTTGAATGCCATTTAAGAGATGTCACATGATTTTCGTTTAAATTTGACGTAGGTATGTCCAATGTTGATTTAAATTTAAACGAAACTGTTTCTGTAGATTTATTTTACTTTATATTCTAGGACAATAAACGTTGACAGTAAAAATTATACAAATATGGAAATCAACAATTATAATATTAATAATATTACACCAGCAGTTTCGAATGTATAAAAATTGTCTGAACATAATAAACACTATAAACTAAATATTACATAGAATTTATATATTTGATATTAAATTTCTTTAAGGATTTTCTTACTAGGTATATATTACTCAGATTTACTTACTTTTAATAAACCGTAAATAACTTTCTCAAATTCCGTTTTAGACTTTTGATGCATCAAATATTTTAAAATGTACGGACGATGCTCATAATCTAATTTCAAAAAAAAAAATCAATATAATCCGCCACAGGAGTTTCTCCCACTTTGATTAAAATCGAAGTATCTAAAAATATGGTCTTTAAGTAGGTACAACATAAAATTACAAAATTCAGAATTCGATTGAAAGTATTTTTACACGATAAAAGAAGGCGAGCGTTCTGCGAGAACCACCTTGGCTTTATGCATAAATGAACTTTATTTGTGGTCCTGTAGCCCTTTGCGTTACAAAGTACATTATTATACTTATATGAAATATCTATTATTTACTTTTCAACAGTGGATTTTAAAGGAATATAAAATTGTAATTTATATTACAATTTAGTAGAAAATAATATGGTTACCAACCACCGTTGTCGATATTGGCATTTAATACAATTAAAAAATATTATTACGTAATTGAAAATTGAAAAAAAAAACATTGATACAGCTGCGAGCAACACGCAAATAATAAATACATTATTTACGAAATTTACATAATACTGTTGTTAATTAATAGCAAAAAATTATACTGAATAATTATGATTATACCTATCATGCGTCGAATTTACATTGTGTTACAAGAAGTATTAACAAAACACGATGATTATAATCTACTCGTACGTCGATTTATCGTAACCGTTCGTCGACACAAGCAATATAAGAATTTCTGAAAAAATGACTAAGCCGGGATTCGGTCAAAACGCGCGGTATATTATACGCGACAATTACGCGTACACCATTTTTTACTCGGTTTTTAAATTAATTAGTTTCATAGTATCACACAATATTGTTTTATAAACACGCCGCCCCTCCCTCAGTTGCACCCTACATCGCACAACAGCGGAGACCCATCTAAAGACACGCCTGTGCTGAGTGGGGTTTACTGGACCGAGTGTTATTCGCACACAACCCTTCGGGCTCAAAGTTATCCACGCAACGACGGGAGGCACGCGATAACTGCAAGAACATTGTGAACAGTGTTGTACTACTTTATATTACGGCAATAACGTGACCGCCAAAATCAATTTCGTGTCACACGACGTTACGATGATGATGAGGTTCACGGGACAACACTCGACGAGAGAGTTTTCCGTTCGGAAGGTTTTACGCGGGTTTTACGGGTTTTTCGATTTTTTTTTTTTTATATTTTATCTTACGATATTGGCCGGTGGAGCGAAAAATAAAAATAAATGTATACATATTACACGCGTATAATATACTTGTACAAGACTCGGCTGTGCGTGTAATGCAATACACACATATATATATATACAGATCAACAACAGTTTTACATGTAATGCCGTCCCTCGTTTATATATATATATATACGGTGTTAGGATAAACAGCGAGTGCGCTGCGATTTACGGCTATAAATTCCCCGAGCCTGAAAGGGCCACCGCCCGTGGAACGATCCTGTCGTATATGCGAATTCCAATTTTCGGGAGAAAAAAAGAAAAGAAGAAAAAAAAACGACAACGAAATGGAGTCGGTTGTGTACGGAGCCTTTATAGAAAATATCGATTCGCGAGATTTTCCGGTCGTCGGGGGGGGGGGGGTGAAATGGACGTTTTGAGACGGTGGCGTATACACACGCGGTGTGTATCGGTAGTATGGAATTTTTGAATTTCGTTTGTGTGAAATATTCACTGCCACTCCAATCCCCCCCTCCCCCTCAATCATAGCCCTCCCAGGGGGGTTCACGGCGTAGTTTGAAAACAGACCGTGTTTCAAAGTATAATAATATAATAATGTAATACCTATTATACGTGTACGTTTGCATTGTATGTCTGTGTATATGCGTACATGCTGCAGTTATATCCTCTCCTCGAAAGCAGGTTTGAAATGATCGAATTTGAATTCGATTCGGTTTTAGAACTCACACGGCCATTTCATTTGGGCGAAACGAACATCTTTGCTGTTATATACCACGGTTGTAATACACTGCAGTGTTTGACGGTTTTCCTTAGAATAACGCAGCTCCAAATCGGCAATGTCTTACTACGGTATTGATGTCGAAGTGAAAATCCAACCGTATTATACGTATTTATATCTACAATATCGCCGACTTCCACAAACTTTGTTTCTTGCCCGATATACAGCGAAGGATTTTAATTATTAACCCATTCCGGGTAAATACTCATTTTCTAGAAAAACACTATGGGTGGTAACGTTTATATTTCGTAAATAAACTTTCTAAATCACTGGGATTCATTTCGGGACCTCAAAAGGTATATAATGCGGGTATACTAAAACAATATAAACAAATTTATTATTTCACAGTATGTTCAACTTTTTTTATTCGTTAAAATATAATCTAAATGTTATGATATTTCTATTACGGAAGATCAAAATATTTTTTATTTTTTTTTAATAATTCAAATCCATAAAAATCCAAAGTCAAAGAGTCAGGTATACATTTGGTACGTATATCTTGGTAGTGAGACTTCATATCATAACTGTTGGACACCGGTCACACGCGTGTCCATAACATGAGCTCACGGTGTCACGACGGCACATTGGTATCACACGGTATTAACCGTTGTCGACTGAAAAAGAAAATCGTGAACACACTCGCCATGCCTATCACCTTAGTATGCTGCCATCTTGATTTTATACAATTAACACACGGTATTATATTATTTTTTGCGTCGTTGGCTTGTCGACGTACTTCTTGCCACAGCGTTTGCGTAATTTTCCGCCATCATCGCAGACTTTAACGCATCGCTGTCGACGTTTGTGCGCTCCACTCAAAGCTGCCATTCATCGTAGGCTTCGGCCTGATGTCCAATAATTAACCATCGTATCTTCTCGTTCAAATTATTCAGGTTACTAGAAAATTAGTTCTTAACTACAATTATTACATACGTTTTTCGTATTATATTATGTTATTGTTTACGTAGGATATGAACTTTAAGTTCTTTGTAAAGATTTCCATCACCCCTCAATCTCTATACCACTGGCCAACAGAATCATCAATCATATTATTTATAAGAAAGACCAGCCTAAAATCAAAGTCATGTAAGGTAAGACTGTATAATATGATATTGCGAATAGCATTATAGTTTAGATTTTATTAATACCAAAATAAAAATAACATTTTAATGATAAATGTTTTCAGAAATGTATTAAATTATTTTACTCTCAGCAGCATTGTAAAGTATAATATATTATTTAGGTGTGCAGTGTATGTTTGGTCGTACTAAATCAACAAATCATTAACAAGTGAACTTAATATGTTTGTATTGAATTGGAATATAGTGACAAAAATCGTGACTGGCAAAGAACAATTCAAGTTGATCGGATATTGTATAATATACCATCATGCAATAAAATATTTTTATTTAGCCGAAGGTATGGTGAAACATCCTGGGTAGATTTCGCTCGACCTGTGAGCAGTGTGAACAGTGAAAGCAGTTGGGTGGGTGAGATTTGTAATATTCAAATGGAAAGAAAGAGTTCGGTAAAACTCTATGGTTGCCCGCAATTACACTGGTATTGTTCAATATAAACAAAATGTTACATGGTTTTATGTTTTTAATTTTTTGGATACATTTTTTTTTCAACGTTTTCCATTCAATATTGTACATAAACCTTATTCATCGGTGTTTCCTTTATTAACTTTTTTTTGAAAAGATTTTGTGGAATAATAAACTATGTATTAATTTTTATAAATTATATTTTATCCATTTACTGTTGAATAGAAATGAATATAATGCAATGCTTTGTCTTACTTAAATTTAATAATATAAATTATTATGTTTAAACAGCTACAATTAACATTTAATTTACATATTTATGAAATATTTACATTTTCCTACGTATATAAGTTACATAAATTCGCACGTTACTTAAAAAAAATTGGCAAAGAGAATAGTAGTGAAAATATATTTATATAAAACGTATTTTATTGTGTAGACAATAAAACAACTTTATTTTGGATAAAACTTTAACGCTATCGTTTTATTTTTTTTAAATTTTAGTTTGTATAGTAAATAATTATACTTTAAAAGTTTTAACGAAGCAAATACAACTACACATATAGCTATACATACATACAATATGCACGTATTTAAATATCATCTTTGGACAACAATAAAAAAGTATTCATTAATTTTTACGTTTATAATATTATTTAATAATAATACTAAAGTTTATTTAAAAATTATGCATTTAAAGTCAGTAAAAAAATATTTTCTAATTAAATCAAATGCTGTTTGATATACACAAGAGACTATGACAATGAAAACAACAGATGCGCGTTTCGAATGACACGCTAAATCGAAATAATAATGAAAAACAACCGTCCTATTAAAGTTTAAAACGGATAAAATTTGTATGTACATGGCGTCACCATCAGGTAACTACGCAAAATTAAATTGTTGGCTTCAAAAATATAAGTCAAAAGAACAAAAAAACGCTCTCGGGAAGATCTAATAACAGCTAGGTACTAAGAGCGGGTATGTTCATGCAAATTTACGTATCCTTTATTAACGTACGCGAACCAGAACATTTATTTTGTCGTCGACGTCGTCGTCGTTTGAAAATATGACAAAGAAAAACAAATTAATATAATAATCGAGTACGTCTACCACGCGTGTATGGAAAACGCGCTTTTCCGCAAAGCGTAATATTATTATCCAAATATGTATTATACCGAGTGTCGCGTTTCTCTGAGGTTTTTTTTTTTGTCTTGTAATTGATCCAATTACAATTATAATAATATGAAAACGTCGTTTCGCTCAGACGATATGCCTTTCGATGTATTTTGTTATGCATATTATATTAATATTTTTCACGACTGTAGTATATTCATACATCTTACACTCTCCCGAAGCAGTCAACGGACAATATTTTAATCGCTATAAAGTTCAAGAAACGAATAATAATTATTAATAAATTACAATATTATCACGATTCATCGTCGATGTCGACTACGAGTGGTTATATTATAGACGGCTATGGTAAGGCAAAAAAAAAAAGTAATATTGCAGTATAATCACATCGACGAGTAGTGTTGTTAATCGAACGCTTTCGATAATCTACTCGAATTGGTCAGAAAACAAAATTTGGTGAATTAAAAAAATATGATATTTACAGTAGGCGCAATAATTTATTATTTTAGGCATATTATTGCGAGGTCTTTCGAGAACACTATTTACCGTACTTTAGGAATTGGTCCACTTTTAAATTGGTTTATCAGACAGTATATTGTATCTTTTTGTATTAAACAAATAATATCAACAGTTGGTTTGATTGTTGATTAGAGAATAGAAAAACTTGCTGCCATCACGAAACATATTTTTAATTAACTTTTTTTTTTTAAATTACCCATGTCACATTTGAATCAGATATTATAGTATGTACATTAAATCTATTTAATATTACACTTTGTTTCAAAACATCATAATATCATTATACACGAGAGATGTTTTTTGTTTTGGTATTTTTCATATTATATGGTTTCGATTTTAGAGGGTCTTTACTTATCCGCCCTACGTATAATGAAAATCGCAAGATACGCGTCACGTACGCCATTTTGGTGCAACCGTGTCTGAAATATCCTTCTCTTAATTAATAGGATTTCGTGTTACGCACGCCAAAAATTTTGAACCGTTTCACAAGAACAGCGCATCGAGACAATGGCGTTATTATACGTAGAACGACGCAATACCATTGCACGTGGCAATACAAATTATATAACCATACACAGCAACAGTGTTGAGACTTATCTCTATTATTATCTATTGTATCTAGTTGTATAACCCAACATGTGGAAAGATGAACAAGATCTTATAAGAAATACGTCCGCTAGGGCGTGGGTGTAAATCAATTTTAGTGTATCTTAATTAATGGGGAAATCGGCATCGGTGTATTATTATTTAAAAACAAATAATTGTGTTCAAATATATTTTGAATAATTTTGTATTCGAATATACCCCGTCTGAACATAATCCAAACAGTTATTTGGGTTAAAATTTGCCCAACACTGTATACACCTGCGTCCTGCATACTAGACAAATTCAAACGAACTGATCAGTTATCGCCTCGCCTACGTACGTTTCACCAGCCCTCCCCCCCCCCTCCAGAGCTCATATACATTCATTCTGAATTCGAAAGTCACATACATACTCGTATAAAATCAACATATAATTTACGATTGAATAATATTGTAGTACACGTGTGCACAGTACACTCGACCATCACACACGGCCACGTGGATGATCTTAATTCTCAATTATAGCGAGTTATGACTCCAAATAAACAGCCTCGAGGAGAGTGGTACCTTTGTGTGGGTAAATCAGTGGGTGAGAGCTGGCGAAGACCTGAGGGTTTCTGCGGAATTAAGACGCGACGTTGTTAGCAGAGAGGAAATACGTTTGCAAAATTGTTGTCGTCGACACTCGCCACGTGCAGCTTCTATTAACGTCTACGAATTCTATCGTATGTCTGCGAGGGGCGAGCGATTTATAATTGAATAGTCGGTTCACCGGAGGGTTCAAGTCCAAAAAAATTAAATCTTTTGGAAACAAAAAAAAATGACATTCAAACACTCGTTAGATTATTACGTCGCTATCGCCTCGATGTGAACCATCATACAATATCATCGTCCCACTACTATTTACGATGAACCCGAATACGCGTGTAGCTTTCCTCAAATTTATCCTTTTCTCATATATTTTATGAAATATGAACCACGCGAAACATATATGATTTCCGACATTATAAGATTACTGCAGTCTTTGATGGACTATAGACATTATATGTAAATTATGATAATATTACAGGTTTTCGATGTTTTTTTTTATAAAATATATTATATAATAATATGTGAACCTTATATATCCCAATGTGTAATCTAATCCCAGATAAGCTATAGAAAATCAAAGTTATAAAATATAATATAATTATAGACATTACTATTATAGATACTATATAGTAGAGTTTTTCACATTCTCAGGCGGCGGTGAGTCGATAAAAGTTGAAAACCTCTGATGTATGGGGACATCTGCAGTTATACTTCGTGAAATCCGTCGTCCACTCGATCAAAATCATAAAACGTAGAAAATATTACATCGCAACGTTTTCGCGACTATACGCTCCGATTAGTGCACACTCAGCAAACCAAGCGTTTTGTTAAATTCGAACATGGGCTGTTACTTTCTTCTTGAAATGCCCGTGGTTTGTGTGGGTAATACCTCTTTATTTTTATATTTATAATCAACCTTATTTGATTTATACCAACACGAATAATATCGTAACTGCAGGCCACGATCGTATAAGAAATGTTGTCCTCTAGTGTTATTTTCGACCCTAATTATTATCAAAAATGTCAGTAAAAATGCCAAACGAATAAGACGTCGCCTTAAAAATAAATCGTATGAGGATTGTTTGATTTGAATTAAATATAATGATACATTGCAATTTTGTTGCACACGGTAAAATAACTATGTCACCTCTATTCGACACGTCTTGTTACACTTCATTTTAAAACAAACTGGAAAAAATGTAAACACATCAGTGTTGGGTACTCGTCTTGTTTCTTGTTCGATTAAATTACACAGTCTTGTATAAAACGATCCTGAGCAGAGCACGTTTTCCTGCAGAGTTTATGGAAGGCTGATTATAGGCACTTTTCGACCTTCATAAAAAATATAATCATTTCTTCTCAGTTATTATTTCACGTTTCCTATATCGTGATCATATTATATTATGATTGATAACACAATAGATTTTCAAACAGTTTTGAAACATTTGCGAAAAAAATGGTTGAACTATAATATAATTTAACCATATATTATAATCGAAATTACACAGTTCACATAATACTAGGGGAGCCAAATTGTTTTCTAATAATGATCTATGAGTCGTTGAATGCAGTGATATGAAATGGTCACGTAGAATATTATAGCAAAAGTTACGAATTTGATGTGATTAAAAGAGTTTTAAATCTTAATTTTGTTTTACTGAAAAAAAAATAATTGCACAAGGTTGCTTTGTGATGTTCTATATAGCTTGCAGTAATTACAACACCACAACTATATTTCTACACCATCTCCAGTGATCCAGTCAAACCTATATTATAACCTTGGAAAAGTTTTACCCAGCACGTGTGAGGTTTGTTCCTGTTTTTAATTTCATTATTAATTCTCTTTTAAATTCTATTACAGTTTACCGCATTATTTTTGTTTTCTTATTTTGGTTCCATGAAGAATGGGGTATGTAAATTAGATGCTGTCTTTATGAAAAGTGACTGCTAAATCCCCGCTGAGCTTCGTAATAATTGATGAAAAATGGTACCTACATGACTAGATTATTAAAACATCGACAACAATTGGATATTAGGTCTTATTGTTATTACACTGACGACGTCAGTTTTGTTCTTCTTGTTGAAAATTCATTAGAATTATCATAGAGTAACAAAACAAAAAAAATACAAGAATAATTGTCCTAAAAACATTGCATAATGTCGTAAAAATATAATATTGTGATTTTTTTTCTGTGAATACCCATTTTTACTATGGGTACGTTGTTTCCACATCAATCGATAGTTTGCCAATGCATCGGTAAGTAACCTTTTGGCGAAAAATATTGAGTTTTTTAGTTTAATAATAACTGTAGGAAATCGTTATAAATTATAAATACATTTGAAAACGGTTCAACAGATTGTTAATAATTTCGACATTATTATTTATTTATTTATTTATTTATTTATTTATTTATTTATTTAAACGGACAAAAGTCCAATTCACAATATATTTGTAAAGATAACAATAATATAATATAATTTAAAATAGTAAAATATAACACAATAAAAATGAGAGATTAATATATCGAATAATAGTAATAATAACAATGACAATGACAACAATAATAATAATAATAATAATAATAATAATAATGACAATAATAATAAATATACATTCAATGTTTTATAATATAATTAGCTATTACCTGAAGACATTAAAATATTTATGGGGTCGTATGACGTAAATTTTTTAGATGAATGACGGATATAAAATAAATGATTGTTACGAGTGTAGTGGCTATTAACTTTGAAATTTAATTGACTTAATATAAATGAATCATCAATCTCGTTATTTAGCAATTTGGTGAGGAACGTGTTGTATGATAAGTGTCTTCGTACATTTAAAGGTTCTAAATTTAACAATTTTAAAATATTATCGTAGCCAGAGTGAGGAGTTCTTTGAATATTACATTTGTGACATATAAATCTAAGAGCTTTATTTTGAACTTTATCAAGTTGATCATTATGTCCTATATTGTTGTGATTCCAAATTAGTGGAGCGTATTCTAATAAAGAACGGACTAATGAGGTATAAAGGCATTTTAGAGCGAGTGGATCACGAAAATCGGAGCAGTTTCTTTTTATCATACCAAGTACAGATAAAGCTTTATTTTTAATCGTTGATACATGAGCATTAAATAATAGTTTGGAATCAAATAAAATACCAAGATCTTTAATTAATGATGAACGATGTAGGTTAATGTCACATATCTGATAATTAGAATGTAAGGGATTGTGTTTTTTGGAGTAAGTAACAATTTGGCATTTATCAATATTTAATGACAGACTATTTGAAATGCACCATTCGTTAAATGAAGCTAAATCACTTTGTAGAAGTTTAATATCATCGGGGGAAGTAATAGATTTATAAATTTTTGCATCGTCGGCAAATAATAAAATGGAGGAGTGTGAAATGGATGATACAGAGTCATTTATGAATAAATTAAAAAGGAGAGGGGAAAGGTGATCGCCTTGAGGGACACCAGAAATTACGTTCATAGGTGTCGATATGAAGTTTTTATATTTAACAAATTGGATTCTCTGACTTAGGAATGAGTTGAACCATGATAATAGAGGATTGGCAAAGCCAATTTTCTGTAGTTTATTGATTAATAAAGAGTGGTTTACTCTATCAAAGGCTTTTTCAAAATCTGTATAAATAACATCTGTTTGTTGATTATTAGAAAAAGATTTAATTATATGATGTTTAATAGTTATTAAATTAGTAAGACATGACTTTTTATTGCGAAATCCATGTTGTTGCGGTGCTAAAATATGTTTAAACATGGGTGTGAGCTTATTGTTTATTATTTTAGAGAATATTTTTGGGAGAATAGAAATTATTGATATAGGACGGTAGTTTGAGATAAATGATTTATTACCTTTTTTAAGAATTGGATTAATATAGGTGGATTTCCAAGGTGATGGAAATGAGCCACTATTTAAACAAAGATTAAAGAGATATGTGATAGGTGGTGAAAGTATAAATCTGCAGTTAAATAAAAATATAGGAGAGAGACCATCAGGACCAATTGCATTTTTGGAAGATAGAATATTTAATTCATGGAAAACTTCTAGGAGTTCGATGTGAAGTGAGTTTAACGAATCAATTGATTGAACTACATTAGTCTGAAAATTAATATTAGTAGGAGCTGTATCTTTATAAACTGAAGAGAAGTATTGACTAAATAAGTCAACAATTTCTTGACCATTATCAGCTGTCTTATGGTTGAATGACATTGAGTTTGGAAGACCAGATGATTTTTTAATATTTTCAATAAAAGACCAAAATTTCTTAGGCTGGGATCTAAAAGATTTTTGAATTTTAATTAAGTATTGGGAGTAATCAAATCTACTCAAGGATTTGCATTGAGCACGTGTGGATGAGAATTGTTGGTAGTCATCATGTGAGTTGGATAACTTAAATATTGAATGTTGGAATTTTTTTAATTTGATAAGATTTATTAAGTTCTTAGAAAACCAACAGGGGAATTTAGATTTGCAAAATTTTTTTTTTAGGAATAAAATTGTTTATAGCATAAAATAGGAGGGAGTAAAATTCTTCAGTGACGGTTGTAATATCATTACTAATATTGAAAAGTTCGTTCCAGTTTATTGAACCAAGGAAAGATAAAATATTTGTATAATCTCCATTATACCAATCATAGGTTTCTTCAGAAAAATATTGCGGAGAGGGAGTGAAGGACTGAGAGTAACTGATATTAATAGGAGGGTGATAATTATCTACTGGCACAATAGAATCCTTATTTAGAGATATAGAATGAGAATTGGAATTGGATAAGATAAGATCCAGTATTGAACCATGACTATTGAAGATTGTATTTATTTGATATAGATTAAGTAGTGATAGGTTTTCTAAACAAATTGCTTCAGGAGAGGATAGATTTAAGTTAGCATTTAATGATGCTTTATTTAAATTAGGCAAATTGAAATCACCGAAAAGAAGAAGATCATCATTTGGGCGAGAAGAAATTAGGTTATCTAGAATAGAGAAATAATCATTATACAAAGAAGAAGGGGAATTTGGCGGAAAGTAGATACAACCCACGATTAAATTTTTAGTGTTATCAATTTTTACAGAGACAAAGCATAATTCTAGTGATTTTACATCAATATCAATTAGTGAGGAGATACATTTTTTATTCACTGCTATTAAGACACCTCCTCCTCTGGTCGACGAGCTAGATAATAATGATCTATCGTATCTATAAATTTCGTAGTTGATGAGACCTAGTTCAAGTGAGCTAACGTTATTATGTAACCAGGTTTCGGTAAAAGCTAAAATATTATGATCTAAGAAATCTATATTGGTTTTTAATAATTTTAATTTAGTATTAAGACCTCTTACATTTTGGTAGTAGCAGTTGTATATATTGTGAATGGAAATTAGTTTTTTGAATTGATAATTTTTGGGGTGCCTTTGATGTATTTAATGATGAGGTCCTGTTCTCCATTAGCTTGACGGTTTAGAAGTTCTTGGCGAAGGTGTGACATGTATTCTTGTTGCTGATTATATAAATGCATATCGCATCTTTAAAAGTAGTTTTTCGTGGATGATTATTTGAGAATTGTTTTGGTACCCATCTATATATAATATATATACATATATTTTTAAAAAAAAATTCAATTACAGGACATGATTTGCTATCGGATTATTATAATACGTTTCCTGATTCACGATAATCCTTAAAGCCAAAATATACAATTCACCAAAATCTGAGTGATTTTTTGTTTTCTTATAGACATATTCTAAAACATAGATGAATTTTTTCATTGTATTGAATCATAAAATATTTTACTAAGAATAAAAACGAACAAAAATTTGTTTTCAAACAAAGAATGATTAAAGTCACATATTTTACAACGTACAACATTACTACTAACCGAACCATGCAATACGATGACAAATTATATAAAAGTTACTTAAAGTAAACATAATATCATACTTCCGTCACAGCAGTATTATTACATTTCCAAATAGATTTTTAGAGCAGTAAACTCTTTGAAGTGTAACAAATATTGTATGAAGTTAAAATATGACCTGGAGTTATTAGATTCTGAGTAAAAGTAATTTTGTTTATCTTTCATGGAGAAATATCATTTAAGTACCTTTAAATGTCCTTATTGAACATATATTTCTAAACAAAATATTAAAAATGAAGTATGATTATGTCATACGATAAATTTCAGAGAGCAAACTTTTTTTCGATTCAATTTATGTAACATTTTGTGAAAAATTATTTAACATATTATAATGTCTTTGTAATCATTAATAAATAATAATTTACTTTATATTACTTTCAGACATTTCCATCTATTAAAATCCTCATTGTTTATTGAATTTAAATTGTATTTGAAAGATACAACTAAAATGTTTAATAGCCAATAGGTAATATATTTGTATTGATTTATTTTCAATTAAAAAATCATGTATGTCAAATTGAAATGTTTTTATAATAAAATATGCGCAAAACCTTTTTATATCAATTATTTTTATCTCGAATTAAAAATGTCTTGATGTCTAGAAAACGTGAATTAAAATTTGTTATTTGTTATTTTACATTAAAATAATAAAAATAATACAATATCTGGTAAAACGAAATCACTTATACATTATTACACTTCATTTAATTAAAGTTATGGAATTTGTTTATTTTTACAAGTAAAATTTTCAAATGGACAAATACAAATTTAAATAACTTTAACTTTAACTTTTTGCAAAAGTGAAGAACTCCAATAGTTATGTTTCAGTTAGATACGTATTTTTGAACTATTATATTTTATTTATTTGTTGTTTTTGGGTATTTCTCTATCACTTATTTAGTGTAGCGAAATAAATTTACGGTTCAGAAATTAAAGCATACAATTCTTCGAACGAGAAATTATTGCCACGTAGAATTGTTGAGACCTGCAGACGACAAAACCACTGGTTTATTAGTGAGCTGCAGTGACTCCGTAAACAATATTTTAAAATGAGGTTGAATCAACACTGGATTTTCAAATCCAATAAGCATTCGTAGGTATGATAATTATTATTATCATAAAATAATAAAACAATAATTTTTATATTAAACTAAAACCACGAAAAAGCATGTTCTGGAGAATTCTGCTAAATATGTAAGGCAATAATTGTTTAATCATAGGCTAATACATACCAGCTGTTATTAGTTTACCAGAAACCATCATGATATATGTGGCTGTTATCATTAAATATATTATTATGTATGTAGGCCGTACTATGTCAGTATACCCCTAAACACCTGTGGATAGTAATTTAAATTCTTGTAATCCGCAAGATATACTATTATACAGGTAGACAACCACTGGCTACTGTACGGAAGTTTACAAATTGTTATCGTTTGAAATTATGAATTTTTAATTGGTGAACTGAATTTATTCTCGTTTAAATTTCATATGAACCCTACTATAGTCGAGTATATTGCCACTGTTCACATTAAGATGAGTATACTTCCTAAATAATATTCAAATACTAATAAGTATCTATTAATAATTATTTACATTATTTTGATATTTTGATCAAAAATATTTTAAAATATATATTCATATTATGCATGGAGATTTTATATTCTGATCATAGCAAAGTGACACGCCGCGGCCGTCTCAGTTCAGAATCGTTTTTCGTATACAATGTTTGAATGATTTATCATTGAATTCAAATCTAACACATCCATTATTACAATGGCATACTCGACAACTGTTGTATAGTAGAGCGATATCCACTTGTTGATATTTTAATTTAATGATTAATAAAATAGTTCATTGCTGGCCAACTGAAAACATAAAAAAAAAATATTAAGTATTGATCTAACTCATATCGGTTTATACAATTGTACTACAACAATTTAATAATGTTACATTATATTGTGAACGATTGGTAAAATCAAATTCGGTAAAATTTTTTTTTTATGATTATTATATTCTTTGCTAAAATGTAGCAACTATTTTCCAATAAAAATGTTTATGCTGTTAATAATAATATTTATAGTGATATATGATGTGATTAGCAAAAAAAACGATATTTTTAAGAATACGATTTTTACCGCATACTCTGAGCCGTATTTTATTTATAGGTGAGTAATGGTGCTAATTTTCTGAGTGGGAAAAGTGTCAACTCGGGGACAAAAAAATATGCGTCTTCTTTTCTCAGAATTATAAGTACATCCCACTACTCACGCAAAAAAATATATATATATATATTGTACGTCATGTCCCAACAGTGTCGTAGTGATTGCTCACACAATTTCGGCCCACATTTCAATACATTTATTTCATTTCATTTATATATATATACGTATAGTAATATTATTACAACTTGATTTCGCTTGAAATAATATTTTCCTGAGTCTCCGTAAAAAAATCTACATAATTTGTAGGATGAAATTTGAATAAACGAAACACACGGAGTCACCTGCGTAAATACGCAATATGTAATTTGGGAATAAAAAAAAAGTTTTCTTGGAAAAAAACACAATAATTACATTTTAATAATTATTACCGTGTAAGGTAATGTACAATAAAAAAGATACCAGGGAAAAATAATTAGACTCCTTAATTAACGGGCATAATGTGCTGTGCATTATAACGAAAAGTTGCATAATGTCAAATGTTAATTCATGTTTTATAATTAGTTCATTTTATTATTAGGTTTGATTTTTTAACGGTAGACATTAATTTTAAAATACAAATTGGCATTTTATTTTTTTAGATTATAGTACTTTATTCAAAATATTCTTTTGTATACAAAAGTTACCTACATACACAAATTTGATGAAAAATTACCAAAAAGTTCGTCAATCTGACATCTCGATATTTATATTCATTTAATATATCCTCATTAATATTTCCAATTTTGTGTACTTAACCCTTTTCTATTTAAACTTATTGATTCTTTTGTGTAAATGAGATGCTTAGCAATCATTCAATTTAGTCCAATAATACTTTCAAACCTTTGATGTTTAGGTAGTTCGAAAAATGACTTTCATATTAATTAGTTTAAATTTATCAATTTATTTGTTTAAAACGAATACACATTTTTAAAATCTTGATAATGACCAAACAAAAGTATTTTTAAGTATGTTTATAAATAATTAAATACCGTTTGTTTTCGATCTCGTTAATAAGTCACGCTCTAAAGTTCTAATTAATGTTTGATAATGTAAAAGCTCTCATCTTTCAATGGAACCAATAGAACCTCCGAAAGAGATTGAATTTTGACCCAATAAATTAATTAGTTTTGGGAACTACCTGTGTATCTTTACCTCTGTGATCTATGAAATCCTATTATATTATAATATTCGTTTATTGTTGCCGTAGCTATATTTAATCAGAAATTAGCAAGTGTGATGGCTATAATTCATTTATCATTATTTTACGCCAAAATATTAAACAATAGCAAAATAACTTTATAAGCTGCATAATATGATCTATCACTGCTTTAAAAAAAATAACAACGATGGATCACGACAATAATATCTCAATTTGATCTAAAATATATTATTGCAAAAAACTAACAAAAAAATGATAACACAAATCGCACTTGCAACTGACGATGATCCATATTTGGCACTTAAAAGCCGATAGTATCTTACCGAATTAAGGAAAAAAACATTTCGTAAGCACATAAAAATACATTTGGGGGTCGTGGGAGCTCTTACTCCTCATCTGGAATAGTAGGTAGTGAATAATACGATAACCGTGCCATTTGTTTTATTACATTAGGAATACATTATTATTATCATTATCCACATAATCATATTTTGTATAATATAATTTGGCACATGTGTAGCACATATTATAATAATTTAAAATTAGTATACTCTGACAGTGAAATGTTGTAAAAAATAATAATACTTATTGGAAATGGAACTCCACTAGATAACACCAAATAATGTGACACGCTCACTTTCACCACCCCTAGAAAATAATTCTAATATCATTCCATTAACATAAAAACAAAAAAAAAAAAAATGAAAACGCAGTGCGTTAATGAATCATTTTTTTAAAATCAGAACAACATAATATAGCCCAGAACAAAAAAAAACAATAGTCATAATAATAAAAGTACATTAAAACAATAGAATATTTTGTGCGCTGTTAACGCATACGTATATTAATGGCACGTACAGAGTGTTTATAGCGACAGGTAGTGCGAGTCGAAACGACGATAACACAAAATAATTGGTTTTTCACGTTACCTATTATAAATTGTTTTCTGAATTTTTATTGTGTATAATGATGGTTTTTTTCCCCAACGAGTGCAGGACGTGTTTTCGTCGTTGTTAACGCCGACGTTGCGCATTTTCCATTCATTCCGTACGTTTTAGAGCACTCGGGACTGTTATGCAATAAATTGTTTGGACAACAATCGCGGAATATGCGCATACAAAGGTCTTGTAAAAAATGGGCCTGGACAAGTTTCTTTCATTTTTGCGTCATACAAGTTGCTGTGCATTTCAGTTTATTAGTTTGTTCGGATGATAATAATTGTCTACAAACAAATCAAAACAATTATCACGTTTCGCTGACACTATTCCACGGAGCTGCAAAGGAGTACCCTCTCGACGACGCGTTCCACTCAAATGTTAAACTGTCATATTTATTCGTGATTAGTGCGTAAAATATAACGAAACATGAACACGTAATAATTGTAATCAATATTTTCTTGCGACGTTACTGACATAACTTCCAGGCGAAACAATACGAGCAGCCCCCTCTTTTCGGGCCAGAGTCTAACATTCCCTTTTTATTTTTAGCCAATTATTACCTTTTCTTTTCCGGCCATTGAATAAGCTTCTCTTCCAAAATTAAACGTCAAGGCGGTTATGTTGTAACTATATATTAAATAAAATATTTTACACGTTACCCCACTTAATTTTTACCTCAATGTGAAAATTGGTTGTTTATTTATCATATTTTTTAAATCATATCCGTACAATGCGGCGTACCTACAATCTACTTCAACAGTTTTGATGATTGTTGAGTTTTGTTACTACCTTTTTCCGTATGGACTTGTCTATTTCCAGCTAAAAAAACCATGTTCTGTGCAACCCAACTCGTGATATCCCTTCTCAGACCCTCTTATATTTATATATTATCCTGTCAAGTGGAGAGTTATATTGGTTCTAAGTTGATTCAATAATACCTATATACTTGTTATTACTTTTTGATGTAATTATGCGTTCGTATAATAATAATGGAAACATTAGTTCGTATTTTATATCATGCGATTTTTATAATATGTTACATGTAATTCTACTCGAACACGTTGTTCAAATATAGATGATATTACGAAATCAAATGAACAATGTCAAAAGTTAAAATTAAGCGTAATGGTCGTACCTACATGCTGATGACGATTAATTTTTAATCGATTGTTTTAAGACTGGTAAAATATGTTCTATTATGAATGACTCGATATTTCTGAAACCGTCTAACATCACGCTGTCATCACACCGAAAGCCGTTCTCTGCTGAAATCAGAATCGATTAGTTCTCGATCATACACTGTCAGGTTATCGATTACTATATAATTTTAGTACCTATGATTTCGGAATGCGAGTGACTAGTGTACATGGGTATCATACGGCTTAATACGGGACTTCAGTCATAACGGGAATACCATAACAACTTTAATATTATCACGACGTCGCGGTGTTTTGTTCGACCGTAAAAACCTAAATATCAATATCACGTATCTATTAATTCGAGTGGCGATCCAACATTCGATTTGCGGGCTTGCGGTGGCGGCAGCAGCAGCTGCTGTCGAACTAATATAGCTTATGATATGGGAAAAGGACAACCGAATGTGAATGGTAATAATATTTTATCGCCGATCGGACCACAGCCGCCGTGCATACATCATAATATTGTTATTATAATGTTATGATACAAAATTTATTATTCGGGTAGACCATGGCGGCGATTGCGGTTACCGATAATGGAAACGCCAATATATTTCAGCGCGTAAAACAGGTACTCCCTTACACTGCCCCCACCCGTACCCGCCGACCACATCATCGACGGGCTGTTGCTGCGTACGCTATCATCATAATTATTAATATTATTATTATTACTACTATTTACTACCTACGTCATCGAAAATGTGCCATCGTATTATGAATTATTTTCCGCGTGAGCGGCGGTACTGCGATCACCGCACCGCCAACGTCCGCGTCATAGGTCGCGGGTGTTCTGCTCGGTCGTCGTCCTCCACGCAATATTATGTTACCCGGTTATTACTTATTATGTCGTAGATGAAACGGTTCCGTTACGTTTGGAATATTTCAGAGGCCGAAACATATATAATATTTAACGTCGGTACCGCACACATTATATCATGCCATACGTTACCCGGCCCCTCACCACCACCCCCCCCCCCACGCGATGATTGTATGTATGCGATACAACGCGACCGACTGCCAGACGTCAGACTGTCTAGAAGTGTATCAGCAGCTGATGTAGATCGCTGTTCATTTGTTTGGTGAAAATACATTTAAAATATTCGATTCATTTGCCTTTTTCTACGTCATTATTTTGTGAGCGAACTTTTAGTACAACATTTTAATTTTAACACGGAACGATATTATTTTAGTATCGTTTAATATCTAAAAAAGATTCTCACAAACTTCTAGCCTATAGGTTAGTAGTTTTTTT
The DNA here is from genome assembly GCF_001856785.1 of Myzus persicae. Taxonomy (NCBI): domain Eukaryota; kingdom Metazoa; phylum Arthropoda; class Insecta; order Hemiptera; family Aphididae; genus Myzus; species Myzus persicae. The sequence goes on along the minus strand of NW_019101750.1, from coordinate 349,159 downwards.
CTTAGAGAATTGAATTTGGCAGATTTCATATAAGCATTTTGCGACGATTAAATAAAAATATGAATGATAGAAAATATAAAATTAAAAATAATAATAATGCATTTTAATAATTTCTGAATATCTCAACAGTTTTGGTTGAAAATAGCAAACAACACAATGCCGAACAAAAACAATTGTAAATACAAACAAATTATTCATATCAATATACATGTATTATGTAAAAGTATGGGAACAAATGCACATAATGTATATAAAATGGTCGTGGAAATAAGACACTTCTTGACTGATGAAAGTATTAAAGCTAGAGTTACCAAACTAGCTAACTTCTTATTTCAAATAATGTCTCTCTCGGAAGACGAATTCACACAGGATGAGTCTATCCAACAACAGGACAATCAATATTATTGCCATACAAATTCTATTCATAATTAAATTAAGTATTTTAAAAATCAAATAGTTTCAGCAAAATTGATGATAAGTATACAATGTAATAAGCAATTTTAAACCATGGCTACCAGACCAAGCTTCCAAGTTTTATTTCATTAATAAAAAAAAAAAAAATGAATACTGTAGCTAAATCTGAGCAATTGTTAGAAAACCCTAGTCCCTAATTTGATTAAATATTATAATGATTTAGTTGTTATTTATGATAATGATGAATTTGTCTATTGATGACGATATAGAATAGACTTTAATTTTTAATACAACGTTGGACAATATTAATAATGGACAATGGACATAAATAGTGTAATTATTGAAATAACAACGAGCTATTGGATATACATTGAGTATCTTGAGTAAATTGTATTGTTGGTGTACTATTTCGGAAACGATTGAATGCACATGGTTATGATAATCATTTGTTCCGTGTGTACATATAAGCTATTTTCACCATTCAAGGGACTCCCAGGTGTGTTTTGATAACGGATTTATATTATATTTTACTAAAGGAGAAAAGACCTCTTGAATAATTTTCGAGCATTTGAATTCAAATACAACAGTCTACATTAATATTGAAATTATTTTAGTACTCGAGTAATATGTTTTTGGATTTTCTCATTTCTGAAGCTAACGGTTGACCAAACAGCGTATGTATAAAGCCCTTCGCATAAAGGGTCTATTTGGACGGAATATCCATTGCTGGTTTTCGGCGGCCTATTGTTAGACGATATTCACTGAATCATAATATACAAACAGAAAATAATAACAACAGTGGACCGTGCCCAAATTTTTGATTCTCCTGTATACGGCTTAATATAAATTGACGTTTATAAACCTATATTTTTATCTCATTACAATCAGACCAATGAATTATGACTCTAGAGGGTGTCATTTAAACTGTATTGTTTAAATACCAATGTATTAAGTAGTTTGTTATATAAATATGTTATATCACCTATACCTAATCATTGTTTTTTTTTTTTAATTTTAAATAGATTATTATGCCAACCAGAATAAGTCTACCATACATCGTGTAACTCGAAAACCCATTATGTGCAATCACATTATAGCGTATAATATGCTTATTAAAAAACAAAAAAAATACGAATGAGTTGAACATTTTCAAATAAATGAGAAAAAAGATAAGTACCTATATGTTCGTTTATATTATACACACTATATTAATTAATTACGTAAGTTATTTAAATGTCTTTGAACTAAGTTCTCTTCTATATTAAATTCGTTACAACTAACAAAATATATGCTGTATACACAATGTACATTTATAGGATCGTTTGAAAGACATAAATATTTTATTTCACCTTCAATGAGAGGGTGGCATGAAAACAGATTGTAGATTTATTAACGGGTCAAACAATATACGAATGTGCATTGTGCATGCAGATGGGCGTGCGTGTTAAATTCGATTGTCAAAATTTTAATATGGTATTAAAAAAGTATATCTATAAATTAGGGGTGGAATAGGAAAAAAAAGTAAAAGACAGACTGAATATACGAGCTTCATTGTTTATAATTTCGTCAGACAAAAAAATTAAATCCATCAACTAAGTTATAATGGACATTTTCCATTTCATATTTTTATAACTCAAAAAATATAGTATTTCCTATCGCTTCAATATTCAAAAATTTTATTTTATTTTATTCAATAACAATAAAGTTTATTTAATCTTCAATAATACTAATATTTATAATATTAAAAATTAGATTGGAAATCGTTAAAAACAAAAATAATTATCTAAATAGGCAGACTCATGATGTTTTTTATTTGTTACACTTTGATATAATTTTTTATAGCGATATAGTAGATCTTTGATATGACGATTTTCTTTGGTGACAATAAAAAAATACGATTTCGAGTAATAGTAACTCGTTTAAATATGTTACGTATTTTGACGTCTGTCCTCGTCAGTCGTCACATTTTTATTCTAATCATCATTTAATACTTAAAGACCTACAATATTAATTTGATTAAAGTACACCAAGCGATATAGGTATTCAAAAAATGAAAAGAAAACACTATCAACGAACCTTTAATAATGTGTTAGTTAAAGTAAAGTAACAGCGATGAGTGATCTATATATAGTTGTATTTAATTCTTGCAGTATCCTAAAATCTAAAATATTCTGCAAGTCATTAAAAATAATTACATTTATTTGTGTATATAAATTATAGATGCTTAGTAATTTTCTTCATTTTAATCTGACGGAAGAAAATCTGATGACTATCTACGATTAAAAATATTAAAGGAAATGTTCTTTTATACAATTAAAAATTATTTATGACCTGTAAAGTATAAAGAGATTGTATTTTGAACATTTAATTGCTTCTATCTCCCCTTAATGCATATGATATTTAAATTTAATTTTTGAACTTAAATTTTTTTTTATTGTAACAATTGCAATGCAATGCAATTAACGATAAAACATTACATGTGAGTACAGATTATATTTATTTTTGTGTATAAGAAATATCTCATCAAAAAGTAAAGAAAATATATTGAATAAGTAGTTTATACATTAAAATTGTAAGTATAAAAACATATTACATTAAAAAAACTCAAGTGTTAGGATAAATGTGTTCAGCATTAAACTCGATAATTTTTAATACAGTACACCTTAATGTTGATAAATATTAAAATTATCTAACTATCGATAATTTTGTATTTGAAACGGTTCGAATTATTTTAATAATACCGACTACTGCAAACAATAATATTTACCATACTATAATTAGTTGTTTTGTCATTGAAAAAATTGCTGAACCCTCGAGATGTTTAATTCTAGTAGAAATTCGTATAGTCTAGTTAATCTCATTTCGCGTAGTCACGGCTGAACTAAGAACTTGTTGCGCCTCTAGCAAGGATGCTAATAATTTGTGCTACACTGCTACCCGACACCGACTGAAAGGGACGAATGCTTAAATCGCTAAGGCACAATAATATGTTATATATAGACGCGATCGGCAATGTTCTTTTCTCAAGTTATCTTTTATTTTAAATTATAAGTTTGAGATTACACACAAATGGTCATACATCTATACTGTAATAACATACACATACGTATAGGTGCTTCTAAAAATACTAGTAATCTTTTTATATTGTGCAAATCGATGATTTGAGGTATCTATTGATACTACCTGTATATCTATAAATAATCGTCCAGAAATATTTTGGGTGAAAAGTTTGTAAAAAATAAAAGACAAATATATCATTTTATTTTCTGAGAATCGAGTGGTCTGGTATCGGAGTCAAAAAATATTTCTGTTGCGGGAATGTTTTCAGAAATTAAGTGAAATTCAAGAGTTCAGAGTTAACAAAATACATAATATTATATGAACGAATACGATGATTAAATCTTGTCATATTTTCATATTATTTTCGATCTTTGAACAGTCCAACCATGATTCAGATTTGTTTCATACTTCAGTGAAGTTAAATACAAAAAATATTCACAATGCACAATTTGTAATTCGTTTTTATAGCTACCTTTTTTATATACAGTCAATATGGTTTTAAATAAGTACAAACTTCAGTTGAACATTATTATTTTAAAACGTTTCAATGTATAAAAGCTGTGCTACGAGCCACGTGTACAAAGAACAATGGAAAAAAAAAATTGAAATACTTCTGTCACAACTTTTATTTTATTAACTAATTTATCATGGGTTATCATTATTATACAACGAAACTCAATGATTTTTAGGGAATAAAAAAAGCTAATAGTTTTTATTTTTTAACTGCTGATCTCATACTTTTGGAATTGTGAAAAATTTGAGTAGTGTTAAAATAGTTAGTAGTGGGTAGTGTATAGTTTACACAAAGGGCTATAGCACCGAAACTAAATATCAAAATAATATTACGTTATCCACTTATATTCGCTCTGACGTCTTAATAAATTAACCCTTCGCCGAAACCCACGAAAGTACCCATCTACATCATATTTTGTTCTATTTTTATATTTTCATCTCCAACCTATCAATTTTGTCAAGATATGTGACGACCATATATACTCTGTTGCGGTGTCACCCGTACAACATGAGATATTGGACGGGCCGCAAAAATATGAAACTCGAGAAACGATACTTGTCGTCCAGTCACTGGCACTAATCTCGTTATCAAAAGTCACTACTAAATCTATCCACGTTATTCTTTACACGTCGTCTGTTCGATTAACATTGGGAGAAGAAAATACGAAATACTCCATTTTTATCTCTAGTCACCAACAATAATGGACAAGTACAAAAGGGCGTTCGATGATTGGAATTCTTATTATAGGCCACTTGATTAGTTAGATTGATAGTGGGTCAAGTAATTGATTGTGTTATTCGTTGGAAGGTGTTAATTTTGAATAATTTGATAGAAGAGAAAGTGTAGAACAAATTAATAATATGATCTCGCAGGTATTTCCATAAAAAATGTTTACTAATATATATTTGACTAATGTATTTTCTATGATAATAATAAAATGTATAATAACAATATTTACTGTAGAATATTATTGTCTGATACTAGTACATAATTAACATTTAAGTTATTTTTCTGTTTTTATAATTTTACACGAAATTAATACAATTTATGTACAAAAAAAAATTTGAAAATTAGATATTTTGTTCAGAAGAATTTTAATAATCCACCCATCAATCGAAGACTTTTCGAACTAAATATGATTTGAGATCTGTCAAAAGTGTACTATTACCTATTTATCAATCACTATTCAGTTGATTATTTTAAATCTTGATTTCCTGTTTGTATGAAGGAATCAATAAATTGTTAGTTAATTATTATTTTATAAATATTAATAAACATAGCGATTAGGTTCGGTAATTAAGGCCACTGGCTGCAACAACTTTACAGGTTTACATTATATTATCTTAAAATATATTATAATAAGTGTAGTACCTAATAGTTACAAATGATTAATTAAATTAGTCTTAATTATAAATGTCATTGTATTAGTCAGTATTTTATTTGCCTCAAGGCTTAAGCTATTATCTTTTATGATATTTATTATTTTTGTTAGTTAATAGCAATAATAATTACCAAGAATTAACGTCTACATGTAGGTTTTTATATTTGAAATTGATTTAATAGCATTAATACATCAATGGTAAAATATTTAAAATTATTAAAATATTATTTAATTTTACAATTATCTTGGAATAATTACAGAAAAATAATTCAGAGTATCTTTTCATTAAGTTCCTAAATATATATTAGTATCTTAATGGTTAATTAAACATAAGAAACGCAAACATTACTTTAAAAGAGTCATCGTTGTAAAAGTATTAGATAATAGTTTCGTAAGTTTGAGAATAGCACAAATAATCCTTTAACTTGAAATTAATTAATTCAAGTTTACATAGGCACCTGCAAAATTATATATGGTAAACAGTTTTATCATCAAATAAACTCTATAATAAAAATACAAATGCACATTCAAATTACTGGAAACCTTCCCTTATAAAAAAAAAAAGATTGCAAACAAATCTTGGCAATTATAATTCAACCATTTATCAACAAAAAGTTACAAAATTAAACACTGTGATTATTGTAATTAAAAAACCAAATAAGCGTGTATTTGCACAACCCGGCTTGAAACTCTATCGTTATCCTTTTGTTTGCAAAAACGATTTTTCTAATTAGCAAATGGACCCAGCCTCTCTCCTTAAATGAAATAATTCAAATTCCAAAAATTTTTTCTTCACCAATTTTTAACGATCAGACTAATACATATAACAAAGTTATTAAGAAATGTAAGCTAGGTATTAAATCCTTCACAATTTCGATTAATAAATCTTACAGTTTTATTAAAAGAGAAATCCGATGACAATATAATACTTAAATTGCTAAGTCCCTTATATTTAATACCATTTCCAATTTCTTATTAATATTTAAATATCTATTCACCCATTGATGAATTGAAAACAATTAATGCATTATTTGTCGATGTTTGCATGCTACCAATTTTTAATGTCACATTCACTAAATCGATTTTAGTCACATTGAAAATGTGATAAGGTTTTTGAATGATTGCAAGATATCACTCTAAGTCTTTGTATGAATTTCGGATACTCTCAAAATTACAACCTAAAGTATTGTTATAGCTTTTTCCCGGACCCCGAAAATTAAAAACATGTTTTACACAAGTAGTGTATGGTATTCATTTTCAAAAAATATTGAACGAGGGACATATTTGTGAGTTAAATTGATCCATATCAATCAATATATTATGTACAATGTATATTTTAAATCATCTCCACAAAATAATATATAAATAATATGTTCGCTTCTTTAAAAAATGAAAAAAACTATGCAATTATTTCGACTCCACCGAAACCTTAAAATGTTAATTCGTACATGGGACGAGTTTTTTATTTTATTTTCGTATTGTTGATGAGGGTAGAGAAACTTTATGCGTAGGTAAACAAATTATAACGCGACATCGGTGGTCTCGGCAATAATATTATACACGTGCAAATTAACAAGTGGTAAACAAGTTTCATACGACTCTACTGAATCAATGCATTAGCAACTGTATATTATTAAGCGTAAACATTCGATATCTGAGTGCTATTCAAATAACATTGCACTCCCCACGAAATTTGGTTAGGTTAGGTTATGTGAGTCACTGATCAGGTTTCAATGAGTCTTATTATGACACCACTACAAGATCCAACAACTATGACACTACAACAACAGCAACAACAACAACAACAACAACAACAACAACAACAACAACAACAACAACAACAGTTGCAATGATTGACGAAGAATAAACGCTATTTCCGTTATTTTCAAACCGGTCACAAAGCATCTCGTCAATGTTTTTAAGTATTTATTTTTATATGAATAGTTTTCTAGCAGGTAGATATTGAAAAACTTTGAAAAAAAAACATTTTCATTAACGAATTTTAATAAAATCTATATTGCGAATTTAACTTGTAACTTGTTTTTATAGTTGGCCGATATCAGCACAACTGATAATTATAGCATCATACTGGTCTTGGAATAAAGTTTAGTGCGAACGAGAATGGTGCTGTAGGAGCTCTAACGTAATTGTCACGATCTACACGTGGTTCACCGGAGTTGTAAGCGATATCCTTCGAAGAGCAAGTTCCAATAGTTCACACAATTTATTATGAAAAATAAACATGTTATATAAAATATAATTATTGGTTCTGAAACCAAAAAACATGAGGAATTAATTTATAAATTATAAAAATATATTTGAAAAAAGATTGTTGTTCAAAAATATTATTATTACAATATTAATTAATTGTTATCATTGATGTAAAAAATCATCAATAATTGAATCCTTTGGATGTATGGATACGCAGTTCTCCATCATTAAGCATTAATCATTACATATTTTCAAACAAGGAAACTCCATTGTCACGTCGTATAGAATATTTTTGTTCCATAATGCACTAAAAATATTGAATGTGCTGAACCTAACCCAACCAAACTTTTAACAGTGGTAACCAATAACCATTTTGCGATTTGATTTAGTGCTTACGTAGTAGACTAGGTAGGCAGGTACTTGAGAATTTACATTGGTTCTTCTAAACACTTTTTCCCCGGATATTTTATTTGAAATACGTCTTAAATGCTTATTTTAAAATTGTTATAGCTTCGTACTTTCATAATTTATGTAAAGACAAAAAGCATAGGTACTTTTATAAAATTGGATTATATTGTAGGTGTCGTACCTTCCACCTATAAATCGTGACTACCACGTGGAGAATGACACTACATTTTCCCCTATCTATAACTCTTCTGGTTTGCCCGATCACCCTCTATGGAAGGGCACTTACCAACAATATCGTCGTCCGTATCATTATACTGTACGTCATATGAGTGCGATGCAAGTCGTGCAAGTAACACACTAATATAATAATAGTAAATGGTACTGTTTCGAGAGTGGGCAGTGTTCTGGAATGTCATATTATAATATACTTCGTAGGTGTAGCACTGCTTTCCCATAGCCGTCTCAGCGTTTTTTTTCATTTCATCACTATCGAGTCGTGTCCGCTGTCGAAATATTTATGACATGATTTAATATAATAACGACGATAATAACAGACCAACTGGAGACGGGGCGAGGACGAAAAATCGTGGTAGCGCGAGACCGTGTAACTGGTGTCGGCGAATTTCGCGCGGGCGGACGGTGCGCTTGCGCTACCCTCCCCCGCACTCTCCATCCAAAAGCCGAGGGGGTGGAATGGTACGGGGCTGGAGAGTTGATTTAGGGGTGGTTGAGGTGGCGTTAGCCGGCCGCCGTGTGTGGCGCCCGAACCGAACGCAGTACTCTCGCTGACACGTAGGAAAACCGTCGAACGTATATCCAGCGCCCGCGCGCCACTTTATAACTCGTCGGCGACCCCACGAACGCGTAAAGTTTCACGGTGGACCGCAACCGCCGGACCACACACGACTTGTACCGTATTCTGGCCGACTTCGGGTTCGCGAAATATTAGTTTGGTACATTTTCGCAGTTCTCGCAGTTTTTGGAATTTTTTTCGTTTTTTTTTTGTTAGTACCTAGTATTGTTTATCTTCGGATCTTTTAGATCTTTTTTTTTTTTTTGCAAGTGAATAACGACAGTCGCCCAGCCAGAAGACCAAGGCCTCACAACGGTAAGACACCGAATTTACCGCATGATGATACTACGAACATAAATGAAATAAAACAATAATATACAGTATCATTATTTTCGAGCAGCTGTAGCGCGTTGGTCCTCGTGCTCCTCACAATATTTTTTACCCCCCTGTCCGTGACTTCCATGCCGTCGGTCTAATGCACCGACATTAAAAAACCATTACGCGGCCGCGACTAGCCGCTACAAACATGATATTATTATTACTTTCCGGCAGACGATCAATTTCCTATTTTCCGCACATTTTGTTCTTAAAAAATAAATAATATTACGTTATATGTATGCGTACCGTATACATTATGCCATTATTATTATATTCAGACCGACAAGATTTCCAGGCGTTTCTCGCCACCACTCGTAATACTTACCATAACACTAGAGATGTGAGTGCAGTATTTTATTTACAAGGTAAAAAAGATATATTGGTTTATTTGTTACGTTACATTTTAAATGAATTGTAATGGATTATGATTTATGAAACATGTTATACATTTCTGGAGGCTGTCACTGTATTATTATTAGCACCTATAGCTAATGGTATACCATTAAATGGTTAACAGCATACATACGCACCAAAATCACTGACTAACTGTTACTTATTATTGCCATATCATACATAATTATTCATTGTTATTTGTGATTATATTTTGATGACAGCTTTTAATGTTTGCATTTCATACCTATGGAGAATGGTGTTAGGCATATTATTCACATCCAGTTACGGGTATATTACCATTTTTCACAATTTACCGGTAAATGTAGCGTTATTTTTTTGCGTAAATTCACCATATTTAACTACATAATATACATATCCTATACGGTCACTTAAATGGAATAGACTATGACAACCGTTTCAATAGATTACAATTCAGACATGGTGAAGAAAAATCTCCATTTGGGATACGATAATATGTTAGTCCTGCGATGCACTAGAGTCGGCCCGGAATATTAATCGAGTTAGTCGTGAATGTGTCCCGCGCACGAGGGACACCTCGATTAACGCTTTTCTACAGCAGTCGTTACTCCGGAAAATGGCAACCGTTTATAATAATATCTCAAACAAATAGAGTACCTACTGAAAAATGGTATGAAAAGAAATTCGAAATTTCATATCCACTGAATCACGCAAGCCTCCCGAATTGTTCATAATTCATAGCTTTTTGGGGATTACCGTACAGGCATGAAACCTATAGTTTTATTTTTTCTCTTTACATATTTTATTTAAAATATGTATATTGTGCTAATGAAATAATGTATTTGCATCTTATCTTAAAATTAATAGTTGTCAAATCAACTATCTACCTACAGCGTTTTGTCAGTATGCATTGATAGGGATGTTAAGGTTTGTTCACAATATCATGTTAACTGCGATACCAATATTAATTATAATTTATTTATATTAAAAAGTATTAATATTTATCGTTATAAAATGTGTGGATTTTTTTAACTGTGATGTAATTAAATTTATGTTGAAGTCACAATATTTCAAATTTGATGCCTCTGGAATTTTTTCATTTCATATTTTTGGATATTTATATAGAGATTCATGATAATAAAATACCAAAGTGTATTATATTAATATTGCTGAACGGTTAAATGTGGTCATTTTTCGGGAGAATAATCGTCTCTACAACGGTAAAATATAGGGTACTTACATAATCATAAACAATTTTTTCACTAAAATCAACAACGTTTTCAGTATATAAAGTTCACTATTAAAAATACGTTGCATATTATACACTTTGAAATTCATGAAAAGTTTCCGAAAAAGAAACCATATATTTTAATATGGTACAAGACTGTAGTAGCATAAAAATAGGTAAGTACTTGATAATAGATGGCTATTTTGTTATGATGATGTACGCAAGTAATTCTGCTTCATGCTCTATTCAAAACATAACCAGGAAGATGAAAAAAAAAAATGATAAATCCGCGAGTTTTATTCAGAAATAATTTTACTGTACATTAAATGTTCAATATAATTAATATCTGTTAACAAATATAATTTTTTTTTAATACTTCAAAGTCATGTTTCCGAGACTTTGCTTGAATAATTGATTGTAAACTATTATATGTTCGGTTAATATAATATGTTACACGAAACAAAGGAGTCGTTAAGATAGCTGTGTAAACTTCACTTCAAAGTCGATTTATTTACCTACAGACTTCCTTATACGCGAAAATAATAATAATATATCCTTTACACATCCACGTGTAACTGTTTAAGATAATAACAATTTTGTTCTCTATTCCGTAATAACGCGTTTACTTCTGACACGTTCGTTTTCAGTGTGTAAACATATTTTTCTTTCACTCGACTACTATTTACTATTATTTTTTTTCCCTTAACGCTTCTTGTCATCTTGGAGTTGCAACTATACGTCGTCACGTGGGAATTATAATATATCATCACATCACACGCATCGTATAAATCCCTGATATCGACGACAATGAGCTGGCTGCTTTGCTTTTGAGTCTATATAAATATTTACACACACATATACATATATATAAAGGTGTATATATCATGAGCATAACAAACTTTTTTTTATTTAAAAAGTTTACGCTAGTGTGATCCGTCTCCCAAGGTGATTACTCATAAAAAAATATATAATAAAGCACATTTTAAAATATTACAGTACCTAGTTGAACGAAATTATACGGCTTTAGTGTATAATATTATAATATACCTACACTTTGTGGATTAAAAAAAAAAAAACAAAACCAAAAAGTGACAGACATTAAATGACTGAAAGAATATACATAAAAAATGTTTACATGAAAATAAAAACTTCAGATGAAGTACTTTAAAACGATTACTGATTGTTATAATTATTGAGCACCTTTGAAAATAATAATTTTGAATAAGTGCATAGCGCATATTATAGTAGAGAGGTTTGATATTTAAAAAATATTATTTAAATTTTTTATGAACATAAAATACCTACACAAAAAACGTATATGAAATTATTCTTCTCTATTAAATTACCTAGTGTTCTCTATTATAAGGCAAGTGATAAATCAATTTTAAAACAAAATGCTTGTAACCAGTTATTTTATTACTTTTGATAAGGATATTTTCTAATTTTCTATTGTTAATGTTTTTACTTTTAAGTAGGTACTCAAAAGTTTTTAAGGATGCCACAAATATCCTAAACCATGTGAAAACTAATTTGGAATTTCAATCATTACTTTAATATGTAGTAGTAAAATACTATTATAGTTATTATTATTTGATAACAAATGTTATTGTTTTTAAATAGAATGTCTTACTTTTCATCAGAAAGAATGTATTATTTATAATCACTATATTGAGTAAACCTTATATTTTAGTTTTATTGTAAATGTTATTGAATAATCATTTAACTCATTCAGACGACATTAAAACTTGCGTAGGTATTATACCTTAAAAACGTTGAGTCATTACAGAGCAATTAAAAACATTAATTTATTCATCTATATAATGTAGTATGACATTTTGTATTATGAGATCAATACAGTGAACACGTTTGAATAACACTGTTAAAATCATAATTAATTCCGTGAATAGGTGGACATTATTAATGTTTTAATATATCTATAATCTGTTTATAGTTTGACATGAAGACAGTGTCTTAGGATTCATTATAAATCCATATAACTTAAGAACGAATATTTAAAATTAAATACATTAAGAATCTACGTAAATGATTATATTATACAATTAGAATTAATTACGAATAAAATAAGGGACTGTTTTAAAATTATAATTTAAGAAGCTTAAATATTTAAACAAAAACGATTGTCTGAAGACAAATTAAGATTAGAGTGGCTGTTAGATAAATTTGAGGTACAAACTAACAGAGAAGTATTACTATATTTATTTGAACAATATCGGTGCAATCAAATGAAATTTTTTTTAACGTAAGTTAATGTCGTTCTTTTTTTAAATACCTATTTATCCAAATAAAAATAAACCGTCATTCATTTAATTATCATTTATAGTGTATCCCTATCTCTCACTCTATCTATTTACCTATATATTTATCCATATATACAATAAAACATATACATATTATAAAGGCTTTGTGAATGTATGATACATTTTTCTAATTAAAATCAATTGAGATACATACTATGAATTAATTCCAACGCGTTTTATATAATCAGCTTTATAAGTCCACTCAATTAAACCTTTATTAAAAAACTATGCTCCGATGAAAAGTATAAAAGTTTCAAAAGGTACCAACTATCTACCCAACTATTACACAAACATAGGATGTATTATAACGGTATCTACAACAAAATACAAGTTCCAAAAATTAAACTCTGCTCCAAAATAGGATCCATAATAGTTTGTAACCAAATTTTCAACAATATTACCTACAACCATCATGTATCAAGTTGTAATAACTAATTACCGAATTACTGAACTTCATTCATTTGTATTTTAAGTTAAGTCAAATACATCAGACGACGTTCGCAGACTCCCGCAATTAGATTTCAATGATTTTTATTTGAAAATAGTTACCATAATAGACAAAAAATTCAAATAAATCAATATCGTACTTCTAATTTTATTTGTGTATTTTCTAAATTCAGATTAAACGAAATCGGTTATTGTTTGTATTGGACGGAAGTTAGAAAATAACGAAAAAAACAATGTATTAGTTTTTAATTAAGTAAATAAAATATTTACAAAAAGTTTTCACGAGACACAAAATACAATAAAAAACGTGTGTAGAATACTGGCATAAATAATTAAATAACAACATCGATGTGACATACAATGATTTAAAATCCAAAAGTCTAACCCACATTAGATTTGATTCATACAAATTTAATAACGGTCAAAATGAACTTAATCGAAAAAGACACGGAAAGGCTTTGGGTTATATTAGAAAAAAAATAGACATCTTTAAATAATATATCAATTCCATTACATTACTCAAGAAACCGAATTTTAATTTAACGAAAATGATTTATTTATAAAGAAGAAAAACTTAATAATTAAAAAATATCGATTTTATTATAAACTGTTTAATATAAATGAATAGAATATCAGGGAAGTACGAAATGGGATGTATATTTAGCTTATATTTATTATTGTTGACCTCATAAAATATTCTATAATTGATTTCGTTTCAACTTTTTCTAACATTCTAAGGTTTTTGTCGAATAACTAAAAATGGTTTTTGTACAAATAAAAATTTGCAAGCAAGTCAATGTATTCTAGATATTTCGTTTACAGACCTTTTGTAAATCTGACTACAACTTTACAGATGTTATGTCTACAAATGTTTTGCTCATGTTTCAGTGAACAGTTCCTCTTTTGATCATTTTTATGCATTGATGTAAATAGCGGGGAACTCGGGACCAATAATTTAATAAGCAATATTAATTTATAACATAATTAATAAACGTGTTGAGTTTCCGATTTATTTAAAATCCATACAATTTTAACTAATACTAGATTCAAGCAATGTAAACAATAAATCGTTAAAGGTAAAATATTTAATAAAATATATATTATATGGGTCAATAATATTAAAAACAATTTTCCTTCCATTACGTAATAGCATGTAATTATTATGTAAAGAGTTTAATATTTTTTTGATTTTTTAAAACATATACCTTCTTAAAAAAATTCTAAATATATACGTTTGATAAAAATAATATTTATGACCAAGTTTTTAAATTGTAAAAGCTATCGTTAAAATATATTCTTAGTCCTTCACACCTTTTTCACCTCAAGCGGGCTTACATTTCATACAAAGGATACATGAAGGATACCTATGTAACTCTTTAGTCTTTTCCCTAACCGATCTACTATGTATATGTTCGTACGTCACGTAATATTATGCTAAAAACCATGACTATGCGTTGTTCCTTCATTTTATCTCCTTGAAAAATTGTTTGTACCCTTTGTTTTTGGGAACTAAATTAGATAAATTACGTAATATACTATATATAGTTTTTCGTATGTTTATAATATTTAGATTAAGTACTTTGACTACCCCATTTAATCGAATTATGATAATACTATTATCCTTGTCAACATTTAAACTTTATGCTATTGTCTATTATAGTGCTACATGTTACCTACTCATAAGTTACGAGCAATATTATTTTAGTGTCAAATTTTAATATCTATAATATGTTAAAAATAAAACTGTGAAAAAAATCAATACATTTTAAAATAATATGTGTTTTCACTGCAAATAAATGAGGTGGAGTTTAAGATGTTTTGTGATTTGTATTATCCGATGAGAAATGAAATAGACAAATTAAATCGACTCATCAGCATTTGTTAGGCCGAAATAGACATGTAATCAGTTGTAATTATTTATATAATGTTATTGATGTACTCATCCAAATCCCCAAAAGTATATAATGCCCTTAATCAGAACTGTATAAGCTGTCATTGAATATTAGTTGGGCTTAAATTATTGACTTGATCCGGAAATTCAATAGTTTAAAGGCTAAACTACGATTAGTTAGTATGTTATACGGTGCAACGGTTTGTAAATTCTATTTCGATTGATAGTAAAAAAAGTACATATTTCAATACGTAAAAAAAAATTTACTTATTGAAATAAAATTTATAATATTCCTAAAATATTGAAATGATTTCTTTTTTAAATTAAAAAAGGGTTATAATTATTCATTATTGTGAAATTAATTTTAGATCGTTGAATATTTTGATGCCAAATTAATAATTATTTACATTTGAATATTTGATGCAATACGTCAAAATTGAAAGCCATCATTTTAATATTTTGTCATTTAATTATTGTCAACAATTATAGTCTTAATTAAATAGTTATACACATCAATTGTTATGCAATATTTTTTTTCTATGTATCTATAATCTACTAAACATAACCTAGTCATAAACTTACTAATATAATACACTTTTACCAATAAAAAAGAACATGCTGTATAAATAAAAAAAGGTTAATATGTTTCACTGTGCTCGTGTATAAAATCATACAGTATAATTGTATATTGAACAATATTATTTCATGTTTATAATATTTGTTTAGTGTATTGTATATAATACAATTCGGTTACAATTGAAATGGAGAAAAAAAACAATACAATACATCACGTCCGCTATGGCGATATTTTATTAGTAAGATTATTATTTGACAACATTTATTTGTAATACAATAATTTGAAAAATACTTGTGACGACATGGGCATTTATCTGTAGGGTTTTAATCGTCCACTGACAAACTACAACAACTTTCTTACTACAAAAAGGTTTTTTTTTTACTTGGCATCCAACGAGGTGATCAAAATAATAATTTCATACATTTTGATTTTTTCTTAAAAATTATTTTCAATACTTGAACAGAAATCAAATCATTTATTATGTAAATTATACCTAAACATGATACGTATTATTATATTCACATGCATATAATAATATCACAGTAACAATAACTTGTGAAGGTTTACCAAAATGTATTATAAACTAATTGTTCAAAAAGTTATCTGCAAAAACCATGCCAATCTCATCGAAAGAATCTAATTTGTAAATTTGAGAACAAAAAACAAAATCAGATGCCAAAAATCCACCGTGAGACGATATTATATTAAAATAAAATATACTTTATTTTATATATATCATTATTATTATTATTATTATACCCGTTATATCAAACTCAAAGTGTATACCTACAATCTACATGTTTGAAATAGTATAGAAGATAATAAATTCCAGCGTTCATTTCAGATCGTCGATTTGACGATGTCCTCGAGCTCGAAGACGTTCTCCTTCGCAGAAAAACACTGCAAAAATATTCCCCAGGTTCGCTCTCAATCCGATTGAAAAGTTCACCAAAAGCATGGGTATATAGGTAAATACACGTTATTTGGACGCGACCTCACTCTTACACGAACAGGTGTTCCCCGCGAGCGCATTTTTTCCACTCATCAATCACGGCACATAAATGATTAATAACAGCGCAGAAACGTATTGCTGGCAACTGCTACGGCCGTCGACTTACAATAATGTTCTCGAACCTAGTGGGGATTGTCCACAAGACACTCCACCGAAAAACTATCATGTACCTACATAATATATTATTATTGTAAACGTTGCCAGTAGGTGCTCCGGAGTAGTTTTGGAAATCTCCAGGCGGGATGACGTAGTGCGTCTTGCCGATATTATTATTATTATTTAAGTAACGCCACACACAACTTTTCTCCCGAGAAACTATGTGATATCGTCGGTGGTAATATTACATAGTGCTACCGTTGCGTGCCAACCTCTTTTACTTTTTCGGGGAAGTGTACAAACTGACGAGTGGGGCGCAATAGTAAGACGAATAAGAGATTTAGGTCCTCGACTCTACGACTTAAGAATAAGTACGTGTTCCCGCGTATATCTGCGTGTAAGAGCGGTTGTAATCATTTTTATCTACAGACACAGAATTTTTGATGCTCGACAATTTTCCTCTTTTTGAAAATAATATCCAATTTCGTAGTTTCCATTTTTTACTCGCCCACTCATCCGATGCCACATTAATGATTGCGGATCGTATATGTATTTACATTTTTTTTTATGAAACACGATTTATGGATACTGAAAAGTGTTAGACGTGAGTTTCAATAGACTCTGAATAAATAATCAATGCGTTTTATAGCTAGTACGTTTTGTTTTTACAAATTTCGCTATTTTCCGTTTTGTAAAAACCTCTATTCTACACGCAAAAACATCAAACTAAACGATTGATTTGAATATGTGAATTCATTCAGTAAACAAATATACGGATATTTGATTTCGAATAATCCATTGGTCATTAATTTCCGAAAACTCATGATACTTATAAGCTCTTTACAATCAGCATGATAATAATTTTTAAGAGGTGTATATTGCAATATCTTGTGATTAAAAAACATAACGTTTTGTATTTTTTTTTTTTTTTTGCTATAAATAGTAATAAATATTGGAATATTTTTTATTTCAAGTGTTTAAACTGTTCAAAATCATATTAATAATTATATATAAAAAATGTATTTACATAAATATTATGCTAACACAAATTATAGTTTATTTTTTGGTTTTTAATATGTTTATATAATATTATATTTATATAATTTGGGTGTTAAAATACGTATCAATTATAAAACATAGTGATAATAATAAAAATAACAAAAATAATAAATAATATATTATATTATTACCATGTCGAACGATTCCATCCTCATTAGTTTACGTTTCGGATGCACTGGGACGATAAACAGCAACGCATCTGCACACATGAACCATAATAATAATATACATAAATATATAATATATATTATACACATAGTTCATTCGGCTGAGCTAAAATGCTTTTGTACCTACCTAATTGGAACGGCTATTCTCGGCCGAAGAATGGTTTTCGGACCCGACTTTAATGTACCGACCCTGGAAACGGTTTAGATAGTGATGTTGTATCTCGTCTGGAAATAACCCAATGCGACGACGAGGACCAACTTTTAAGCGGCTCTTCCAGTCCTGTGACCAGAAGACCATAACGTACCCGAAATGATTTTCTTACATTTGAACTACTCTACTATAAGACCTTCCTCCTCATACCAGTAACAGGAGCTATTATACACAGGTCGTGACAGAAATAACTAATTTCAGAAATTCTAAAAATGAAATCGGCCAACTATATGTGTCAATTTTAGTTTTTATCAACTATCTTTAAATTTAACAATAGCGATAGTTTAATTTAATAAAAAAAATACTAGTAACCAGAATAATCAATAAAATAACTATAGTTGGTCAATTACATCCATGTCAGTTTCATCCTATTATATATATAATTATTATTATCTCGGGGATTATATTTTATGCCGTTACAAATGTTCAAGTGTCACGCTGCCAGCCATCGTTCCATGCCAAAATATAATACTTTATTCAAGACCACTTCGATATTTATTCGAGCCACCGTTCAAATCGAATTGAAAATAAATTAGCCATATAATCTTGGCTGCATAGAATATAAAATATTAACAGGCTAAGAAGAGACGGACCGTCCGTCGGGACGTTTATTTTTTTGTCTGTCGACTTGCTGAGTAATGAAAATAACGAACAATATAAGTTTGACTAGTTCAAAGAATTAATATTATTCTTCTCAAATTTCAGAAAGTATATTTAATGTTGTCTTATACAGATTATCGTTATTTCTGTACATACAAGACGGGTGTACACAACAATAGAAAAAAATATTAATTTATATTTATGGTAATTTTCCATTAATGTTTATTTGATTTATTTATACAGTATTGAAAATAAGAAGAAAGTAATATGATTGAAATATTGTATGTACAATGTGCATAATCATGTTTTAATCACCCCAGTGCTTAAAAACGGAAAAA
This sequence comes from Myzus persicae, assembly GCF_001856785.1. Lineage (NCBI taxonomy): Eukaryota > Metazoa > Arthropoda > Insecta > Hemiptera > Aphididae > Myzus > Myzus persicae. Next base: position 329,684 of record NW_019101750.1, on the reverse strand, counting down.
AAATAATTTGCGACCATAATATCTAATGATCTTATAAAGTTTTAACCAATTGACACCATTTACATATAATATATATTTCAAAAGCATTGCAGCTCAGAGAACAACAAAATGTAATTATTAAACTTAAATTATATCGATTAAATTAAATTCAAATGATAAAAATACAACTAATAACGTTTCGTTTTATCATAATAAATAACATTTGATATTATAAAAAAGAAACTAAGTCACGAATTTACATGACAATACATTATTGACGTCCGTTTTAGAATTATCCCATAGTTTGTCGTGTTCAACATAATATTATAAACTATACAAATCTATTACTCCAGAGTTTCCGGTTGAATTGTTTTCTAATTGAGTTAAAAAACATCTATATCATTAGTAAAATGTTAATCAATTGTATTTGCACTGAATATGATATTACATACGTCATGTTTTCAGATATAATATTAGCTGTATTCGTGTTGTTATATTTTTATTTAAGCAATCGCACTATGTTTCGATACAATTTATATTAAACTACAGTTTGTAAGTCAATTTTATTCTGAACACTATATTTTCATTTTATAGAGATAAGACAAAAATTGATTATTTATCAATTATGACTATATTTTTTTTAAATGTTGGGGAAATTTGAGTATCGTGTCATGTCGTAATAAACTAAAGACAAGAGCTGCAATGAAGATATCGTGTTTTATTCAAAGTGAAAAGTTTATTTTTTTATTTTTATTTTTTGAGGTGGTATCAAGTATACACATAATGTGGGTGAGGTAGAACAGGCTGAAACACACACTCAAGAATAGAAATGAGGGGAAAAAAAGAAACTTTGGAGCTATTAAAGGACAACTCCCAATAACGTAGCCATAACTTTTCCTATTAGCCAAGGCGTTTCAATATTGCGAGACCATCGTAAAGTCTTGCTTTCCAGCCAAGGCCCCTCGTGTCCTCCTGCCATTTGAGAAATTACTCAAAACTTTCATATTGGGCTTTATTAAAGTTTTGTCAGAGTTTCACTATTTCACTGTTTCGACGACACCTATTCTATTTTATTCCATTTTTCCTCTTCATCATCCTCCATACTCCATACTGTCAGTACTGATTTTTTTTTTACAAATACGATTTGAAATGCTCCTTTTGTCAGTAAACATGAAGTTGTGTCACGTATCATTGACCAAACCCAACTCCCTTCAACTTTTTTGTAAACATCATCCACACATCCTACAACAATTATAAACGAATATAAGCCATGTACTAATTATTATGTTAACGCTTTTACTCATTATGTGTGTTTGATTGAACAAATTACATGTGCCTATTTATTTATTTTAGGTATAATACTATGAAATAATAAAAACATTACATTTTCTGCTAGTTAATGTTTTAGTATACCAAATATCAACTTTATTTAGTTAGTTGAATTAATGATGAGATAGCTATTGAATTTACTATTAGTACCATTTTATACACAGAGTAAATGAATTTAAAAAAGTGTTTTTTAACAACACAATAACATAATATTAAACTTCAAAAATGCTTTGGCGTTTATTTTTGTACTTTAGTCTCGTCTTAAATTATTTTTATCGGAAATTGTTTAGTATTGTTGAATATATTTTTTTTCAAAAATGCTGTTTTGTAACGTCTTTAAATTATTTTTTGAAATATTATCACTTTTAAAAGGTAATGTGTTAAAAGAAATTCCCAGTGTCTAATATCTATATTATATAAAAAGAAACATTTACATTAATTTAAAACGTTAAAAAAATACACACATTATTTGTCATAAATTATTGATTACATAGTTGTATTGTTTGATCTTTATAAGTTGTAAGTACCCAATTCGTTCAAATATTTTAGTGATTTGTGTTAATATGCCATGGTTTGAATTAAATAGTGGCTATTAAAATCGTACCTATATTGGTACAATAAAATTATTATCATCAATTAGGTATAAAAGTGAATAAAACCACTGAAATTATATACATTGTAAACAGAGTGATTCACCAAGCATGGTTATGGTTTCATTCAAATTTTGATTTTTGAAATTTTTAATTTAAACAAAGATCACATTTTTAAATTCTTGAGATATTATTTGTATTACTTAAGGAAAGTATAATTTTAATACAATTTAATGTTCATAAATGTATTTGATAATTATTTGTATTTTAGTTTTGACAAAATTTGATGTCAAATATGTAATATCAATAATAAATAATAATAATAATAACAGTAGGTACTATTAATATCACTCTTTGTTAAATTTTTTTATAATCTGTATTGATGGTCCATTATCCTGCTTTCAATACCAATTATTGGAATCGGATAACTAAAAACTATATAGAATTAATTACATTTTTTGTTGTGTATAAAAAAAGGAGGTACCTATATTAACAAAGGACTGCAGATATTTAAGTAATTTATAAACGAAATTTAGTTATTTCTTTTAGTTGCTTGTACCTGAGGTTAATTTAATAGTGATATATTATTTAAATTAGAGTAATAATTTACTTTTAGTATTTTAACTGGGGTAAAAATGTAGGTAACTGTACAATTTTACGGGGAGAAAAAAATGTACTAAGTTTAATATTTACTGTGGATATTTCACTAGAAGGGTCAAACAGAGCAAAATAAAATAAAATTTATAAATGGGATTTATATTAAAATATCGTAAGGAAAACAAGCGTAATAAGGACTAAGGGTCGTGGTAACACAGTTTTTGTACATTCTTTTTTTTCTCTTTCTGTATCTCCAGAATACAAGTGGAAAGTGATAATTCGTTGATCGTGGGTCTAAGCCTTAAGGTCGTCGTAAGCGATCTCCTAGTCTCGACCGTCTAGTCGAAGGAAACACAGAGAATCGATGGTAATCCAGTTTGATCTTTGGAAAAAATCGTTGAGGAGATCCTGTTGGCTTGTAGACCGGATTCGCATGTTTTTCGCAGAAGAATCGAAGTGAAAGAATTTCGAACTACCACAGATATACTCGTAAGAACAATAATAATAAAGTTAGATCGCGTATAACCGTGGAATCATCCGTGGAGTTTTTTTTTATCAAATTCGTTCTACTTTGTGTTTCTAGTCCAGTTGAAATTCGTCCATCAGAAGAAAAAAATGGAGGATTTATTAAGGGGGGAAGTTGATAAATATGTCACTGTTTCCAATTTTCTCCGGGTGTCTCAAGTGAGTGATCCAAGGCGGTTCCAACGAAGGGTTTCCCAATGTGTGTGTATATAAGTTATTTTTACCATTTCTCGAATAAACCCATCGATGACGGGATATCTCGAGTATATAATATAGTAGTATAGTTTTCCATATAGGCCGCGGCTTTCCAATAAAATTGATACGTTCAACAAGACCCGTACAGATTTTTACTAAGAGAGCTATGCTTTATAATATATTTGAATATTTTTTTCTTTATCAGACTCGTGATGTACATAGATATTATTTTCCAAATTTACTTATAGAGTTCTGTCAATGGACAGTTTCTATTAAACTATTTTTCCAATGCTCTTCTCCCTTATAATCACTTATAAGTCAACTAATCACAAATACTTGTAATATACGATTAACAATACCCATTACTTCCATTACTTATATATTCAAAACCGTTGCGTACCGTTGGTTTGGAACACGTATGTATAGATCAAGGATTTAAAAACCAAAAAAAAAAACACAAAAACCCATTTGGGAGCTAGAGACGCCTGCCGATACTTTACCTCAAAATACGCTAGTGACTAAACACCGTGCCACACTAGGCTTCCTAATTTTTACGTATGTAGCTATGATACATATTATAGCTAAATATCAAATAAATTATACCTACATTTTATTGTTTAACATCAAAAACTGTGAATTTCATTCATTCATTTTATATTGATATTACTTTTTTTAATGCAAATTAATTAATATCGAATAGTAGAAATATTTCTAACATGTTTATCTACTAATTTTTAAAGTTTTAATAAGATGGTGATGAACTTTATAGGTATAGAGTTAACTTGGTTATACAATATAAATAACATCGTATATCGTCGTTTTAGTTGAAAATATAAACGTTACATAAACTAAAATATTGTAAATTTACTATATGGTTATGGTCAACTTTTCGTATATTATAATTAATTTAATTTTTAAATTAAAACATATTATGCATTTTATTCAGAAAAAAATTAGTTTTTAATTAACTATTCTATACTCATAACAGCAGTACAATATTATAAGATTATTAATAGAATATAACAATTTATAGAATTTAGTGCTGTATTCACGAAAAAACTTGATTGGAAGTTGAAAATGTTCATTGATAAAACTTCTATGTGTACTATGTATAATATATTTCTTTCATTTTTATTGTACTACAGCAGTGGTTTTCAATATATTTTGAACATGGTGTGATCTTCACAAAATTTCCACAATACTGTGTAAGCCACAAATAACTTTTTTTCTCAATGAACATCATTTCTTTTTTTAGATTATTTAAACTTCTACGCCAAATTTACTAAACACAATTTTTCTTTATTAAGTATACGTTAATATTGATATATTTATCCTGTATTATATGAACTGTTTTTTTATCCCCTGCCCCAATATCCATAGTTGCCATATGTTTAGACTGAGTTTGAGTAAAATCTTAAGTTGCAAGATTTAAATATCTTTATCTTCTTTATGAGAAAAACAGATAAATATTTATCACAAATCTAAGGTCATAAAGTAAATTTAATTGTGTTGCTTTACAAAGATAAATATAATTAATGATGATCATAAACCATTCAATTAAGTTATTGTACATTTTGTAGCTAAAATGAATCTTAATATTATGTTAAAGATTTAGCTTAGTATTAGTATTCAATAGTCAATAGATAATAGTCAATACTCATCCCATGTTTAAGCATTAAGATGTTTTCCTAACAATAATAATTTGTTTCAAAATAAAATTTCATCTATTGTATTTAATGCGATGAAAGCAGGTTCCTTTTTAATAAACTATTGATTAAACGATGTTTCCACAGTATATATTTTTGTTGAGTTATTAATTGTGTTTACTTACACATGTCACATATATATATATAGAAATGTAATATACATATAAAGTACTTATTATAAATGCACATTATAAATAAAAAAAACATTATTGAGTGTTTATTTATTATAATAAACACAATGATTGATTGGATCCATAGTATACATTTAATACATTAATCATTGGAAATGATTAAATCGAATTCGTCTTTGAATTATTTACGAGAAGTCATCCCAAAATTGAAGTTGGTCTTTAAAGTTATATTTTTCTTACAAACAAATTTCTCGAATGAAAATATTATCATCATTTTTATTTCTAATTCAAAAAATATAAAAATATAAAAACAATAATACTTAAAAAGTACCTAGTCAGTAATGCTGAGTGACTGCAAATAAAATCATCCTCCTGTCAATAACCATTTTAAAATGTTCTCATTATGCTTATTATGTTGTATGAATTGTAACAATTTTGTAATATGATAAAAAATATATATTCAAAACCATAAACTGATATTTTATGTACTTAATGATTTACCATATGATTATGTAAGAAAATGTATAACTCCACTAGCTTTAAAAAAACAACTTTAAAAAAGACATTATGCTTATGTTTAAATAGCCATTAAAAATGCCTGAATGAGCGACTCGTTAATAATTAAATATTTGACGTCTGGATAGTATTTGTTTTGAAAAAAACTTTGTATTAATGTCCATAAACGAGATTTTATATTATAAACTAACTGACTTCTGAATCATATTGACTCTTTATTTAGTATTTACCATAATTTGTTTATCTTCGATGATTTTAATAAGCACTTTTTGTCCTATAAATTATAATTTTCATGAAATTTTCACCGAATTGTTTTTTTCATGGACGAGATTATTTAAAAGTAAACAAATCCCATACTGATAAGTTTTAAAAGTTGAATACAATATTTGATGAGGTATTTAAAACTATATCTTAACAAATTTCTAGTTATTTTATGTTTCTGTCATAGTTTAAATTGAACTGTAAGTACATATTTCTTGATTTAAAAACTGAACTAGTGGAATTTATTTTTAGTTTGATTATTTTACTATTGTTTATGCCTTATCCTTATGAATATATTTATCTATGTATATTTATATTACCGTTCTCATAATTGATCTCTCTCTTTAACCATAGCCAGCTATAAGGGTGCCTAAATAAAAGTTGCTATCTCACGGATGATTTAACTAGACTTTTGAACCTATACCCCTGTCAATAATTCTCAAGTGACAAAAAAAAACCTTAAAATATGTCGTTAGCTTATTGGTATATTGTAAAGGTTGAAATTATAAAATGGTATACTATTCAACAATAGTTTATTACATAATATTAAAGAATTATAGTAGATGTTATGAAATATAAAGACCGATTTTAAATTCAAAAAAACAAAATCCTAAAGCATCCAGTACTTGGCAATACAGGCATTAGATCTCGATATATATTGCATTCATTATCAATATTTAGTTAGAATACCAATTAAATGCAAACTATTGGTAATAGATTAAGATCGTCAAGTTACTAGGTATATAATTTATTTATTGTTATTTATGTAAAATCAATAAGTTTTTGGTAAAATACGTGTTACTTATTTGTAAGTGTATAACGCCGCAGGTACTTGGATACTTATGGTTACTCTTAGTAGATGAATATTTAAGTGCAAAATACACCGGGGAAGAAAAACCTCTGATATTAATATTTAAATGCAAGGCATATAATTAAGTACGTGTACGTGTAACCACAGAAACGTGATTGTGAAACTTTCCATTATAATATAAATTTTAATAATGTTACTTCAGTACAGTTCAAAATAATCACTCAATGGATGTGGTTTTCTTTATAATTTGATAGAAAAAAATGTGTATTATATATTTGTATTTTTATTGACATCTATCATATAATGACAAGTGTCAAAAACTTCAGTGCAAATGCATAGGAATCATTTACATATTTACAACCCTTGAAGAGGTCGTTAAAGAAGTAGATTTTATCACGAGAAGGTTCTATTGCTGAATATTGTTAGATTTTCTACAACGATGCTTCGGTATATATATAATATTGTATATATTGTTTTTTGTTGCTCCCTAAGCCTATAGTGCTCTTGAAAGTAGAAGAAAACGAATTCAAACCACACAAAAAAGGTCAGCGATAAAAGTTTTGGGACGCGTTTCAATGGACAAAACACTATTTGTTAAGGACAACATCATTGTTTTGATATGATGTAAAAATAATAAAATAACAAAATTATTGCACGAAATCCCTTTATACAGCTTCCCAGCAGTCACTAACGTATCTATATTTTGGGAGTATGTGGGTTGTTTTTACGTTTTTCTTCTATAGTCGGACATACCATAACTTTCAATGTAGTTGTATATAATATCGTAAAACTGAAATATATATTTCAAATAATACTCTATAGTAGTATTTATGTTAGGTATTCGGTTAGAATAGGTCGTGTTTTGGATACAGATCGAAATGAGGAATTACAATTTAACAATAGTATTTTTTATTTTTGTAAAAATATCGTTTATGGTTAATATTGAAAAGATTTTGTGTGGTCATACCTTAATTCATAAACAAAGTGATTCACCAAGCGCGCTTGACTGAATTTTTTCATTTATTCAAGTTTTGATTATTCAAAATTTAAATATACTTACAAAAACGGCGTTATTAAAAAAAAAAAAGAAGGTATGAATGCTGGGTGAATTGCAAATCACTAAATACATAAAGAATACCTAATTGGTACCAGGACCAGTGCAAAGAAACTTCAAGAAATCACCACAGTCTAAGTTCATTGAGATTAATATTAATAATAATAATTTCAATAACAATAACAATAACCACACGATAATCTAGTTATGTTTGACGAAATGCATATTTAGTCAGATATACTTTGATAAATATAATAAGAACCTACCACCACTTAACACAAAAGTATTATAATATTAGATACTATAACTATAACTTGATTGTGGTACCCATTTCGTAGAAGAAGAAAAAATAACTGTTAGCTAGTCAATATTTAGTTATATATATAGAGAAAGAATTTTCAGTTTAGTTTTGTCAGATAGTGGCTAAGGTTGATACTACTATTATGTTTTATATTTATAATACTGCTAATTTTTAAGAATTTTAAAGTTTCATACGGTATACTCATGACTTATAATGATTGTTAATTAAGAAAACATAGATAAAAAAAAAAGTTTTTGAATTATAAAGGATGTTTTCAGAATAAAAATGGATAATCTATTGAAATCTATGATAAAACGATGTAGATAGGTAGACTAGATAATTATAAATACAAATAATTTATGGAGTAATAATTTTAATGCAAATGGGTATAAGCCCGACTTAGACTAAGTTAAAATAATTCTATATTTGTTTTATTGTTTTCTGTTTTGTTTCAAATGTTTCAATTGACATTTATTATCAAACACAATATTTAGATGATTAATTTTAAGATAGATTAATTTTTTTTAAATACAATTATTGTAAACATTTGTACATGCCATATCTTCTACATGACTACATAATATAGTATACTCGTAAACTATAAACACGAATGTTTTTTTTGTTTGTCTTCTATAGATTCAAAAACTACTGAATTGTTTCAATGAAAATTATATTAATAATAATAATAATTATATTCTAAGCGTGTTTATGGCTCACTAAAATCTAATACTTTAAGATCGATGTTTTTGATAGATATGTATGAATCTATATATGAATCTGTGTAATCGTGTCAATACTCAGTAATTTCTAAATTTATATTTTGACTACTAGCAAACCAATAAAATTAATTATTCACAAGCAATATCTGAATCTTACACAAGTGAAATACGAGTATACTTAGATGATCGCCTGGAAATTAGGTAAACATTAATTTTGTAAGAATTCAAACACTCTCAAGTGCCTATAAAATATTTATCCATTAATCAAAAATGTTGAAAGCTCTGACCCATTAGATTATTAAAATTATAAAACAAGTATAAATGTTTTATGTTAGCAATAAATTATTGTTACATTTTATTGTATAATATGAATTATATCCTCTTACACTTTAAATACATATTATACTCTTTATTTAAAAATTTGATGTTAAATTGAATAGTAAATATATGGAATTGGCAAATAATTCTGAACGTATAATGTAGAAAAAAAAACTTAATATAAATATATGAAAGTTATTTTTATTATATGATATAAACCAAAAAATAAATAATATAAACATTCTAACATTTTGTAATAATTGTGTATACAGTAGCAGTATTATATTTTGATGATTTTTAATAATACAAAGAGCGTACACATTGAACAGTTGCAAATTACCTGACATAAAGTATTTATATTTATATATATAAATAGCTAGAATATAAAAGAATCATAAAAATATTTGAGTATTTTTAGTCTGTATATATGATTTAAAACTTTTTGCTAGAAAAATATCAAATTTATTAAATGTGAATAATATGAAAATGCATTACCTGTGGGCTGTGAATTCAACTTAACTTGGGTTTGGGTATGTTCATAATAGTCGGTTTATTATATATAGCGATATGGGTACAACATATTTTTTTATTTGATGTGACACCAAAAGAGATTACAAACTTAATCTATCATTTAAAAATTATAATCCAGTATTTCAGTTTGATGTTTTTTAAACATAAGCCTTATACCCACTGTGCAAAGTTTGTTACTATTTATCGGCGCTATATTAAAATTAGGTCGCAAATGAAATATTGCAAGACGATGTAAAAAAACAGCAATGTATTATTACCTTGAAAAAATTGAATTAAAGTTAACGAGAACATTATATTAATATTGAAGATGGACTATTGATACCACATAGGACATTAATAGCAATGCGATAGCATGTGTGATGTCCCACTACAACTTAATACGAATACAATATCATCAAATATTGTAGGAATTAAAATATATTATTTTAAATTAAGTTTATTTTAATTTGTAATAAGTACATAAAGTTATTTTAGAATAATCTTAAACTGTATGAATAGAAAAAAAACAATTGAAGAAGATAAAAATAAGAACTATTTAAGTGATTTTATTTGAAGTTGGATAAAATAATTTCTTTTTTAAAGATTAAGTGTTTAGATTAATAAATTTCGATATTTTTTCAGGCTAAAAATACTTAAGAATTTGCACTTCTAAAAATACCTTTTTTATCTGAGTACCTACTTTACCTACCTACTAAAATCGTAAAAGACGATTCAATAGATTGGTAAACATGTATTTTTTTTATATTATTAACTGATCTAACCTTACAAAATACAAATAAATAATTTACTGTTTAAAGTTAATGTGGCTCTACATATTATAAAAATGTCCAATATAAATACAATTTTAAACAAATCGATTACCTAGGCATATTATCACATAACCATAAATATGCATAGTATAATATGTACAATTGTATGGGATCTAAATGAAAACTTAGCAAATTAATATAATACAACTATTGTCACTGATTATTTATCTAAAACATAATGTTGTATAAAAAGCTGCGTAAAAAATAGGTAAAATGTCTTTAAAACATATACCGATATTTCGAAATATTTCAATTTACTCATTTTTTGCTCACTGTAAATATTATATTTATCCCTGTAGGGTCATATATTTGTTCGATATTATATTATTATATTTTGATTCGTTAAAAAAAAATGTTAATGATCTGTTTATAATGTCGGACCCATCTGACACAATCATCTCGACAATAAACCGCATTATGCGACAACCACGTACTGCAGCTATTATAATATATGTATATATACGAGTGGGTTGTATGTATAGTGGGAACGTTTAATTTCCAACCGTATAACAATCTGGACGTTTGAAATGTACCTACATTACGGTCAGCGATCGTAAACAGATCCAACAGGGAGACCATTTAAGATGTTTATTCAGGTCACACGTCATCCGGGTAAAACCAATATCCCTTAGCCAAATTCGTTATCTCGACAGTGAAAAAACGAATTGCCCCGTTTTTTATTTTTATATACATCTGGTGTAGGTATTTTTTACTTCGTCGTCCAGATCCCAAAGTTATATAAGCATACATGATACATAAATGTATATAATTCATATATGAGTACAGGGTGATCCACGTAGCATATTCAACCCCTCTCCCTCACATCTCTAAATGATAAAAAAAATTAGAATATTTTTAATTTTCAAGTATACTTGTTATTAGCTCTAGTGGTATAGAACGCAGATTCGGTGTCTTCTATATAAATCTATAATTGTTATAGTTTGTATAAGTACAAACAGAATGTCAAATATTTCCAAAACAACTCATTGTATACACATAAAAATGTAATAATAGACTTATTATAAATAATGGTTCTCGTTAGAAAAAAAGTTTGTACTTTTATTTTTACTATGTACATTTTGCAAGAATTGTAAATATTTTATATTAATGATATGGTCTTAAAGGCGTATGTACTTAATATTTTAGAAAATCAGGATGTTTGAATAAATTCATTGCTCAAGGGCAAAACGGAGTGATCATGATTTGAATCATCCTGTATATGTTCATAATATACACACATAACGATAACGCGTACGTCTTATGTATGTACACTTTGTGGCCAGAGTCGAACCGCGACAAAGGACGTAATGGTCGCAATGGCAGGATAGGAGAAGTACAGTCAGAATAAAATACGGAAATCCGGGAGAGTCGCTTTGCAACCGTTGTATAGCGTAGACTGAACAGAATATAGGAGCGGAAAAAACCTATAAGGCGACTGTTATTCAGGTCTTGTCCCGGTACAACAATCTTTTCACGGTGACATTATTATTTTCTTTTTCATCCACTCCCTCTCCCCCCCCCCCGCATACCATTTTTTCTCCCTCTTTTACCTCTTTAAGGTCGACGGCGGTGGCTGTCGTTAAGACGTATATAGTGGAAAATTGAATTCGGATGTGTCTTCCCCCCCCCCCAGCATCCGATAGAGAGATTTCCTTCACACTAAAAATCGTAAATTTTTATGATGTAAAAATGTCACAGGCAGGAGAATAAGCCTATGTTTTTCTTTTTTTTAGAATCTATTACATATGCGTCGCGGGACTTGGAACATCGATCAGACTGACTGGTGACTGCAGAATAACCGGTAAATACGAAATACGTGTTTTATTCCTTTTTCCCGAGCAAACGCACACACGCGCACACGTCACACCAATACTGAATGGTCTTAATATTCATTTCTATTCGATTAATTATTATTTTCAATAGGTACTTATTTTTCGAAATTCCGATGCGTGCCAACACATTTTTTGCTCAAATATAAGTCATGATATATATTGAACTTCATTAATCGTGTCGACAACGAGTTTAAAATTATAGTCCCTATGGGCATCAAAAAATTAATTGTAAATGTATCATAGTTAGGATACGTTTTTATTACTTTTTAATAATAATAGTATATCTATTATTACTTGAATATAATTAGTTATTGATAAAATTAAAATATCCAACAAACCATGAATACAATACTGTACAAATTGTATTTTTCGTATCATATTATATTATTAGTTATTATTATTTATTGAAAAACAACTGCGTGGCACGTGCAGTCCAACTCTATGTTAAGCCTTTGAATACAACTTACTAGGTTTCGTTTCAAACCACATACAAATACAACAATGACTAGAACCAATATAATATATAAGAATATAAATTAATTATAACTACTTTTATTGATATACTGTATTTTATGCTCACTATAACCATAACTAAACAATTGTGTTGGCAATATTTTAATGATACATTTATAATTCAGCTAGTAGCTACAGACTACAAAATGTTTATGATTAATTATTTTCTGTGTATTATTGAATATTAATGCTCAGTTATATTATTTATTATTATACTAAAATTACTTACATAGTTTTTTGATATATATATTACATATATATATATATAATATAGGTATACTGATAATGTTTCTAAAATGTCTAATGAACCATCAATCATATTGGACGATACTATATTCCAAATATTACCGTTGGTTCCAAATATTTTATAGTTTCCAATGTAGTAAAAAATGATACAAGCATTTTTTAATGTACTTACATTAATTTTTTTATCGATTTGAATACTTTAATTATCTATTTAGAAGTTATGCAATAATTGAAATTTTAGGCAGAATTTATTGGACTTGAATATAAATAGTTGCAATGTATTTACCATTGGAATGAGCTAAACAATATTTTTGTTAATCAATTTCTTTAGGTATAATATATAAATATTAATTAATTAATTAATTAACAAAATAATTATTTTACCTCAGTAAATAAATGTTAGGTGTATATTATTATAGTATTGTTATGTTTGTTGATTGAACGATATTATTTTTGTAACTATTGAATCAACTAAAATGTGTTAATAATTATTATTGATAAGTCAAATTAAATAATGACACCACAGTAAGTTTCCATAACTGTTTTTACAAGAATTGTTTTCATTAGTCTTAGTCTTGTTTAATTAATGTAATACTAATTATAATAACAATAATAATAATAATTATTATTATTATATTTTATATTTTTCAAACAATATTTCTTTTATAACAAGTAGCATGATAAGTTTGCTTACCTTTTATAGCAAAAACTTATGTTGGAGGGGAAATGTTCTTAAATTAGCCGAATTAGAATAAAAGAGTTATGTACTAACAATTAAATAATTTAGGTAACTAATCTTTTACAGATTTATACATACATGTAATAAAACATAATAATATACATATTTGATGTTTTGGTCTATGATGAATATATATTGCTAGTAATGTTACATACGACATTTTTACATTGGTAAATATAATAATATTATTATTGTATGCAGTAATGATTTTCAGATAGTGATTAAATTTTATTTAATACATACTTTTAAATAGATTGAAGTTAGAGAAGTAATTAATATTTATTTCTCAATTTCTAAAGAGCTTTATTACGTATTGCACAATTCAGATAACTCTTTCTAAAAAAATTTTTATTATAAGATGATTACATTGATATTTTTTGAGCCTACTGCTGAGTACTAAATTTATGATAACATATTTTCCAATATGTTATATATGTTTATAAGTTGATATCTTATGAAAAATATATTAATACAAGGTTTTTTAATAATTTGTATTTTGAATAGAGTTTGTTTATGCTAAAATTTCATAATGTGCAAACAAAAAATATAAGTACTTTCATCAGGAATTCGTTAATTTATACTTAAAATTTGAGAAATGATGAAAAATTTAATGAACTGTTTAAATTATTCATGTGATATAATATAACACAAAATATTCAGTCTGTTATTTTACAGTAAAATATTAAATAATAATAACATTTTACCTATTACAATTTAAATTATTTGAATTTTAAATATTACATAATATAATGAATAATTATGGTATTATAGAATATAAAATTCACTTAGTGTATGTTATTACAAACACGGATATTATTAATCTACAGCGTGTTTGTATTTTGTTTTTTTTTTAATATCGTACTAAAGTTAATATAAATAATATCATCAATATAAAAAACTAATATTAATTTAAAATTTGATAAACCGCTTTTGTTATACGTTTTATCTATGGTAATGAATAGAATATTAACTTGCTTGCTAGAATAATATTACACATTTTATAACATATTAATTCAGTGGCATATTTTATTAATAGATAAATTGTTTGAATTATACGCAGAACTGCAGAACGGTTATTCTGTTATGTCTATTGTCTATGTACTTTATAATACACTCACTTTTTTATGTACAATGTATCATTCAAATCACTACAATATTGTTGTACCTACAGTCTATATTTTATGGATACATTAAATAAAAGGAAATTGAGGTAAATAGGTTCTTTTTTTTTTGTCAAGAACTTTTAATAGGGTTTTCCGGTAATGAAATATTTTTTTCTTCTTAACTTCCTGAATATTAAATTGTTATAAACTTATAAATTATGTTTATTTTTTATTATTTATATTTCCGTTGTTTTATTTATTGGTTAGTGTGTGGGTGAATAATAATAAAGGTTCTGTATATTATCTACCAACACTTATTCTATTTATATTTAATATTGGAAACCTTATTAAACAGTCGTACTTTATGAATAATTAAATCAAGATAGGTATAGTTTTAGCACATAATATTGTATCATATAAATGTTATAAAAATTAAATAAAGACCAAAATAATGAATTGTTATATTTTTTAGATTTGGCCCGACATACTTTTTTTCCATTTCTATTTATAGTAATACACTAATACTCTTAAAGTTTCAGCTGTTTCAAGTATAGTTTTAATCTTTAATGAAAAATCAAGACTATAGTTGGCACTTTGAAAATTAATTTTCACAGAAATTGTAATGAAACACTGATAACCACAACGGATGAATTATTGAAGATATCCTGCGTATCTTGTTCTTTTGATTTATAAATAACATCTACATGTTTATTGAATATTGATCAACTAAGAGTATTATCCTTGTTTAATGCAGCACAGATATCTTGTTTTTGAGTTCAAACTGATGGGGCCGTGACTCGTTAATATTATTTTCAATCGATTTGAGGGGCGTTACTTTCACCACCGAAATTATAATGGATCATTATCACTATTTTTAAATGTGCGTTATCCACGGATGTATCCAGAATGTGTAATATTCGAGTGATACATTTAGGTTATGTTATGTGTTTGGCGATCTCCACAAATCGAAAATATTCCTCTGCTTGATTCAGCAGCTCTATAATGGCTTACATTGCATTGTGATAACGTACATTAAAGGTACTATATAATATACATATACTTTTACCTACTGTAAATATCTAGGGGCTTTCTAAGAGGTTTTTATCTTATTTCGGTGGAAAATGGAAACACCTAAATTACTACTATACCAAAAAAGTACAATGCCCACCATACTTTATGTACTATATTATGCTGTTGTAGAATATATACGTAGTATGTACACTACACACAAAATGTAATATCGCTCTCAAGTCGACGTAATATGTGTTTGTCATCGTTTACCAGCTGTTAATATAATGTTAAAAAACTACTATTTATTTTCATACTGCATTTGGGTTGTTTTAAAAACATGTTTCTTTATAAAGCAGTAATAATCACAAAAAGAAGAAAACACTAACTACTAGCATTCACTTTTTTTGTAATTTTTTGTAAAAGCTTTTTGATAAAACTATTTCAATAACTAATCATTCATAATTTTTTTTCAAATTTCTACTTTTGTATTTGTTCTATCATTTGGATTTTTTTTTTATAACCTCCATTCCAAATTCCAAGGGTGTTGTTAGAAATTTATATCGAAGATATCGTAGTTATATTTGTGCATATAGGGGAATTAACTAATCGTTATCACTCCAATCTTGTCATTTTATAATGAACTTTTGGAATTCTGAAATATATATAAGAACAAGATTTTTAAAACTTAGACTGTTATATCATTTTTATGAAGTACTCAGTGGCAAATTAGACTTTTATTTTAAATAAGAACCACTCTTTTTTTTTACTTTAAATGGTTCAGAAGATAGTATGTATATAAATCAAAATTCAAATAAGTAAATGCAGAGTTTCATAAAATATAAGGACTAAAACTAAGAGTCTCTGATATTTTTTTAACATGATAAGAAAATATGAGTGCTAAATATGATGATTTTAAAATTAGAATTAATATTATTTTATTACAATCTTTTACTTTAAAAAATGTCAATATATAATAATAACTAGATTAAATATTACATATTATATTATGTAAAACCATTATTAAGGACTGTTATCCTTTGTATATGAAGTAAAATAACTCAGAAACTACTGATTTGAATTTCGATTTAAATGCATCAAACTGTTAAAATAAAACTGACTAACAATTTGTAATAAAAAAAAGTGGTACTCATTTAAAAAGGAAATTTGTATAGCCTCAAGATACCTACTTTTTTAACGGTATAAGAGTATTAATACTTGAAAATATGTACTTTAAGTATACATACTTAACAATTTTAAAAATCAGAATTTAAATAAATGCTTTATTAAATTATATGAGTGGGGTGTGTATGCTCGGTAAATCATCCTGTAGGTATATTATATTATATACTTTTTTTGCGTGTATTGGCTGAGAGTATTACATGAGTCCTATATTTGTTCGCGTGTTGGTTGTATCATTAATAATGATGCATGTATTATGTTTTATTAATATTTATTCACTGAATTTGTACAACTGATTTATGCAAACTCTATAAAAAATAAATAATTTTATATTGCAGTTTTCATATAATTTATTATAATTTTTCTTAGTGAGTAATACGTAATACGTTAGACACTTCGTGAAAATACACTATAACATATATTTGCATTTGTTAAGACTTTTTTATTGAAAACAAAATAATATAATATAATAATATACAGCACGAGTATTATAAAATATAAATGAATAACATTTAATCTGTTTAAGAAACACTTGAAAATCTAATTGATTGAACAGAGCCACTAATTTAATTTAATATTTCACCTTTGAGTTTTCAGTTGGTTTTCCACGTTGCGCTCAAATAAATAAACCGAAGGAGAAAACTAACATCATCTAAATTGATTTCCAATACAAAGTTAATTTGTTTTACAAAAAAAATAAAGGAAACTCACAAAGTTCATGTATATTTTATATTTCCCTTCATAAACTACTTATTCTATGATTATTTCTGGTGTACTTATTAATAAAATCAAATTTTCTTGTGAAATTATACTTACTTGGTTTAGTCTATTTTTATAATGCAATTAATATAACTGATGACTGCTCACATTATTACAATTTTTTTCAGTGGTTTTATTATATTTTATGCGTATAAAGAAAAATGCCAAATTAATGTATAATGGTTGGAACTATCTAGTGCATAGTATTAATTTTCATGGTTATAATAAGGGTTATAATAAAATATTATAATTTGTGATTTATATTTTTGTTGTTATTATTATGAACACGTAATGTTGGACTAATTGTACTAATACCTATTTAGAACTTTAGAAGAATGTATACACAAATAGTGTTTGTCATTGTCACTATCCGTTTGCGAAACTCGATCTTCACGGTTTTTATTCCAAAGTATTGGCCATTTTTTAAGTTAGCTATGTGACTAAGTATCGTTTGAAAATTAAAAATATATTATAATATTACAATAATTTATTACTTGTACATTTTGTTTAGTTCATAAATATCTTAATAATAAATTATAGGAATAATATTTCGTTAGAAAGTAGCACAGCACCACAGCTGATGAAGCCTGGTTCTTAGAACTATAGTTGGTCCTAAGAAAATCATAGTCTTCACGATTCGTTGTTGTTCGTTTCTTTGAATTATTGTAATAGTTATTCTGATCAATAATGGATAAACATATTATTATTATTAACATCGACAGCCATGGGAAGAAATGTTTAATTAATTTCGTAATTATTTTCTTAATTTCTTGTGAATAAAATAATAGGTGGCTACTTCGGAGTATCGAGTTTCTCAGAATCGTATGTCTGCATGGGTACCAACCCAATATTGTTTTGATTCAAGTAGATTTCTTAGAGAAATTCTAAAAATTTTAAAATTCTAAATCCTAAGAATTTCTAAGATCTAATGTTTTGACCAATTAAAAATATAACAAATAGCATCCGTTCAATTACACAGTAATACATTGATTGCATTTTTATTTTATTTAGTTAGGTAGCTTATTTTATATTTTTAGGTTTTAAAAATGGAAGATTTCTTAAAATTGTATTTAAAGTGTATAAAGTCTAACTGAGAAACGCAAATGTTTAATTAGGATTTAAATGTTGTAGGTAGTAACTATTATTGTTAATAACATAATTTGTTTATACTCATTATTTAGGTGTATTATCCTGTAATAGTCTAATAATAATATGCACTATATGCAGAGGAATTTTCCGTACAATAACACACTAAGAGTTAGACGCGTAGTGAGAAGTGAAAAGACTGTAACCAGCCTTTCAATTCTATAAGTACTCACCTACAAATGGGTTGTATACAATATCATGCTCTACGACCCAAGAGGAATTGAAATATTTGAAACGTTATGAATATTGTGACTGATAGAGCATCCAAGCGGGAGCTTGACTTTAGAAAATAAATTGATAAAATAGATAATAATAGCAATATATTGTTATGTAAACGTCGTTTCATAATATATAATAATATTCTAAGCCATTTGGCTGCCAGCCAACCGACCGCTGGCGAGTTCGCATGAAAAATAAGGTACGACCAGGTTTTCTGAGTATAACCAAGTTATTTTCACCGATCGCGATGCTGGAACATCCAACGCAAGAATAGTAAGCTATTTATAAGGAAAATGCTGTCCACAGTATACCAATGTATATATTATACTATAAGTAAATACTAAAAAAATTCCTAGCCATCTATAATACACATCGACTATCGGTGCAACGAATTATTATATAATATATTTAACACAAAACTTGAAATTCCTGACAAATTCTGCAATCATAATAATTTGTATGATTCGAAGTATCCATCAAGTGGTTCTATGTACTATAACATTATATAATATATTATGGACATTTTGCATTGGGTACGCGAATTTCACAAATTACAATCATCTAGAATTCTAGACTAGATTATAAAGATAAATTAAACTAAGTAAATAACTTGTGGAATACTGGAATCAGATCAATTTATTATGTACATATTTTTTACTCGGGGCTTGTTTCCACTATATCAGCACCTCTGTCTTCTCAACTATATGATTTAACCTTTAAAAAAAAAATTAACTAAAAGTTCATGAATTAAAAATTTTTTTCATCAACTCGACAATATTATAATATTGTAATAATTATACATTGGCATGATGAGTGAATTATTAAATTGAGTTGTAATCGGTTAAGTTTAGTGTTGTTGTAATATTAGTTTTTTCTATAAAAATATGAAACACTCATAATAATATAAATATTAAAATAATAAATACATTTCAATGCATCCAAGGAGAGAAAATGAAACGTCACTTTAAGAGGACGTGATACCCGCATGTGTTGTCTCCGTCTTACAAGTGCGTAACATAGCAAATTGTACACTCGGCAGAACACGTGTAGCTTCGTTAATTTAAAAATTAAAGTGAATTGACCTCTTTTAAAATCTAAAGGTAAGATTATTATCTAGGCAACCTCATAGGCTTTTTTTATATTTTTATTTTAACGCGAGTTATAAGTATTGAATGATGTATACAAAATTTACAATTTTAAAATACTCATAACTCGCGTTAAAATTAAAATATAATAAAAAAACCTATGAGGTTGCCTAGATAATAATCTTACCTTTCGATTTTATAAGAGGTCAATTCGCACTAATTTTTAAACTAACGGAGCTACACGTGTTCTGCTGAGCGTAAAATTTGCAATGTTACGCACTTGTAAGACAGAGACAACACATGCAGGTATCACGTCCTCTTAAGATGACGTAAAACTGATATTCATTATCTCTGTCTCACAAGTGCGTAACATAGCACATTTACCCTCGGCAGATCGAGTGTAGCTTCTTTGGTTTCAAAAATAGAGTCAATTGACCACTAATGAAACTTAATGGTCAGAATATTATCAGTCTTTGTATGTGGGTTTTTACGCTGATTCCGTTTTTAAGTGAGTTCTGAGAATTTATAATGTACGTTATATCATATTATACGCAAATGTGCTAACAAATTGAACTATCGTAAAAAACGCACACGAAACAAACAGATAATGTTCCTACCATCAAGTTTCATAATATGTTGATTTACCCTAATTTTTAAACCAACGAAGTTACAAGTAATCTGCAGAGCGTAAATTTGTAATGTTATACGCACTTGTAATATGGAGATAACAAATTTCAGTGTTACGTCCTCTACTACTACACGTTAATAACTACTACGTATTTGTAACATGAATAGTTAGTATATAGGTACTGATATAATAATATTGTAATTAACAACAATATTTCAACATCGTAATGCTATTGGTAAATATCTTCGGATTGTCATTTTTTTTTGAAGACATAAATCCATTCACTCCATAACAACAATTGAGAAAAGAATTGTCTAATTCATAATGGCGTTTGCCCGACATTAACCCTAGGTAAGAAACTCACTCGGTAAGGTGAGAACTGTTTATTTTTTTCAAATGTTCAATTTTCCCTAGTCGGACCACTTCATTGTTATTATTCGTAATGAATTTTAATTTGTATACTGTTAGTAGTGATCGGATGGGTTTTGTTTATATTATTTTTCTAGAAATTTTCTGAGGTAAGCAGTTGATTATTTAGTTTTCATCAACGGGTATAATATTATCTAATTTGTATTAGCAGTTGGGTGTAGTTGGCATATCCACATATCATTTGTAAACGGAAAATGTTTGTGTTTTATTATTATTGTCTCCTTCACATGACGTGTCATGATCATTATTGACATGCCGTCGTTTCATATACATATTGTAATCGATTATTGCGTTCGCATATAGTAACATGATAAAGTAACGAGTAAGTCACTCATTCCAAGTAATAATCACTGTTGCGTGTTTTAACTTGTCGTTGAAAATTTCTAGAAATTAATGCTTTAATATTTATGATCCAAGAAAAACGAGTTTTTGATGTAATGGTAAATAATAGAACAAAATCGATATTTGCGGTTCAGTTAATCATTTATTATAATTGTTGGGTAAACAATTTGGTATTACTTAATATAATATTTGTATATTCACTTTACTGAAATAGATTGTTTTGGCTTGAGTACTCAATTAATACGTACTACAAATTATTAATCATTGGGTACCACAATATCTCTTTTTAACTAACAGTAATTTTATCATAACGTTATGGGATTGTATATTTTTAGACTGTAGTGAACAAATAGACTCGTAATTGAAGTTATCACAACTTACTACGTGAACTATACATGACCTCAAATATAAAAGATAAAACAACATTCAATTAATTTAAATTTAGAAGGTTAGTTGCAGAAACTAGTTGTACCTATTAAAGAAAATTCCAAAAATCTACTGAGAAAATATTTATTAGCATACAGGTTATAGATACATACAACATACATATCAGTTATTGCAGACAATTTATTAAAATACAGTAAAGTTATATGAAGGTATAATACTATATAATTGTATTTTAAGAAAGGGAATCGACAATTTGTGACTGACGATATTTTCATACATATGTTTGTACCAGATACTTTGAGTAGAATAAACTATTGTGAAAATATGTATTTATTATTATTTTTATTCAACTGACAAACCGATTTGATAAAAAATTTTTTATCGAAGTTATAGTTTTTTTATTTTTTTATGGTAAATTTAGAATCTATAATGCATTAAATGGTTCTCAAAGAAGAAACTGAGTTCACTCAAAACGCATTTATAGTTAATTTAATAACGTTTTTTTTTTCATATTCAGGATATTAGTATTAAATGACACCTACTATGAACCTACCCACTAGTATAAAATATACAATATTTATTATTTATGGTTACTGGTTACTGGTTAAGAATAAAGTATCATATAAACTATGTTATAACACTAAATAAAATAAATTCGGCCACTTTACTGCAAGTTATAAGAATGTGCACAAGCACTACACAACTTTACTCGAGTAGTCATTGTAAATTAAAATCGTGATTTGTATATAATGAAAACACAATAATTTTCTCGATGCACTCTTTTGTTGTGTATTAGGCAAATATGTGAGAGGTAGTGCTTGTAGGTGTGTGAATATAAAATGTTTGATCCCAAACATGCACGATTTTCAAATATTGTTATAGTGGAAATTTAGGTTAATCCTGTGTAAACGTAATAAACGTGGATTACAGTGGATCTATTATATAGTGACACAGACAAGGATATTAAAAGCGCCGAAATTGAATAACAAGTTTAATAATTATTCTTAAACCTTAGTTCAAATTATTACCTATTTTATACATTATACATAATCTGTCATAATATTAATAACATTCTTCATTACAGGTGTTAAATATTTGTTAGAAACCATAGTGTAAGTAATGCATGCAATTAACATAATATTTAAGAAATATAAATATCATAAATGTAGGTAGTTAATAATGCGGGGCGTATTAAATAAAAACAATAACGAAAAAAAACAGAATATAAGACTATGTTACTGATGGTTAGCAGTTATTGATGAATTTCATATTTAACATATTATTATAATTAATTGCACAGTAATTTATAATGACTTGAATCTATCAATTATCAAACAATTCGATCATTACAAATATAAAAAGGACAAAAAATGTAGAACAATCATTAAAAAAAAAAAATTATGTTGTTAAAATAAATTCTGTTAAAATATAAAATAACATTTTAGATTTTCAAATATGGACTTGGTTCTGTTACATTTTTAATTCTAAAAAGTAATGACAATTATGACAGGTCTCAAAGATTCTATTTTATAGAAAACGTAATCATTAATCTTTACATTGTATTATTTAATTTAAGGCAAATATTGATCTGGCCACAACAAAATTAAGGGAAAGATATGCATATATTTTATATTTTTTGTTTTTAATAGAAATCATATTATGTAATATAGATTATAAAATAAACACATTACAGTGTAATAAGTAAGTTATATACTAAACACATTACAGTGTAATAAGTAAGTTATATACTAAATATCAATTAATAGGTCTCATAATTCGTTATTTTATATAGGGTTTTATAGACAGTTCCACTAACATCGGGGAGCTAAGTAAATTTATTTGTGTATTCGTAAATCATAATTCACTTAAAACGTGATTTTTAAAAATAATATTAATTTTATAATATACTTTTTTCATTGATTTAAACCTCAACAGGCAACTGTTTAGTGTTTTAACTTAAACTATAGCCATAAAATTCAAAGTTTACCTATCAAAGTTGTCGTATTAAAAGCGGACATTATTTTAAAAAGTTAATCCATTTAAGCATGCAATTCGATTTCAAGTTAAAGTTTTTTTTGAACACAATAACTTTTAATACTGAACATCCACTTTTATTGTAAGCACGTCAGCTATAATGATTTATATACCTTGATTCACAAATCAATTGTTTATTTATAAGAAATTGTCAAGATAACCTTACCTACTTAATACTAGTACTTATTGTATTTTATATTTTGTTAACTGAAAATCCCTCAGTAAATATTTATTTTGTTATGATACATTGCAATATTGATTAATATTTTTTAAGGAAAACGTAAATAACTTAATTAATAACATACGATTTCGATCAGTATCTACCTGTATATTTGTATAGTATGGTATAATATTATTTAATAATACAATTTACATAGTTTCTCAACGTTTGGGAATTACGATATACCTAGAGTGTATATTAAACTAATTTTTTGATTGATAAAATAACAGTAACTACACTTATAGCAGCTAGGTATGACATTTTTTAACTTATTATATATCCAAGGTTCTAACGATAATATTTTTTTAATTTAGTTATAATATATAAATGGGAGTTTTTTAGTTCTATTGCATATCATTTTGGCATTTCACTGTGATTTCCATTCAATTTTCTAAACCCATGTGCACACTTTATAATTATTATAATAATATACATAAGTCATAAATATACTAGACGAAGCCACGATAATCTACAGTAATACTTCATATAGTTTTAAATATTTATTATTTTAACAATCGTCTTATAGTGCGTTACGCAACTATTTTATCCAAGCGTGACTTGAATCTTCAAACCTTAATTAGGGAATAAGTACGAGTATATATTTACATTGTAATACACGATAAATTGTACATAAAACCAATGTACTAGACAATATATATTATGTCTATCTTTACAATTAACCTGAAACAATAATTAAGGTGACACCCCCTTCCAGAGGATAGTGGTAATATTTGGAAAATGGTAGACATGTTTCATCAGGTTGAAAATTATGTGAATCGAAAATAAAATAGCATATAGATTATAAGCACTATTTGTAATAAATACTCGTATGTACCTGTACAAACTGTACAAAATTTGTTTCGATGAAATTCCGTCGCACTGTAACATGCCATTGTTAATAATTCGTAATATGCACATTACATAATCAAACGCCACAGTCAAAGCGGTTACAAAAAAAACCACAAACGGCTACATTTTAAAAAGACTTTCGCACAAACAAAACAACGCACTCACGAACGGTGACGCGAAAACGGAAACGATTGAGAATTTGTGACGATTGGACGGCGTGTGAACGTGGGAATGCACTCGGTGGCTATGAGAATAACCGTGTTCAAAGCTCATAGAGTGTACCACGGTATACAACATAGACCGTGGTCAGCGGATTTAACCACGGTCGAGGCATCATAACCTACGTATTTGAGAGCATCGTCACTTCGCGTCGGACGAAACGCACCGGGTGAAGCGGGAAAACCGAAGATTACGCGCAATAAGCGCAGCGAATCTACACGCACGTCAGTTACTTGTGTATGTTATTCTCAAGGTTCGAGTACGCTTTTTATTAAATTTGTTTTTCTTGTTAATTGTCACTTGTATCAAATGCATTTTTATTCTTAAACGTTTGAATGCATGATGATGGAGAGAGATATTAGCAACGAGCTACTAAGTACCGGATTTATTTTTGTACTATGATAAATAAAATATAGGTAAGTAACATATTTAATTATATCACGTTTACTATCGTATTTTGACCATTAGTAGAGAAATAATATAAAAATACATAATTGGGTTTACATAGGTTGGTATATTTTTATTTCAGCTTCTATTTTACCCAAAACTAAAATTAATTAAATAGTTTCTTCTTATCATCACTCACGTTATTCCTAAACTATTAATATATTCTGAACAACAGTTCTGTGAAATAGATTGTTAATCATACCATATCTTATGGACTCATAGGCTTATTACATGTGGAAAAAATTAATATATGCTCACGTTATAAATACCTATAAAATGTTTATAGATAATTATTCGATTTTAATGAATTATTTTCTAGTTCTACAATTTATCATTCTAACATCACTAATAGATCATAAGCATTAATTTAATAAGTTTATAATATGTATTAGTATTGACAAGTTTTTATTTTCATATGAAAAAGTTACGATGTATTTACTTTGTGTTTTAATAGTTTTCTGTAATATATATTATTGTCTAAATTCCGTATAACGATCTTTAATCTTGTAAAAAACCAGTACCACGAAAAAGCTATTTTCTAGACCGACAAGAAGATAGTGGGTAAAACAAATTTCAAGTTAAAATTTATGTTTTAAAAACATTTTTTAAAGGGCGTTATTTCATTGTATTTTACATTATTACTATAAAATAAAAATTAGTATTTCATCATAATTAAATATCAGAATTTTTAATATTATATCTTGCTTCGTAAATGTGGTTTTACAGTTATGTAGTATTATTTATTTTATTTTTCATAGTGCAATCATAGAATTTTGACCTTTAAAAATGGATTGTGGTGTCAATTTATGTGCAGGAAATATTACGTGG
This sequence comes from Myzus persicae, assembly GCF_001856785.1. Lineage (NCBI taxonomy): Eukaryota > Metazoa > Arthropoda > Insecta > Hemiptera > Aphididae > Myzus > Myzus persicae. Next base: position 303,097 of record NW_019101750.1, on the reverse strand, counting down.
ATTTTTATTGTATGGAATTTTAAGAGAAAAACTTATTCCATAAACTTTTCATTAACATAATTTTAGTTGGCAACACCCTTTTGGACGTGAGCCAATTTAGTAAGTTTTTTATTTAGGTACTTCCGTAACTTTTTTGAAATTATATGGCTTTATTGTCATATTGACAGTTATAATTTTAAAAATAAGATAAATATCCAATTGCAATAGATATAATATTATAAGTTTGTTTTTTCTCTAAAATAAAAAAGAATTTATCTGGAATAGGTTATATTAGTAAATTTATGGAATATCAGCCCCGATCACTGAGCTCTCAAAAATATTTAAACACTGCTTCACTCATCTATATATTATAAATGTATTTTGATTATTTTTGTAGAATATAAACACTCAGGTAATGTGCTTGTTGGTCATATTTTGTAGGTATCAATTTTATATTATTTCTATCAATTGTATGTTTGTATCCCTAATAATTAGGTTAATATATTATTTTCCTTATAACTTACTATAGTTTGAGATATAGTAAGGATAGTAAAGGATGATAAAAATCAGGATTATTCAATTAGTTGATATAAATTTAGTTCATTGAATAGTTAATAATTCGATTGATTTCCCAGAGTAACTTGATTGTGTATAGTTTAAATATATTGAATGGGAATATTGCTACTGGTTTTCACCTATACTGTATATAATAACAGATTATAAATGTGCTTGATAAATATACTTACTTTAAGACTAGGTACTCATATTATTAAGTGTTTAACCTATTGGTGTAGTCATCAAAGCATATTCTTAATTTAATCTGATCCATGTTGTGTATTAGGCAATAAAACATTTATACATCAATGATACCTCAAGTTATGTTTGGAAGCACACTATCTCTTAAAAGCTTTGATATGGATATTTGCATGAAACGATATATTCAATGACATTAGGTATATATTTTTCTTAAGTTTTTTTTTGTAGTTTTACTAAATTAATACGAAAACGTATTGAAAAGTACCTGTACCACTTGCACTTGTTGAATTTAAATATAAACGTATTCATATTATGTAAAATAATAAATGGTTTGTCAGGATTTTTTATTTTTCACTCATCAATAGTTTCATATTATAAGTAGCGTATACCTACAACCTACCTTTAAATTCTGAAGCAATATTTTATTTATTCTTAATAAAAGTCACTATGATAGACTGAATATAAAAATAACCTTTCAAACCCACAAAATATTATTAACTGTTAGATTAGCACGTTGAATCATCTGTTAACAAACACCTTTTGTTATGGAACACATTTTAATTGCACTGCAGTGTCTACTGTCTATAGATCCGCTGCAGAGAGTTTTCACTGTAATAAAAACGGCTTATTTTCAATAGGTACTCAAGAATGTGAGATACATAATAAAGTCGAATATAGGGGGTAATATATAGTATATAAGGTGACACCTTATAAGAAAAAGATGTGAGCCCTCCGTGATTAATAATTTATAATATTTGAAATATTATTATATTAAAGTTAACGTACATTTTTTGGATTGTCAAATATTTAGTAAGTTGTAACTAATATAATTATATTGTACTGCAGTCTGCAACATCCAAGTGTACATTAGATTAAGTAGAATTATACTTATAGTACGCTTAATAACATAGTCATAACTGTATAAATCAACAACTAAGAAGCAACCAACCTTTTCATCTAATAAAAATTTAAAACATAAATATATCAATGACAGAAAAACAACTAACAATAAACCACATTATACTAGACCATTTAAATTTATTGGTCCCTTAATTAAAAATGCTGAGTATGTATTGGTAGATATATACAGTTAATTGTTATCACATATATTATGTTAAACATCATTTTTAATTTTAAGTAATATAATTTATAATATGAATTAATCAATGTAAAATATGATCTACTTCAACCAAAATATGGATGAAAAGAACATAATATATTATATTTTACATTATTTATTTAATTTATTTTTTAAAAAAATAAGTTCAATATTATATTATTTTCTTGTTTAAAGTATTGTGAATGTTTATTAAAGCATGTAGTATAAAGTATTTTTTTATTGTTATCGCTTAATAGATTGAAAAAAAGGATGAGTAACTTTAGTTCACGCATAATCTATTTGAGGGCGTTTTAGAGAACAAAAACGGTATATTATAAGAATTATTTTAATCGGTGTCATGGAAGTATCACGATTAAATGCGGAATTGTTACTTGAAGGTTTTGGAGGAAATGGTCCTCGAAATTACTCCTGTCAGTAACACTGTAAAAGTGTTACGGGCCGTAACTTGGTGAATAAAAGAATTTTTTTTATTATTTCGTTTAACAGATCCCTTCAAAATTATTTCAGCTGAAAATTATACCTATAATTGTATTACCTATTTATCATATCTATATATTTTGACACTAATAAATTTCAAAAAAACATTTAAATTTACTTTGATCAGTATTTTAAATTGTTATCTGATAATATTTCTTTATTTTATAATTTTTTTGTTAACTAAAGATAGTAAAACAATGTTTATTTTTTTTCCATATTAGTTCCAATATTCTATGTAATATATTATTTGTGGTGAGTTTGTTGACTATAGAAACTTAACTTAAAATTATTTTTATCAAGTTTGGAATTTATAATTTAATCTTTTTTTAACCGAAGTAATTATAGCATATAATTATTCATCTTAATTATTTTTAACTACAAGACATTTTTCTTTAGTTGTTTGGTAGCTTAAAAAATTAGGTAATCAGAAATTAAATGTATTTAGTTGCAAATAAATGTTTCAATTTAATTAAAAGTGAGACGTAGCTCCGGTATACTTTTGACATCGACCACTTTAGATTAACAATTACGTTGCGGATGAATATTGTAAGATTTTTGCATTTAGTGTTTTTGTAAAATTAAATTGACTTATAGCTTTAACGATTTTAGTATACGACTAATCGAATAATTGTTCAAAATTAAGAAGGTAACCCCACTAATATTATATTATATTATACGCGCAGTGGGGATTCGTTAAGTTATTTATTTATTCTTTCTTTTTGAAGAAACATAAGGTATAATAGTTCCGATTTTATTTTTATTAAACTCCGTACAAGTTATTCAAATAAAGTATAATGTATAGTTTTCTTAGTAAAATAAAAACAATAAAAAAAATGAAACATGAAAAGTTATTACTTTCACCACAGGTGTTACGTAATTGTTTTACCAGTCAATATACTGGGGAAATACACGTTTCATTTTCAATTTGTCTTTTCGCGTTATAGCCTATAGATACCTACATCCTTTCAAAAAATATGGCAACAATTTTATTTAACAAGAATATATCTATTTTGTAATCAACAAATCATAGAGTTATACACATTATAAAAATATCCTTTTTTAGTTATTATTATTACAATTATACTAACCATACTATTGGCATTAACTGTTCATTTTATATTATAAACCTATAAACTAAATTATTCCAACTAAAACTAATTTTTGATTGTAGATGATTTTATAAAAAGCCATTTTTTTTTTTTTTTGATATATAATTTAAATACACATTCCCATCACGATATACATTTACTGATATTTAAAAAAAATTAGAGGATTTATATGATATTATAGCTAATAATTTTAGAATAATTTGCTATTCATATAACATACATTTTATTCACTCATGTTTGGTGTATAATGTAATTTGAGTTAACGAAAAAAAACTTTCTATTGTCCAGTGTCCACTTGGTTGTCACAAATTACAGATGTAAACATTCGTTTGACATCAAACAAAATGTTTACATTCTGAAGAACGTTGACGTAACCAACAAAGCAGATCATAATTAATTACAGAAAAATATAAGGGTTAAATGTTACAGACTTGGGATTTTACATCAATTTACATATAATGTTGCTCTAAGTTTCAATTAAATTAATTCTAATGTTCCAGTGAAGTGGACTTGAAAAGTTTACACAGCTTTAATATATATTTACATTTTCAACTACAAAGGAATTTTTTCCCAATGAACCAATACAAATTACAATTTACTAAATATGTTTTTCAATCAAATAAATCATATCTACATATTATATAGAAACAAATCGAATTTTAAATAACGTACCAAACATTATAAATACACAAATAATATTTTTGATATGCACTCGGTTAACTGGCTATAATGTTCATAAGAACTGTTTAATAAAAGATCCTTGTATTTTAAATTATGGAATTGGCTAAATCAATCTTTAATTCCTAAACCAACCAATCCAATTAAAAACAAATCTCGAAAATAAGGTGGAATTATAATTTCAAGTTTAGGGTTTTTATTTTTTTTGAACTATAAAATGGAAATATGATACATTTTTTCGTTGAAGTAAATACTATAGTATTTATTTATTTCAAATAAAATGTAATTAATTCCTATTACGATATGATAATGTATAATTAAATTACAAATTAAATTATGAATATAATAATAATTAAAATAGAACAAAGTTTGACTTCCAAATTAAATATACTAAATTCTATTACAGCTAATTATAGTCTAAACAAATGTATTACCGGAAGTCGTGAGAAGATAGACAGGGAAATTCGTGATTTGAAAAAAAGGTTTATGATGTCAAGTGGTAATAACATTTACTTTAAATCGGATTAGAAGATTTTAGATTAGATTCTGAGCATTAGTCTATATTACCAAGTATATTTTATTATATTATTATCATTAAAATAATTTAGTTTTCTTTTTGTACCTAATACAGTGCCTAGATTAAATTGATTGCCCAAAGACATTGCATATTTTTAACATAATATTGCCATTGTGTATATAGTATATATAATTATTTATGTAATAATAATATACTTTAAAAATGTCAAGTATCTACACACAGATAAAAATGTTTTATTACAACAAAAAAATTCAAATCGTTATTATTTATTTAAATATTTTGAGTTTGTCTTAATGTGAACTTAAAATATCTATTTAAAAACCCTGTGTTTGTATTTTATATATTATTTAGATTTTTTGTTTGCAATATGAAATATTTATCGAAAACCATGTTTTAAATTTTGAATCCTTAGCTATAAAAATAGAAAATTGTATACATTTTTAACTAGAAATGAGTTTCAAATGTTCTTGATTTTGATGAATTTTATCAAAATTTAAATGTAAAAAATGCTTTAAAAAATCGAACTTTTCTTTAAAATTTTTTTTACTTTTACTAAATTCACAAGTATCTTTATCTTGCGAAAACTGGGAAGTTTTAGTTTTTATCCTCCAAAATTACCAATAAAATTCATTTTCCTACTAGAAAAGATGCTGAAGTAAAAAATTGAAGTATTTGTGTCTCCCCAAAAGGTGATGTTATCATGATGATAATACTGTAGACATTTTAAAATGACGTGTTTGTTTTAAAGTTAATAGAAAAACATAATCTGTGTAAACACACTGCAGTCCACTATACATTATATTCATAGACCTTATACTAAGGTATAAGGTAGAGTATAAGGTCATGAGTTCATGACTAATAGGTAAGAACTAAATGATAATTAAAGTGTGATTATTATTTATTCTAATAATATGTTCATTCATACTGTACAAAATATTATGTGTTTTGTACTTGTATTAAATACATAAATAAATACGTCATTTTCTATTTTTATTATATTATGGTTAAACCTATTAAGTAAAGTATGATTGTAAATTGAACGGTAGTATTTTATTTTATTATTCATTTCTGCATTAAAAACAAAAAAATAATTTTAGTAAAATCATATATCTCTCAACTAGCAATAAAGAAAATGGGGTCAACTTTAAGTTTTAATAACCTCGTGGGATCTAGGGCAACCGTCATTAACATATTACAACTCGAGGAACTTAGTTGATTAAAATAAATTGATATTGTAAAACAAATTGAAGACATTAAGGTCTAATTAAAAGTAGAGAGTAAAATGTAAATTATATCCCTAATAATTACCTCAACTTTTCATCAGTAGCGGATAAACGTCTCATAAAATTAAAATGCTTTGTACTCGGGACATATTTTTTTTCAAACTTAACCATGTACGTTACAGTTACATTTTAAAATATTACAATCTTATTATTATTAATAATGTTTACTTATACAAAAAAACAAAACAAAACAAATTAGTTCTGAATCATTTATGAAATTGTAAGCTTACAAAATGTATGGTATTTTTGGATCCGCTTTAAAAACAGTTGTGATGGTACATACATTACATTTTAATGAAGTACTCTTAACAAGTAACCAGATATCGTTGATTATTTCATTATTAATAACTACAAATAGTTTGTTTAAAAGTCTAATAATAATTTAATAATAAATAATGAATATTTTAACGTGGTTGGATCATGTTTGCTTACACGTAATTTAAAACCTTAATTTTATAAATCAAACGATGCTAAAGTACGTACGTGAACACAAATTAGAATATATTTTACAGGCAGGTACATTAGTATTGTATTAATATGTACTTTACTATGTAAAAATTTTACTTTTCCTATGTCATGTGATAAATCGCAAGATAACTATTAAAAAACAAATTAAATTGTAATAATTTATGTATCTTATTCAAATTTAATTTAATTTTTCAATACTATGTATTGTATTTAATATTAAATTATAAAACACATACATGTAAAATATAACATTGAACTTAAGTTTAAAATGTCAAAGTATAATATTTAAACAAAAATATCACTTTTAGATGATTACGTACCGGAAATTTTAAAGTAGTCAAATTCCATTGTCTATTATAAATATTGTTCTGTGTTTTCCATAAATTATATAAATAATGTTAATCACTTTTATTAGTTAATCGTTTAAAATGTCGAACGTTCAAATGAAAACTATCAAACAAAAATCGTCAATACATTTTTTAACTTAAAATCGCTGTATAAATATTTTTTTCTAAGATAAATTATAAATTAACTGAACTATACTTAATAAAACAAGTAACAGCTTTAGTAAATTCCTAGAAACTATATTTGTTTCACAATATATAGGAGTGGTGTACTCAGGATTATCTAAGCATTGTATATGATTATTCCATAAATGATATATTAGGTATAATATTATGTTGTCTATCTTAAGAGCATTGGCTGTGTACTTTTCGTACATTATTAGTAGTACTTAAGTTTGCCGTTATTAGAATTATTGATCTCAGACCTGGTGCTCCATTTTTCTATTTTTCTATATTATGTGATATCGCTGCAACTTATTCGAACGATTCCTTAAGGTACGGTTTCCCTGCAACGTCAGACGCGAGAACAGCATGGTTGCGTCGGACGCGGCGTCTAGACGCGACCTACGTCCAGACCGGTAGTGACGCTTGACGCTGCGTCCAGACGTTGCAGGGAAACCGTACCTTTAGTGAACTATAACCAATGTCGTATTTAACGATCTTCTAGGTAGAGTCCAGATTACAAGTAATATCGAACATTGATCTTTCGTGGTGACTGAATAACGACACTTTGGTCCAGCAGGTACTTAGTAAAAGTGATCTTTGGATGATGCTATGAAGCCAACTTGCAAACTTCTCAATTTAATGTCCTTATATTTTGTTTCCGACGGAACCTTTTTGATAAGTACTGAGATATATTTCATATAATATATTTGCCTAGAAAGTTATGACGAACTCAAATAATATAATTTATACTGAGTCGTTTGTATGATAGTATTGGATCCAAGAACTTAGGTGTACCTAATATATTCACTAATTAATTACAATTGTAATATTTTTAAACATTTATTCTATTCACGTAAACAATTTCGCAAACTTAACGGGTTGATAAAAATACAAACCAAAAACATTATTCAAAACCTGACTAGAATAATATGTTGTAAAAATCAAATAAGTAAATACATTGTGCAGGCAAATAGAAATCCTCAAACAAAAATTATAAGTTCAGTTGAATTTGTATTAGGGCACTTCAGAAAAATAATATTGGTCGTCTAACATAATTAACTCAGACACGTTTTGTTTAGTGTTTTATTAAAATAAACTACTAGATAGGTGATGCTTACGAGATTAACTTATTTTAGTTGTTGCACCAAAATGTATTTAATTAAAGGCAAAAATAACTTATTTTAATAATTTAATTGAGGTAATATTAATAATTAAAGTCTAGTGTATGTATATTATAAATTAAAATATAAAATATAAAGTCAAGATAATTTAGTAGGTAATAAAAAAAAACGTTTCCGTATACAAAACTTGTTGTGATATCCTAGGCTAATGTATTCTAACCTACACTTTTATATTCTTGTTGTTCAAACACACGGTGTCTATGTAACATATTAACTACAGCATTACAATTTAAAGTACTTTTTGAGTGTAACGCTATGATTGATTCCACATAAGTACCTACTATAGTCTATAACACATTAAGATGTCGTTTATGAGCTATTTAAATGCATTGTTAAATGAACCACTGTGATTTATGTTATTAATCGCATCTCATAATCCCAAAAAAATCTGTTAGTTTATTTTAAGTCGCAGTATAGTTTTTAAAACATATTTATTTGTTGGATTCACTATACACCCATTTATTGTTTTCATCTTACAAGTGAGTTAGTTTAAAAAATAGAGTGAATCTACCTATTATGAAACTTAATGATCAGGGCATTATCTGTGTTTGTACATGGGTTTTTTACGATTAGTATTCGGTTTTTAATTGAGTCATAAGCATTTTTAATTTACGCTATATCATATTATTATATACTTAAAACATTATTAAAAAAATTGAACTATTAAACAAGATAACGTTTTTACCATCAAGTTTCGTAATAGTTCAAAAAACCGGAAAACGTGAACTGAAATTTTATAAATATGACTATTTCAGCAACTTTGTTTACACACCAGTTGAATGTGAAGGCTTATTTTTTTTTAATGAGCGGTTCGTCAAATTTACAACCACCCGACTGAAAGTCAAACATGTAAAATGTTATACTCAGAGAAACGTATTTTTTAACAAGTTGGCAAATTGCATTTGAAAAAATACTGAATGTCAGAATATCTCATAAAATGTTTGGTGTTGCTAAGCAAACATATGATTTTATAGTTTTCGAAGTTTCAACTTTCTTGTGAAACAATAAATTTATAACTGAAAAACGAGAAAATGCTCATCAATCTCGTTTCTTAAACTCATGTAAAATCATTAATAACTTTAAGCTGTGAAATCATTAGAGTTTGATGCATGGGATGTGCCAAAGGACGTTCATGATCTTTAAAAAGCGCATCAATGAAACAAACTACCAAACGAAAACTAAAACTAACGAATTTATATTACACTTTCCTCATTTGCCCATATCGATACAATCCATTCATATAGAAATCACCAACTAGTAATTGTTTAAATAGATAGTTAGTTGAGATTTAAAAACGAGTTTATTTACCGTTACCATTCGTTAGGTTGGCTTGTCAACAAAATCGTTGGATACACTTAAAATTATTGTTCTCAAACTAATCATAATGGGAAATTTAGAGAATCAATTATCGTTAAAAAAAATTCAAAAAGATTGAATTAAAATTCTTAAACAGTAACTATTAAGTATTGATTAATTAATATCGGCGTTATTTTACAAATTGTTTAAAACCTTTTTTTTTTTTTAAATAATTTTAGCTGATTATAAATGATAAGTTGAAACTTAAATTACCGTAGTTTTGTATTAAAAAATAATAAGATATGCTGAACCAATAACAAATTCATTTAAAAACAATATAATGCCGGTTAGTGAAACATATTCAATGTAAAAAAGTGTTAAATATTTTTGAATTCATACCATTAAAAATATTTTATTTGTTTTTTAAGAATAATTAAATTTTGAATAAAATGTGGTTCAGTAGAGAATAAGAGAATAAAGTAATAAGAGACTATTATAAACTTTTCTTGAAAAACTTTATAAGTGAAAGTTAAATCTAAATATTCTCTAAGGACCATTTTTAGATTAAAAAACAATTTCCAAATGGATTTTGACAGTGCAAACATGCACTGAATACTGTAGTGGTGATAAACTTGTGATTGAAGAGTTCAAGCAGAGCATAAATGGTTACGTCATTTAAAAAAAAATGGTTTTACAAACTTTATAACAATGGCAAACGTGTTTGAAAAAATGATTTTAGTTTTATAAAATGTATTCGAAAAAAAGATGTATTGACTGTATCTGTACAACTATCATATATTAAGGAGACAATATTAAGTATCATAAAAAAATGTTCACTTATTAGTTATTGGCATACATTTAATGAGAAATTAAGACATTCAATTAGTATAATACATTACTTAATTTATATTGATTTATATATATTATATACATATTACCTAAGTTGTTATGAAATAACTCTAAAATGTTACTATATCATTACTAAAACATGATTTCAGCAAAAAAAAAAAAATATTACGTTTTATGTAGTATTATATTAAACATATCTTGTCTCATCATTTTTGGTTTGGGGTATTCCATTCTATGGTTCCATAAATTATTATAATTCATTACATTTTCGTTTAAAGTAAATTAAGTCTTATTCATCAGCATTCGTGAAACGTCAAAAACAGGTGAAGGATGCTAAAATAATTTATCAATAGATAAACCTTAAGTCACATAATATACGTAGTATGCATATATTATTATTTTATAGATAAAATCTCATAATATTGTATATATCATCATGGTTCATGGTCTTACATTTCACTTAAAGTTCATAATATGAAATGCAATTAATTTCAAGATAAATATTCAACTACGATAACTGAGTATAATAATATGACAATAATTTGTAATTTAATGAAGTTGTCAGTTTAATATAATATATTTTATGGAGAAATATAAGTTTCAAACACGATTCGGCTTGTATGTTTTTTTTTACTCAAAATATTGTCCAACTTAACGATGTAATATAAAATTATTTTTAATGACAAGTTATAGGTTCATCCACCAACATAAACTAATCAGATAAAAATACAACTAATTTGATTTTAATTAAAACTTTAATAAAATTGAACAGCATTTATGGACATCAACAATAATTTTTTGACATTTTAGTAACGAAAACTTCAAAAAACATTTTCGTTATAATTTATTAACAGCCATTAACAGGTTTTTTAAAATTGGAAGATATTATGAAACAAGCAAAAAGCGATTTTGTGTGGATGATCTGCTTAACCGAGAAAAATATGTTAATAATGCACACTCGTTTACCTAACTCAACTTTTTGTTATGCTTTTAATAGTTTCTTATTGCATTGCTCGTAATTTAATATTATAATAAGTACATAAGCACCTTAAATAATTTATTATAGTCAGTTCATTTATAGGTAATTTGCACATATAGTATACTTATTCAAAATAATAATAATAGCTTTTCCATTACACAATTATTACAACAATATTTTTTAATTGTCGAGTTAGTCTGAGTATTTATTAAAATATGATCTCTAATTACCTAATAATATATTTATTCAAGTAAGTGCTGTATGCATTTTGTATCTGATAGATTTATTTTTATTTGTTTGACTTACTTTAATATACACACTAATGGAATACCAGAGGTAATAGAGTATTTAACTTTAAACTACTGAACTTACTCTCTTGATTACCATCATTAATTACATTTTACAAACTGTTTATTTTATAATTTACTGAATTTACTGAATTTACTAAATTTATACTTCGCTGACTTAAGAAAACAGTTATGCTTCTATGCACATTATTGTGCATTAAAAATTTGAGTCAGCTCTTTAGGTGACACTTTTCCGGTCTATATAATATATAAATACACATAATATTTTGTAAAAGTAAACAAAAATATCTTTGCTACTGTCTACCTATTATGGAAATGTTCGTTTACAACGGGTAATATAGTTACGCGAGAACGAAATACGACAATAAAATACAACTTAATATGACAACAACGGGGACATCAGGTCATTATTTAAAATACATTTTCGTCACAAATATTTTATAGAATATTATGATGACCGATGTAAATAAAAATTGCGACGCGGCGGGCGACACGCCCTTGAATTCACGACGAATCGCTCCATCGCCGTCTCTCTCTCACTCTCTCTTTCTCTAGATGCCATTGTATATAATATAATATGTCACCCACCGCTGGTGGTTATTAAAAGTCGTGCAGTGACACCATGGGGTGGTGGAGTGGAGTGGGTACAAAAGGGACGCTTGATAGTAAATGGTAAACGTCGTCGCCACCGCCCTCCCTTGTCCAATCCCATCCACACAGCACACAAATATACCCTCGTCGTCATTACCTCAGTCGTCATCGTTTTGTACGTGTGCACGTACTGTCGGTATTAGAAGTACACACACACACGTGTATAAATATATGTATATAAATAAGCGCTAGGAAATGATTGTGGTCGCGGTGTAATACAGTAGGTCGCTTTTACGGGATTAACCGGGAAAAGGATTGTCGGTGGTGGAGAATATATGGAGAATAATCCTTTCAGGCGCGCGGGACCGCGGGGAACCGTCGCCGCCGCCCCGGGTTTTTGGCAACCTGACACGATTTCCACCGGCCGCGTTTTATCCGATCCTGCTTGCGCGTCTCGACACAAACCTTGAAAATCCTTCCCCGTTCGTCCCCTCTCAGGGACTGAGTGAGTGTACACTTGTACAGTATATATATATAAATATACTATACTATGCTTTTGTTTGTGCGTAACACCGTATGTTAAGGGGTGGTGTGTATATGTGTGTGGTGATGGCAGTGGCACCGACGACTATGGTGGTAAAGGTAGTTAATCAATATGTGGAAAAGAATTAGCACTCTGCACACCCCTGCCTCGACCACAAGTTCCATTCCTCACTAACAATACATAACATAGATTAATAAAATAATAGAAAATAAATGAAGATAACATTTATTTTTAGTAACAAAATAGTAGTTAACTGAAAAAAATGGTTTTGTTAATTCTAGTGGAAAATATTAATTTTACAATCTTTTTTTTCAAGTCTTATTTATTTGTGAAAAAAATATTAAAATGAAGGAAATCAAAACACGTGGGTGTTAAAATATCTTTACAGTCTGTATTAAATGCATACAACTCATAAACCACTATACGTATTAACCTTCATTTCCAATTTTATTTTTTGTTTTGAAAATAGACACGTCGTCTCATTTCATATTTTGTTCCAGCTTCAAAAATTATTTTTTTCTCCCCTAATTATTTTATTCATAAATGCGTTGAGCCAACTGCCTAATAAATTGGTTTTACAAGGATATGCATTGTTTTTAATTTAAATAAATAATTTTGTGTGAAGACTCATTAAAGGCATAAATATAATGGTCCAAAATCTTTATAGTATCTCAATCTATCGATTACTAATGGAGTCTTTTGGGCTAATTTTTTGATGTTCACAAAAGTTTCCTTTGCAGTACTCCAGGATCTAAGGAAACGCGCACGAGCGCGTACACACACATACACACATACAAATGTATATAGTAAATTATAGTTACGTTTAATTATGCAATCTATTGGTCTATATTAATTGTATTTCTTCATGGTATATCGACTAAAATTCGAAAACAGTCATTTTATTAGGTATCCCAATTATTATAGTTTGAATTTTGAGAAAGTACTCAATACCTCAATTGAATTACTTGTACGTAAATAGTTTATGACTTATAATATAAATGTACAATGTACCTACATATAATATTATATTCATAAAATAAAATGTCCTGAATGACAAATCAGCGTACGGCCAATACGGCCAATACTGTGATAGTAAGAGACTTGACATTTTCAATATACTTACCTTTGGGCCACAATTTAGGGGTATATATGTAGAACCTATTAGGTCATAACAGTGTATGCAAGAAATTATTTTTAAAAATTTGTAATTTAAAGATGGTTCTCACAAGTATTTAGTTTTGGTAAGTATATGAAAAACGAATATTTTTTGTGTGTATATATGCCATTAGTTAGAGTAAATAAAATAATACAATTGTAAAAATAACAAATAATATATAAAGAAATGCATGTTTCATTGTTTGTCCTCTATGGGTTCAAAAACTACTTGATCGTTTCAATAAAAGTTTTATCAATCGATTCCCAGAGACTCGGTGGGTATTTATACATTATTTGTTCAACCCTTATAATTGGCAGTATACGATGGCCTTACTAGGTATTAACTAATTATTTTTAATAATCTATCTCCATGACTGTATAATATTTTTTTTTAATGTATTGTATCATACAGATTTGTCTATTGAATATTAGACATATTGAAATAAAATAAATAACTGTAAAAATCAATAATATTGTAATTTATGAAATTAGGAAAATAACAATTATTTTTGCACCACAATCGTTAACGCTTAATGGCCATTCATAATATTTAGCAAATAGCAACTACGTGCCTAATTCTTCGGATGGTTTCGAAGTTTTGAGGAGGGTCTATTCCCATAGGGAAAACCACTGTGCAAATATACCTGAACCTACGATCCCTGTGGTGTCGTATCAACAAAATCTGTTGAGCAGTTATTCACGGAAACATACCCGATGGTCAGAATACGAATAAGCTTCAGCACACATGTATAAATATAAAGTATATAATATATACTGTATATGTATCATTTATTCGTGTAAGTATGAAGGATTTTGTTTGTGTGTGTGAGTGCTTGTATACAAACCGTTTGGATATCAAATCATGAATATCCATGAAGATTGGAACTTAAAATATTATTCTTATAAGTCGAAAATCAATTTCATTTTCATTTTGAACAAATAAATCATAGCATGTTGTGGGATTTTCAACTATGCCTTAGGAACTCTAAGTATAATACAATATAATTTATAAAAAAGTTGAATACAAGAAGAATCAAATTATAAGTATTATATTTTATGTATTTTTTAGATAAATTTATGTAGGCCACTGTTGTATTCATGAGTAACGTATTTCTGTAACTCAAAATACACAAATTCTAATTTACTTATATATTGGGTACATGGGAAAAATTAATAATTTTATTTTTACTTTGCAAAATTACTACCAAGAAAAATTAATTTCACAAAATATTACAGTAATCACTTCAGTTGACAACGTATACAAGTAATCGCCTGTTGCAAGGGAATTGTAAATAATTTCGGTAGAGTTTAGTTAATTATTATCGGTTATATCGGAATACATACCTATAGTCAGTTTACGAGATATTGTAAGTTTATTGATCCACAGCAGACATACGATACTTGAATAAACATTAGTGCATAACATACAGTGAATTGATTAGTAAGTTGAAATGCTCTTTTGGTACAAATAACTGTTGGTGGTCAATTTCAACATATGGCGTAAAAGGTGGACCGTAACGATTGGCTTTGACCTTCACGTACAAGACAGTTGTATAAAAAAATACACGTAATTTAGTTACTTTGCCCTTTAAAAATAAATATAAAAAAGGTTGGAAACGACGAATGAGGGGAATAATGTTAAAATTGTTTAGATTTTCCCTTAGGAAAACAGAAGTTTAAGGAAAATCGATTTTCAGAAAAAAGAATTGTGTTTCAGGTACGTACGTACGTTGATGGAAAACAAGAGTAAAGGTATTCTACGGAGAAAACCCTAGAGAGCCCATACTACTTATTAGTACAAAAGGAATAGTTTTCCATTTTGTAGTCCTCGTTTTGTACGTGCTATTGGAAACCAACCAATATTTACGCTTCCGGTTGTAGTTCCATTACTTTCCATACTATGATAATTGATTTTTATTTCAAATATCTCACCACATAAACTGGGCATCTAATCTTTAACTTCGAAAAATTTGAATAACTACCGAGTTTATATTTTTTTAATTTTTAATTTTTAAACATTAGAAAATATGCAGTATACGAAATTATTTTTAGTCACACGTTGTAAATATTATAAATGAATGTTATATAAGTGTAACATTATATTACACAAATATTATATTGTATTGAGCGTTTTGTGGACAAACAATATGTTACAGTTGAAGAGCTAATAGAAACTGGATAATTAAGTAGATATTTAACCGTATATATATATATATATGCATGTGTGTTATTATTCTTTAGAGGTGTACTTATACAGTTATACCTTGCAAAACAGAAAACGAAATTAAATTAAATCATTATTAATTTATGCAGAGTTTAGTTTACAGCATTAACAGTAGTCTTACACTGTATGCATGATAATATTTACAGCTAAAACAAATACCAAAATATGAATTAGGGTGAGTTTTCTATGGTTCCTTTTTGATCTCTTTTAAATTATAAAATATTTGTTTTTTTAAAAGATATGTAATTAAATCTTTTATTCCGTCATTTCTCTGATTCTTTTACTGGGATATTCACTAAATCAGGAATAATTGTATGTGTTTTAACTTCGTACTCTCAAAAATTAATAATAATAATAATAATAATGTTAATACAAATAATTAAATAATTGAATAAAACGGGTGGTACTTAGTGGTTAATTTTACACTATGACTAATATAATATAGTAAAATAATAATATAAATATTATAACTAATAAAAATAAGATAATAAAATAAAATAAATAGGTACAAAAATAACCAGATATTGTCAAGCAATAACCGTGATTTATATTTATCAATATTGAGTATATTTTAATCATTTTATGGTGGGAAATAATTTTATTATAGCGATTTATCGAGGGGATAATAAGAACATTTGGGTTCATAGTTGAGCTCATTAGACGTCCCTTTGCCATTGACCAAAACTTGTGTAATATGGGATTTTCCAATCCATGTCGTTATACCCCGGGAATTAGCTTATAAATCGAGGACTTCAGTGTCCAAGACAGTAATCACAGATTTAATGGTCTTTAAATTTCAACTAGCAAGCAACATAACCATTGTGTCAACTGATAATGTATACTAATGCGACTATAATAAATATGTAAAGTTCGTATATTATAACAGTGTATAATATGTTTCTTGCAGCTTGATAGTAGTTAGTTGATTATGAATTTAGTAATCTATCAAATTAAGAACTGAAAATAGAACATTTAAATATCTTTCATATTTTTAAATGATTTTCTACAGTAGCTATATTTTTGAACAAAATTTTATAACTTTAGAATTGTTGTAAAATAAATACCTAGTATGAATTACATTTTTATCATTATAATACTTTTTTAATTGTTTAAGAATATGGAATAATTAATATTTCTACTCCCTGCTACATGTATTGGTTTCATACATTTGAACTTAAATATTATGTTACTTATTGAATTATATTTCTATATTAGTTTATTTTTTTTTGAAAATGTACTGTATACTCATACAATTCATTATAAATAATTAGTTCAAGAGTATTCCAGATTATCAATAGTAAACTTAAGCACATATAGTTTTGTATAAAATACATAAATTCCAAGATAACGCTGAGTACACTAAAATTAAATGAAAAACTTCTTTTTATTATCCAATTGTTAAGAAAGTTCAATAGGGTAAGTGACATAAAGTTTGTTGAGTTTCATTCTATCTCCATGCGTTACAGTTATTATTATACAAAATGTGAGTAACTTCTTAGTTTGTGTAAACTTAATGATACATTTAATACTAAAGCCATTTTTTTTGTAATAGATATTTCACTTCACAGTACTCGTTCAAAATAATAATAATTTTGCATTTTCTGTATTTATACAAAAAAAATACTTCATGTGAAATTAATTTAAACAATTATTTTCAAAATTTACAAAAAAAAAATCTTATCTCTTTATACTGTTTATTACTATTTTATTCTTTATACGTAGTATTTTAGTATAAGTAAAAGATACAGTGTTACATTATATTTTAAAATTGTGTGACATATGTACCTTAAACAATTTTAACTGTTTAAGAAACATAATAGTATTTGTAACTAACAGTAGTGGAATTTTGTGTTAAAAACAATCTGTGTGGTGTATACTATATATTCATTATTTTTCTGATATAGCAGTTATTTATTTGTTTATTTATTTTTAAGAACTTATATAAATATAATTGTCAATTTACATCCTGTAAATGATATTATACAAACAGTACTTTGATAAATATAGCATAATTTGAATCCATGATTCAATACACGAGAGGCGGAGTTGGATAAAATTAGAGACGCGCCAAGTAAAAAATTTAAGTAGAGATTAGGAGTTAAACCATTTTTTTTAAGTTGACGAATATGTTGCCTCCGCCTAAGTAACGCATAAAGTACCAAAATGTACATTCGAAATTTTCAGTTAAGTATTGTTAGCTTAAATATTACAGAGTAAACTGACATATTATCAAACTTCAATGTATGAACAATATCCGTGTCGTTGGCATTTATGATATTTTAATTTTTTAAGTGAATTATGATAATTTTCAAGTATTATTACTTACTTATAGCTCACTTAAAATTAAAATATCTTAAAAGCCAACAAGATAATGCTGATAATGTTATTACGTTTAAGTTTTATATAATACGTATAATACGCCAATTTACTTTAATACTTAAGGTAACAAAGCAAAATTGGAACTGCTGGACTACTGGATGTACATTTTGATATTTTATGTGTTAGTAAGACGAAAAAAACACACGCGGGGACGATGTCCACTTACGTGTCATAGAGAGTGATCTATAATTTATCTCGATGCAAGGCTATTTATAATATGATTCCAGTGGTTCTAAACTAATACGCTTTTAAAGTAGGTAAAAGAAGCAAGTTTATTCAATTTTAGAAAAAAGTTCTTTATAATGTGGGCCACATTTGTAATATTCCATTATTTTCCTGTTATTTAGCTTAAAACATATTGACTTAAAATGCTGTATAGTTTTAGAATTAAGAACTTTACATAGGACTAAAGTTATATAGCATAGAAGCAAATAAATATTACAATAAGTGTATTATGTTCTTTGTATTTTTAAATGGAGCTTGGAATTTAATAAAGGTTCAAATAGATAAAGCCGAATATTTGACGTTTATTCTTTAACAGTGTAAACTAAGCATAATTTGTTATTAATAGAGAAATTGTACTTTATCATTACAGATACTGTCTAGTAAATTCCTGTGAATCAAAAATTGAGTCAAATTTCTAACGTAAGTAATAAGTATTTCAGAATTTATTTAAACGTTTTAAAGATAATAAATTAAAAATGTTATAATATATAATATAATTACAATGTATGAAAGTACACTTTCTACAGTGAACACCATATGTGAATTAAAATATGTTCACTTATAACGTATATACAGTTTATTCAAATATTTAATTTTATGTAAAAAATTGAGTTCAAATATATGAATATAATATCCCCAATGATTATTAATAATTAGTATTTATTTACTAATACATTGACATAAAAATGTTATTACATACATGTATTATGTTTTTTCAGTTATAAATAAATCTTCGTATTACTTATTATTATATCAAAATAGATATAAATACATAGGTAGCAATATAAATTTAAAATGAATGAAATAATTTGAAATGTCTGTTATTTTCAAGGCTAATTAGATTTTACTTTAAACTTAATCTTAATTATTTTTTAAATTTGAATTCTAGGGTAAATTATTTAATTATTTTTGTTTTTAACAATTTTTATTGTCATTCATAATTGTTATGGACAAGGTTTCAAACCAAATACTTGTTTTTGTCAAAATCAATTTATTTGATTACACTGAAAATCCAATTACATTTTGTTTACCAATTCAATTTAGAAAGGATTATCGAAGACATAATCAAAATTTGAATGTTAAAACTTGTTTTTTTTTTCATAACTAACACGAGTCTTTCTGTCAAAGTATTAGATACATAATTTAAATATAAATTAAACAGATATGAAATAATATATTTAGTCCTTTATAAGCTACAAAACTCTAATGCATCTATTGAAACTAACTATGGAATACAAAAAGAATATTTTCCTCATGTCGGGTAAAATGCAGTTTTAAATATTCCATAGAAACTGATATGTGAGGTTCATGGGTTTTATGTACATTCTGGTGGGTGGATATTTGCTTAGTTATATTTACTTTGATATTGTTATGTTGTAGTATTTATTGAGATTTGAAAGTATTTTTTTTTGCCTTTATAAATATCTTTAAGCAAATTTTAATGAAATATAATATAATTACCGATAACATCAGTACATAGTAAGAAATATTTGCTCCTGTATATATAACAATACATATATTATGTACAAATTATAATATTATTTGAAATTAAAAGAGTGAAAAAGTATTTATTTAGACATCTAAAATATTTTGATATTTCCACTACATGTTGAACTTTTAAATTATGTAATATGTGATTTATTTTGTATAAGACTTTGTCTATTTACAATTATTTTATATGGATTCAGAAGTGTAGAATGAACTTTGTGATTTTTTTCATAGTTAACGCAAACAGTGGTATATAATATTATTTACCATGTTTTTTTTAAACATTTTTTTTTTATCTAACTTCATTCATACTTTAATCAATTGTATGCATAAGTACGATTGTTGGACAGTTTTAGTACAAAGGATGAATGTACATTGGAAGGGAAAAGTTTCGTTTGAAAACAATTGTATAATTTGGTTTGAGTCTGTTTATTATTTGTGCAAATTTAGCATAATATGGACGTGATACCTTTTTTGATCGACAATGCGAATACAATTCGATAAGTAGCTAAATTAGATACTAATGAAGAATAATATAATATTGTGTTGTGTAGGAAAGGAAGTTTCGGTATTGGGGTTGATAAATATTTCGAAAATTTCAATAAAAGAAAAATGGTTTGTCTATTTTGTTATGTTAAATATAATATTAATATTATATTATGTTATTTTATTGTTTTATAAACGATAAAAAAGGCCACTGACTTCTAGTGCCTTTCCAGTGTTTTTTCTCTCTATTTCTGCCATAATGAAAGAAGAAGTCGTTAGGACGAACGCGACAGAATTTTTAATAAAAGAAAACTTTTTACTCTTAATTTCCGGAAAAAATGCCATTTTTCTAAAGACGCGTTGAATTGAGTGTATAATAACTCGGTAACAGTTTTCACTATGTAAATAAAAAAAGTATAACTTTTTTCAACGACAAAGTAAAATAAAATGAGGGAGTGAATAGCAATAAAAATTAAAAGTCGATTACTACTTTGTCTGCCATCAGATTTAATAGTCTATAATACATATATTGTTGGAAGACTTTAGATGCACGCAATTTCCCTTCTTATCTAATACTCATCAAAAATAAAATGTATGATATATAGGTATGTCTAAAATCGTAAGCTTCTATTATTATACCATTGTTTTATGTACCTACTTATCGTAATAATTAAAGTCGATTCTCATCGATGAATAGTATGCTAATTTCTGATAACTCAATCAATAATTTCGATTTTTTCCATGATACTTAATTAATCAGGCTGAAATCAATATTATTTGAATGTTAACAATTCTGTTAAGTATTTTCTTATAATATGTAAAACTTAATAGATTTATATTAAGTTAATTTGCTTATAATTTATGTTTTATTTTTGTTATATAAGTAAAGAAAAAAAAACTGTTCGAAGTCCGATTGTGGGAATATATAGTTATATAAATAAATAAATAGGTAAATAAATAATCTGATATGTACCCAGTACTTA
Source organism: Myzus persicae (assembly GCF_001856785.1). NCBI lineage: Eukaryota > Metazoa > Arthropoda > Insecta > Hemiptera > Aphididae > Myzus > Myzus persicae. The sequence goes on along the minus strand of NW_019101750.1, from coordinate 281,492 downwards.
TCTTCCTTAGAAATTATATTCTTACTTTACAGCGTTACTGACACTTGTTGAATCCTTAGTGTCACCAATAAACGAAAATTTCAAAACGTTTTTATTTTCCTTTTTTTAAACCTTAATTAGTTTAACATAGACAGTAACGTATCTAAGTACAACCATATTACACTATTTGGCCTTAAAAACGAAGTACTTCGTGTTTACTCATGGAGTATGATAAATATTTTATAATATGGCTGTAAGAGCAATTACATATTTTAAACATGAAATAATATATATATTATTATATTATATTAAATAGTAATGGTAATACAACTCAAGGTTGGACTCATCGACACTCAGTGTAATTATAATAATGATTGTAATATATAATGGTCTCACATAATAAAACAGCTCTTAAACATGAAAAGTATAGGTATGACAATTATTATTGTATTATATTGTCTTAATATTTGATTTTATTTACCTGATGTCATATTTCCGCGAAGACATTTTCTCATAGATTGGATTTTATAAGTTGTAATTTCATACATACAGGTATCATTTTTTGTATTTCAACATTTATAATTTAGGCCTCTTCACACAGTTATTTACATAGTAGTTTGTGTCTCAAAATAAATTATTTAAATTATCATCTTACTTGAGTATTTGAAACTCCAAAATATACTAATATAACTACAAATCATTATTTTAAAATACAGTTGTTTTATGTTTCTAAAATTTAAATTATATAACAATTATAATTTAGTTATGGTATACATTTCAATGAGCTCAGCAGAACCTTATAATATTTTAGAAATTTACAAAAAAAAAAACTCCAAATACTTTAAATATTTTCCAGGTTTATTGTACATGGTTTTAACTTAGCCATAACGTTTTTAGTAGACACGAAGTATAAAAATAAACAGATGTGCATTATGGTAGTAATTTTTGGAGTATTTTACTTTCTTAACTTATGTTTATAAAACTGGTTAAATTAATATAAAAAGTAGATACTTCCGGAACGAACATAAATGAGGGTACTGGACACTTATCTTACTTCGCTAAGCTTGGCGCTTGCCATTATTTAAAATACAGTGGTATGATAAGCTTTTAAATTCAAAAACTATTTAGATTTATAAAAATGTATATTTTATATGTTTTTTCCCCAGTCATTATAAGTTTTTAAGATAATGTAGGTATAGTATTAGTATATACATGCTTTAAGTGCGGTGCATATAACATTTTAGAAAAATATATACTTATTTAGATATTATATCAAAGTTAAATATATTTATTATATATTGTTACAATTCAGGATGTGAATTTAATTTATAATATAATCTTTAAAAATGCCATTGGAATACCTAATAAAAAAAAAATTGAAATAAAATATTAAACAATGTAAAATAAAAGTTTTAAAATTTAATTTACTGTAACATAGTTCAAACATTATGTTTGGTTTGCTACGTATTACTGGAATTATGATTTTTTGCAAAACAAAAATATAATTTACCAGGATTTATAACGATATATATTATTTATTGTGTTCGGTAGCATTCGGTATCGTCTGCAGTCGTCACTCGATTTAGCTTAATTGGCTTGGACACACTCNCACACACACACACACACACACACACACACACACACACACACACACACACACACACACACACACACACACAAACACACTCTATACATATGCTTGTTTCCAATATACGAGATTGGATCCTCCCATCGAACACTGGGACAAGTCATAAACATTTGTGGTCGAGAAAATCGTAAACCGTTCGGTTAATTAACACAAATTTCAGGCCAGGTAAATGTTGTCCCGCCTTTGTAGACCAAAACTTGGGCGTATAGGAATGCGAGCCAAGCAGTTTGTAGGTAAACTGCTACCGTATATGTTTGGATGAAATGGTGAACGGATCATTACAAGGGTTCAAAGGCACACAGAATTTGTGCTTATCGATTCAAATAGTAAACTTGAAATTTTCACCGTAGACATTTTTTCCTGGTATATTCATTGTATACATGGTATATGATTTAACGCTGATACATTTACCTATAGGTTATATCGTTCGTAGGTTAACTTTATAATATTATATCATATAATATTAATATGTATCATCATGTAAATATTATTTAATATATTAGGTAGTTTATAAGCTCAATGTTCTACAATATACAAACCAAATCGAATTTTTAAATAGCTTATAGAGCACATGTGTGATAGGTGAAGGTATAATATGTGCTTACGCATACTGCATGTATGTATTTCAGTTTTTGTTAGTCTAGTCAAGAAAAATAAATAATAATTATACTATTAAAGTGTATCTTACACAATCAAAAACTATAAATATCATATTATCAACAATTTAAGTTTTTAAATTGGTATAGTTATACAAACCTTAAAATGCTGTTCTTGTAAAATCACAAAAATATCAGTTATCTCATTTTTACGCAACGCCATTGATTTAAACTTTCGATACAGATATTTGTATTATCAATATTTGAATACCTATTTAATAATTTTTCACGTTTTGTAAAAACAATGATTCTATATTTAGCTAAGTTTATAAGAAAACAATAGAAAAATGAACATTTTGTTAGTACTAATCAGTGATTAGTACATTGTATAGTGGTTGTTAAAACAATTTGATTCTTCAATGTACAGTATTTTTTCAGTGAAAAAGTGTGTCATTCAATATTAAGCAAATATATTATTACAGTTTGCTGGCTTTGTGTGTTTAAAATTTAAAGGTGTGCATCGGTGATTATTAAATGGGCAAAGAGATTAACAGTTTACTTTCTTGTATGCGCTCGTTTAAACTTTAAAAGCTTACAGTTCATAAACTATTTATTTAATATTCTATATAAATACCTCCAGCCCACATATTAACACCAATATGTACAAAAATATAATTTTATAACTTTATATTTGGATGTTTATGTTTTAATAATCAGTATTCAGTTTAGTTTCTATGTTTAATCAGAGAACTAATGATTTAAAAAATATGAGAAAAAATATAACTTTTAAGGTTATTCGAGTTTAAGATTTGAAAAACATTAAAAAGAAAAATAAGTTATAAATGTTATGAATATTCGTAAATAACGAGTGTTAATTTAGTGTCATTTAAAAACGATCACAAATTATAATATTATACTCGTAGTATACTATATGGTCATTTTCATATTAAATATGATTTAATTTCGGTTTTATAAAAGTAAATCTTTTATTAAAAATATAAATATTCATGTAACGAGTGGCTTGCGTATAGTATAGATATTTAATTAAACAGTGTATTAGTTTTTTTTTTCAAACATTGAAAAATTAATTTGGTATAATACTCGGAGGTCAAATAATATTACTATCTTAACCATGCCAAATCCAATATTGAACAGAAATAAAAATTAAAGAAATAACATAAGTTTAAAATTGTTTATGAAAAATGTGTACTAGTTTATGAAATGATCGTCATGTACATTCAAAACCTAACGTTTTACTCGTGTACTTGTTTTGTGTTGACAAATCGAGTTTCAATAATATGTATTATATGAATATATATAACATATTGTACAACATGTTAATTACCTACAATACTATATGTAATAAATATTAATAATATAATATTATGTACGTTCCAATATTAATTATTAGCTTTAATTGCCCTCTCTACACTACAATGTTTTTAAAATAAATATTTCAAGTTATTTTAGTGGCCAGTTTTTGTCGATCTGAATTTATAACATGTGTAGTATGTGCCTACCTTGCTTACTTTGTCTACATTTCAACATTGAATGTTTTATTTTAAGAATTTAAAAATATTTAGATTTTTCGAAACATAATTTTGAATAGTCATAAATAATGTCAAAATTGTATTTCGTCAGTGTTACTAAGTCTTGATATCTATTATATAGGTATTTAAAATATTAAGTGTATTAAATGTTTATTTATCATGGTCATCGATTAGTTGTATTATTATAAAGAATTTAGAAATTTATCATTTATTATCTATTTTAATAAGTATACATTAATATTAATTATATTTTTTAATTTCATTTATTTGTTGTGAATCGCAAAATAATACTACTAACAATAATAATTAAAGGTTTGTTCTATTGTGTTTACAAATAAGAATGTTTAATATCAATTATATGCAAAATGAAACCACCAATCATTAAATTTAATTATTTAGTTTAAAGCATGAAATTCAAATAAAAAAATATAAAATTTGAACAGAAAATGGTATTTAATAAGCCGTTATTAACTATAATAATAGTACAAATTATTTTATTGAATTAAGGTTCAAACCACTTCCAAATTAGGTAACATAAACTATTTCAAATATGATAAGTCACAATATTCTTTATAAATAAAAAAAAATACTTTTACAATAATCACATTTTATACTATGAGGACATACGTCATTATTGCAATCCAAATAATTTAGTATTAATTATAATATATCTGTTTAAGGTAATGTGTGATAGTAGCCTTAAACTGGGTCAGTGTGTCATAATATATCAACAATTATAATAATGTTGCTAAACATTCAATTACACGTTTGATATTTTATTGTTTTTAATATTATAAATTATATTGTAAGTAAGATATGCAAACCCTTAACCATTATTATTATTTTCACAAAATAAATATTTGTTTCCTTGAATGTATTTATACAGTAGGTAACAATAAACTTGATTTGAACGTATTTTAATAGTTCAATCTCGTAACACTTAAGTTTAATTATTTTAAAATGCACAAATAACAAATTTAATTGTTTAACATAACAGTTTTTAAATTAACATTTTATAATCAGTATCAAAATATACAAGATTACTTTTGAAATACTCGACTAATTTGTATTAAATTAAATTTATTCTAATTTATTCCTGGACGAGTTATTTATTATTAATTTATTCACTATAATACTATTTTCAAAATAGTTTTAAATCTTTTTAAAATTTAGATTTTATGTTAAATAATGGACAGTATTATTATATTTCGAGAATTGAATAAATTGTAGGAACGTGTTACTATAATAGTATTATACTACTTAATGCTTATATAACCTTTTTTTTTTTTATTAGATAAAATAAAATATTTACAACCTGTAATTTATATACATACAATAAGTAAATTTGATAATAATAAAGGAACAACATGAGTGGCGCGAGGAGGGAGGCCCACCAGTGTGGATACCCTCTAGCTCGGGGGCTAATATAATCTATTTAATAAAATGTACTCATCAATTAATAATAATAAAAATGACTACATTTTCTTTTGATTGATATGGACGGATTATAATTAGAGCTTTTTTAAAGTTTTAACACACATGGTCCAAGCAAACCACATTAGGATTTTACTTCCAATAATATTTCTATCAAAATTAATCCGTTCTTGGATGGCTCTACCCATTGCCCATACATTTTGGGCCATAAAATGCAGGGATTCTGTCTGTAAAACCAGGTGGGCTAATGTTTCAAAAATAGGATTATTGTATTCCTAAAAGAAGAATATCAAGTGTTTCGATATAATTCCAAAAAAGAGGTACAAATAGGTAATATTGAAAAATTATATCATATATTTAATAAAACGTATTTACTGTATGACATTGATTTCATTACTTTTACAAAACAGTTGCTCAATTTTTATTCACATCTTATGCATATAAAATTCATCGTTGACCAAATTATTTTCTATAGAATAGATTATTCCAACATTTTTATCTAGATATTAAGCTTGATGCAGATATGGTACTCTGTGATCTAGTTTTGGGAACAATCCAGTACCTACGTTGTTTCCTGGAAAATTGTTTAAGGATTTGGTTAAGTCAAATATCTTGCATTCATTAAATTATATAGATTTAATATTTTAACATACAATTAGATATACTGATATATTTTTAAATAATGTTCGATCACATTGTGTTAATTTTCAAACTTGGTTGTCATTTATTCCAAATAATAATTATTACTAATTTAAATTCATATATTTCAAGTCTATAGTATATAGGGTATTTTGTAATGATAATATGAAGTATTATACTTGAATTTCCAAAGAAACCTTTGGTATATATTTAGTTTATAAGTGGTTAATATCTTAACACTAACTGTATAATCTTGAAAATTTGTAATTTCAAATAAATAAATGAATATGCATTTAAAATAAACAGTGATAATATATTATTATGGTACACCGTACATTTTGTGGAGTGAACGGGGATTAAATGTTTGCAGTCGATTATTAGTCTTTCAGTTATTTACTTTAACTTAAAAACATCATGTTTCTCATAAGCTTGGAGATGTGTTAAGAATGCAAAATTATTGCACATGAAATAATTCAGTAATTGTTTATGTGTACGTTAACACAAAGTATGTTCGGAACAAATTCACAAAATATACAAACTATTTTGACCACAATTTTATCTTGTGCACTGTATCTATTTGTATTTATTTTATTTATTTTTATTTTATTCTTCAAGAAGATAATGGGCCCCACTGAACATGTTCGTGTTATCTATATAATACAAACTTAATATTGGGTGTCTGTAAAATTTCAAATGTCAACAATTAAATAATTAATATAATTATTTTCATGTGTGTTATAGACTTTAATAGTTGTATCTATTTTTTAAGGAGTTTCTATTTATAATTATTATTTTTTTTTTGTGGAAAAGGGCTAAGATTTAATTTTTCACAAATCCAAAAATGGTATATTAATGAACCTTTTTTATTATTTAGAAACTTTGGGAAAGAGAGAAGTGTTGTAAAATCTTACTCTTCCTATGGCAAATCATATATAGTATACTTATGTTAGTTGTTATATTGAAACAAAATATGATTCAAAATAATAACTTTTGTATGACAAAACATTTCAAGCAGTGGACTTGAATTCTGTTTTTTTATTTGTTTGTAACCTTTGAAAAACTACACAGAACTTTAATGCATGTAATATGATACTAGTACTATACAAATCACTTATGTTAGTTTTAAGGGTGTCATATATTTTGTTAAAATATTAACAATGATGTTATGGACCATATGGAAGGAGAATGTATGTGCAAGACCGGTGGTTGGTTTTAAACATGGAACATTAATTGTGAAAGATTACTGCTTTTCTATAGTTCTTCAAAACATTATAGTTCTTAATATTATGTAATTTAGTTAAGTATCATTTTTTAATTTATATTTTTAAGGTCTAGGTACCGATTTGTTACTGATTCAGTTTTCCTATTTACCGTCAAAAGTCTTGTTAGATTTCTGTAGTTTCGTATACTAAGTTAGGCTCTTCGAAATCAGTTACTAAATTGATATTGAAAAAAAAATATATATTTTCGTCATTGAGTATTTTCTTCTAAATAAAGTTTAACCCAAAACAATATGCTGCAAATAATTTATGATTGTCTAATCCTCGATTCACAGCGTTTCGTCTACCCTCTTAATTATACTTTGGTATACAAGAATATAACTGAATGAAAACAATGGATACGCTTTAAATATTTGGCTTCAACTCAGTAAAACTATTTCTAGTCAATAAATATAAAAGGTCCAGGATATTTGATTAGAAGTTTCACGTGTTCTTGATCAATAATCCGTGTTGTACCACTTATTGGTTGTATATGTATTGCTTTTAAATAGTCCATTTTTTTTTAAACACAAATTCCATTTATAAAATATAGTCTTATAAAATTACAAAATTTCAATGTATATTAATCGTATTTAATGATGATATCTAACGAACCACAAAAATGATCAATTTTGGTCAGTTATATCTATATTATTTTTCATATAATTCAATATGGAGTATAGCCATGCCTCAATTCACCATGTAATTTAGTCTATAACTTTTTAGTTCAGTTTCGATGCCAGTGCGTCATATTATAGATTATAAGTCAAAACCACAATTTCATCAAGCATCCTGGTGAATTCTAAGTCTTTAAATTAGAAAACAGACTTGAAACTTTAGACAAGTGAAGTTTAGTTTGCTGTTATGTGACCAAAACATTTCATATTATAGTTGTTATGAGCTGTAAAATATAATAATATGTAACTTTAATTTAAGATATACCTTATAATAATGCATCTATTAACTTTTTTACCATACATTGTCAATCATATCAATATTATGTAATTTGTTTTATCATTTATTTATAATAGTTAAATAGTTTTTAAAAACATATATATTTTTTTAAACTTATCAATTTTACCAGACATTTTTGGCTGAACACTTTTGAAGCAATAATGGTTTAATGTGAATAATATTTTATAATCAAATGGAATTCTATTGTTACGTTTTTAATTTCTTATTTCGTAAATAATTATAAAATATTATCAATGTTTTATAGTTATTATTTAAAACAGTGGTAATATCCTCGGATTTTGAGGGTCTGAACATTAAGAAGTTTAAAAATAATATGTGAAATATCTTAATGGGTAACTAATGTTTTATACATACTTTCTATAACGAAGAGTATAATCATCGTATTTTGGAAGAGAATATGCGTACGATTAACTCAAACAGAAAATTCACACTTCTCGTTCAAGAGGGGAACATAATATGACTACCATCTGCTGAATAATGTATGAGACATACTCGTCGCATGATATGAAAGATGACTGTAATTTATTGATAAAAAACCCGTTTATTAAGCACCAAAGTAAGACCGAAACTAATTGAGTATAATGATATTTTTTTTTGAACAAAAAATACGATAGTTAAATATTAAAAATGCAATTTTACATGGTTTGGTTTAATTCCAATATAAAATACCAATATGAACAAATAAGTGATTACACACTAAACATTTAAAAGAAATAATAATTGTGATTATTGGGCTATAATAAATATATTCATAGATAAATAATTTAGCTGTGTGATATCCGACAAGTATATTTGGTGATAGTTATTACAATATTTATGAAATATGCGTTCGATTCGGGATATTGTGGGCCTATAGTTAAGTACTTAAGACGGTAGATGGGTGAAGACATGTATTATATTATATTTAAGGTATTTAGAACCAGTCAGAGATTTGACGTTAAATATAATTTATATTCTACTCGTCTATTATGCTATTATACTCGTATGTATCTAACAAAATAAATCATTTTAAGATCGCCCATTTTTATAATTATTTGTTGGAGATTCTGGATATTTTTCAGCTTAATAACAAAACGCTTTATTCTATGACGACCTACTTAAATAATTTTGACACACATACTAATTATGGACGGTGTACACGCACCACTATTGACTATTATTATAAAATAGTTACCTATAAATAAGACGTATGTTTTGGTTTATACTAATTTCAATAGTGGAATTATCATAGCATGACATCCTAAATAACTAATCTTACAGTACATGCCCGTCGCACATCGTGTGTCTATATTATTTTCGTTGCTACATAATGTATAATGGAACAATCAATAATTTTCGTTTTTACGACAAACACGTAATTTAATTTAAAATTTTGTAAAAATAGTATAGTTATTTATAGTACATACTGAATGTTATAAAATTGAGATTTAAATTTTTAAATCAAATTTCTTTAATATTAACTAAATTCAAACCCCCTTTTAATATCGTGGTTTTGTAAAAATGAATGATTTTCATAACTCACTGTTCTCGAAAATTCAGCTAACTTCATAGCTTCTTACTTAATTATAAATAATAATAAACGTGATTACTGATTACAGACTACTGTTCCAATAGTGTTCACATTATTATACGTCTGGAATGCAGACAATAGTAAAGTGTAGAGCATTATCTAATACCTTTCGACAAACATTTCCTTATTGTTTTCGTATAATCCCGAGGAACTCGCGCAGACACGAGACACGTCGGTTGTTTATTGTTACAGTTCAGTGGTATACTCGTGATGTGAATACATGACCTGTCATCAAATGAAATAATGTACCCTTCTAATAGTTGATATTGTTTTGTCTCGTTCCGATACCTGGTATTATATTATCATAATGAACATTAGGAATTAAGTGGAAAACTACAATATACAGGAACAATTTATCCCTATCTATTATTCATAATATATGCCTGTTATTACCAAAAGTAAATGTAACACGGCAAAGTGCATTATTTATATTATAAACATAGTAGGAATAATTAAATATGTTGAATTCATACAATACGTGGTACCTACCTAAAATGTTTGCAAATCCACGAGCTGAATTTATTCCGTTAAAATCATTAACATTTGAAAATTATTTTGTAATCGTAAAACTCTACAATTTTCAATTTAAAGACCTTATTAAGCTTGACAGTTATAAAAAGTTATTCAATTATTACTGGAATTTAAAACGAGTTACAAAAGAAAAAAATTTTATGACGTTTGGAAAAATAATTGTATATTTGAACGGAAAAAAAAACAATTTTTCCTTAAAATAATAATATTATTAAAAAAAAAAAATGTCTGGCGCGACAAATTGAAATATTCTACTATTATTTATTAAAAACTATTTAGGGCTATTTTTATGATATTTATGTCATGAATGGGGAAAACCTATTCACACGAATCATAATTATATGATTCGTTGGCAATTATTACTTAGATGGTTTTTTTTCATCAAATTAAAAAAAAAAAAAAAACAATAGTTATAATAATTTGTAGCATTAAACGACTTGTTATGCTCCACTTATAGATTCTGATCCAAAGACCCAGTTATAACTCATAACTTTTGTTTGTGAGATTCAAATTTAAAATAGGCATCCGTTCAATTATGATGTTTACTCGAAACCTCTACTATGTAACACAACGAGATACCAAGTTTTTAATGATCAGAACTTTTATGTTAAAGAATTTACCTAAATCTTAAAAATTAAATAAAAACTAAATACTTCACTTATATGTGTCATTACTCATTTCACTAGCTTACCGCCCCTTTGAAACCTGGAAATTTTCAGGAATAATCCGTTGTTTCAATTAATATAATTAATTAGTTTTTTTTATTTTTAAGCAGTATACGTGCTATTTTAATTAAAATGTATTAAAGAACTTAAATATTTTATTGAAATACACCATTTAAATTTAGCCTTATCGTGAATAGACTATAAATCTGTAAAATTCAATCTCATAATGTCTGTATGATTCCTGTACATTTCCACTCACTCCCTCGTCATATAACACATGGCGTTTTATTAATGACGAACTCAGGCAGAGCTATACACATGTACCAAAAGCATAATCGCATATGACAAATTCCGATCATAATAATATAACAGAACACCTGAATTCAGAAGCGACACTAGCTCAGAAATAAATAAACCGTTTTCTGGCAAACCAGTGTTAATCCGTAAATTTACAACAATCGGAATTCCGTTGACCCGGACAAAACAGATTTTGTGTATTTAACTATAAATACATATTTTTTTTTTATATTCAGTGTCACCCGAAAGGTTAAATAATAGAAAATATTATCTTTATATTATATAGGTTTTGGTACCAGTTTGCCAGACGTAGATGTTTTTGGAAATCAGTCTCGGCACAAAACTCGTTGTATGTTAATTTCCGTGATGACAATATTTGAATTAAATAATAATAAATGTATTACCCGCTGGTCCACTGACTGTTCTTTTTCGCGTTGACACGATTCTTCGATCAGCTATATGTGGATATCCTATATATGTATATAGATGGAACTCCAAGGGGCGAACTCCATGAATTACTCCGGGTACAGAGAAATCAAGTCTATAAATGAAAGTATTCCAAGAATAAACACAATCGATCCAATTTGCGAGATGCACTTTGTGCCTCTCGAGGCTAGAGTCAGGAAAACAATTTTACGACGAGCCAGAAGGTGGACACTGATTTGATCGAAGATTACATTATTTGTGTATAGAAAAAACCTAGTTTAATGCGATGGATAATTATATTATTACTAATTTTTCAATATACGACGCTTTTACATTTTTCAGTATTTTAAATACGTTTCAAATAACACTTAAATAATATATCGTGTACCCATATCATTATAAAGAAAAGGAAACGAAATGGCCGACGAAGCAGCTTTTCAAGCAATTCGTAATTATATCATTATACCAAACAACACCATCCGAAAATTATCCTCAGATAATATGTTCACATAAATCAAAATAAAACTGTCTTGTCATGGAAACACTACTGGGACTTCATACCACTTGCTAATAAACTTAAATCTATCAATAGTTGAGTGAAATAATTGTGTGTATAGATACATCTCGAGACGTCAGCCTACGCACGTCAAGATATTGATATAGATATTCCTTACTAATAGTCAAAAATCATCCACTGATACGCAATACATGTCAAACACCCATCACAATAAAATACATATTCGAGGAATATCTCATATACGCACCAACACGCATAATTCTTAGTCTCCCCCGAGCAACATTATAGAAATTCTCAATAAAGAACAAACTTAAAAAATTATTGAGTTTATCTCAAAATGTAACCTAACCTAACAAACTTTAGCTTAATCAACATACTATAAAGTAAACACAAACAAAAATTATCAAATTCCCATATAAAATACATCTAAAAATGATGTTTAATAAGTAATAAGTAATAACCAGAGATCAATAACATTAGATGTGGAAGGCGGTAAAATCATAGTTAATAAATAAAAAAACATATGATAATATTAAACGTTGTTGAATCTTAAATTATTATGATAATATAATGTACTATTGCAGTATTGCGGTCTGGTGTATCGTGGTGTTTGGCCTCAGTCACAAGTTCTAAGTGCAAACACCGACCGATGTCACAAGTTCTCAGATGAGTGACCAATCAGGTTTTTAATGACAAATTCTCAATACATTTATTATTTTTAAAACTCAAAACCCACTACAGAACATTACAATAATAGCTGCCAGCTGTTTCGCGAAACAGTGTTTAGAACTTACATCTCTGCGATTATAGAAAGTATGTTCAAGTGAAAAATCTTTCTTTACCAAAATCCTTTATTTTAACTGTGTTGTCTGATTATTGTTTAATGCTGCCACCGTAATATTTTGTGATTGCTGTTCGATACAAATAATATAATTGAATTATTATATAAAATCAACATGAATAAAAATTTCACAAATTAAAATTTGTTTGTACTTATGTGCTATAATAATGACAACCTTTTGATGTTTTGATGATGTTTATTACATTTAGTTATTTTGATAAGCCATTTCACTTTAATTATATTTTAATAACGAAATGTACGCCAATCATTATAATATCATTAGGGATTTGTATTTTTTAATTAAAATTGTTCTTTATTTAAAAAATAATAATATATTATGGGGCAGCCTCATTACTTATTTATTGGAATATTTTCTTTAAATTCGTTTACTCGATGTATTATAACGTTCAATATATTATTTAATCGGAAAAAAAATTGACATTTCCTATCTTTGTACATTCATTAAATTGCCTCGCTCGAATAACGCATAATTACTTTTTACAAAATTTCTTATGTAAAAAGGCTAAATTCTACAGTATATTACAGTGTGATTCACCAAGCACGGCCCCTTAATTCTTTAATAATGCATTTATTCTGACTTTGATTGCTGAACATTTTGTTTTATGATAACCATCCTTTTTATAGTACATTATTAATTAGATTAACATTTTTTTTTAATCTAAAATATCTAAATCGCAATTCAGACGAGGTTTGAGTAAATAACATATTATTTTCAAGTTCGTGGATAATCATGATCACGAGTGTCCAGTGGTGTTGTGTAATTTTCTTTTTTTATACGAGAATCACTATTTTTTACTGGTAGTAAACAATTTTTGATTGATCGATGTTTTTGGAGGAACCAAATAAAATTCAAACGAGTAATTGCTTATTAAACCTTATGATGTAATAATAGTACTTACAAATAGTTGTATATCTAAATATAACCGAATTAATGTTTGGATGAGGCTTATGTACTTGGAAACTGCTAAACCAATTGAAAACAAAATATGTGTTTAGTTTTTATAGTCAAGCAATATAAGATTCTATATGGTGCTGGCTGGATAACATATGAATTTATAGTGTCAACTCAAAAGTTTTTTTTTATATATAAAATATTGGCTTGACAATGGTCGTAGAAATACAATTTTTTTTTTTTTAATGTCCATATGATTATTTCTTATAGACTAGAAAATGTATAATTTGACTGATACATTTCAGAGACAGTCGCATCAAGATTAGGTTGCACCACATTAAATGACCACCTTAATCAAATCAAATCACAAGCAGAGGACACTGACTCCAAATTCACCTATGAACTGACGTGGGTACACTAAAATCGAAATACAACAATATAATATTTTATATTTCTTCATTTCTTCCCAGGCACAAGGTGAAGTCAGGCATAATCCTATTACATTTATATCTAATTAGATATAAATGTAATATTTAGGCTTCTGTTCCTACTGGGAATACTCTGACTTATTTTTAGAAATAACTTCAATATTCAAATTATAGTATTCTAAACCTATTTCAAGGACTGTTTTTCTTAAAAATTAAATATTAACGATTTAAAAACTACTAGTTAAATTAAATTACACTATCGAGATTTTTAAACGGGAAAATCATCTTAATTTCAACTCATAATGAAAAAATGGTTGAATTATCATTTGAAAAAGATATTTTTTCCTAACAAAACCACATCTTGAGTTGCATAAATAAATTTAAGTTTTTGAACATAACAATATGGTCTTTGAGTATAGATTAAAATAATTCAAAAAATAAAAAATTGAATAAATCAAGAAAAATAGAGATGCACATACTTAGTAAATCGCTCTGAATACTTTACGTTTATTATATAGTAATTATTTAAGAATGAGATTTATATCGTACAACTAAAACGATTTAATAATTTGTTTCTCGGTAGGTATTGTATTTATGATAATGCCTATTTTTTTTTTAAGTAAAACAAAAAGTTGCTGCTTTTTCTTCGACTCTGGGACACATTGTAATTTTAAATGTTGTAAACTGTGTTTTATGTCTTTGAACATTGTCAAATGTATAAACAATATTTTCATTAAAAAGTAAGTAATACCTGTTCCTGGAAGTTGCTATATTACGAGGGTATTGCATAACGAATATTTTATTTTTATACATTTATTTTTTTCTGTGTCTTATTCTAATCTTACCTTATCTTTTTTAATACACCACATTTATTCTGGACGAATACATTTTATAGAGCTGGCGGCAAGATAATAACAACTATTCAAGTGTCACGATATTTCTTCGTTATAACAACAAAAAAAAATTTACAAAAACGTTCAAGTATTTTATTCTAAACGTATCTTAACTGCAATGTTACAAGGTAGGACATCCATCAAGCAGGACTCGAGTTGAATGAATAAAAATCCAAAAGAAAATATATATTTACATACAAATAATACACATTATAATAATATCATTCTTTGGAAATAAAGTAACAAGTTCTAATACAATACTATTCTGGAATTGTATTTTACTCTTTAGGTAAAGCAGCATTTACAAGGATCCATGATTAAGTCCATTGAATGAATATTGGACTTTAGAATAATTCCAGTAATACGCTGTTCATTAAGTACATCTGTAGATTTTATTTCTGGAGTAAAATGTTTATTAAATGTCTATCGAATATTATTTTGACTTAAAATTATATAACAACACGGTATAATACAGTTTTATAAACATAGTTCAATTGTTGTTTAATATATTTTTCCCGTCCCACTGCATAACAAATGTAAGACAAATAGGTTCAAAACATTATTTTTTATTTTCCCTCAATTTTTACCTTTCAATATTATTCTCTTTTACATCAACGATAATATTAAAGATCGATTTTTTCCTTCGAAATGTTTAAAATTGTATACATTTCTCAAATTGTTGACAAAATAATCGTTTACATTTTTAGTAATTATTTTCGTTATGTAAAAGTAACAGTCAAACGTTATTACTCGATTACTCTTACAAATAATGTTGTACATCATTATTTATGACGAAAAAAATCGGTAATACAAAATTACTAATACACCTATTAAATTGTTCATGTAGACTAAATATAAGCTTCTATAATGATGTTATATTAAATTCAGATTTTTTTAATATAATGTTGAAGTATCTAAAAATATAATATGTAGACTTTTAAATCGACCAAAGATTTTGTGATTGTTTTTTTTTTTTTGAAAACTCATGAATTTGGTACTTAGGTACCTGTATACGATTGTGTAATTAGATATTTTTAAATTTTAAAACCCACTCGATTGTTATTAATCCTATTACAGATTTTATTTAAAATTTGTAAAATGTTTGTACTCAATTTTAAGTATTAGTAATTTATTTTTAGTTTATTCTTATTCAAGATTTAAGAACTATATGAGTTGTCATTTGTCAGACACTCTCACGTCTTATTTTTTCCTTTTTCAGCCATCATATTGGTAAAACAGTTTTTGAATGATCACTAAAATTTTCTATAGAAAACCACTAGTTTTTATAACGTTGAAATGTAAACCAGTTCACAGTTAATTCATCTTCTAGTAAAAAATAAAAATTAAAAAAATATTTATAACTGTTGCAGGGTTAATTGAAATTAATATGAGTTCCGGCATCACAGTGTTTTATTATGCGCAGTTGTTTATTTTTCAACAAAACCGGATGAGAGAAAGTAAATTAAACAAGGGATTTTTAACATTATCATTAATTAAATAATTATACGATGTGAACTCAAAAAAAAATATGTAAATAAATACAATCAAAAATCAGTTTAATAATTTTGCCTGAAAACTCGAACTAGGCTTTTATTTTTTATTTATTTAAAACTTTTCACGTGAGGGTCGTTTTCAAATAAAAGGTTTCTCTTCCGTCTATGATACCATAAAACATGTCAATGGAGTAGTAAATCACAAAATCCAATCGTTTATAAGTTGATTTATTTATTTATTTATTTACACTGGGCATTTTTACAACAAAGGTTTTTTTTAATTCTTTTTTTTTCGTTTTTAACGAATTTTTATCAATCAGTTACTTGGGAACTATTTGAATGCATACTGCACACAAATCACAATAATTTTTTCTATGTTATTATCTTCAGTTATATATTTTCTATTCACTGGTGTAATCTTTCATATGTTACCTACCTAACGTGTGCTGCAGTTGATACAATACATATTAAGTTGCTATCGAACTTGTGACGTCACATTATTTTTGTTGACTTGTGTATTAAATCCATTTAAATTCTCCATTACCGCATAAAATGTCATAACTAGTCCCGCGTATTATCATACTGGACTTTATAACTAAGATAAAAAGCTCTCTCGCCTCTACCTAGAAATTTCTCTCTACTCCACTTCACTATAATCAGTTTGTTATTCGTCGATACTGTCCGCGCCGAACGTCGTTTCGCGTCAAGCACACATTTAAAAAAAAGGAATTCGTTCAGTTCCTTGTTCCTTATAAAAAATTATTTTGTGTTGGAATACTTGTGAATTAATCAGAAAACGATTATAATTTACACATTGTTACATGAAGTATGTGTATATAGGTGAATGTTAAATAAATATAGCTGACTTGGAGAAGCAAACGAATCAGAAAAGTTCGGTTTATTATATTCAGTGAGATGTATGGAGAGTGATAAATAAAATGTTTTAATGGTTTTTAATATTAGTGAATTGCGCACATTAAATACTTTACGATCTGAAATAATGTTTTACGACGCACAAGTAATGACTTGTTACAAATCTTAGTTTTGTACATTTGAAAAGAACCAAGATTAGCTTTATTACACTACCAATATAATATGCATAAGATAGAATAGGTAAGGTTAGGTTATACCTGTAATTATATTATACTATCATTCTATCATGAGCATACTTGGAATGTCGTACGTTAAAATAAAAACGAAAAACGACTGGATTTAAAGAGTTTTTAGTTTTTAAAAATAAATATCACCGCAAGCAAGATAAATATTCTCGATAGATAAACATTTTTTTCTGTACATTTTTTAAAGTTTGCATGGGAATTATAAGTGTCGAACGGTTAAAGAGTATTTAATATTTTTTTGTTATTGGTTCTTCACAAACTCCATATTTTTATAAATTCTCTTTATGTGACTTATTATTATGTTCGCGTATTACAAAAAACGTTTAAGTGGTATTTTTATTTTTTTCTAAAAATATTTTTTCCAATGACTTAAATATATGTAAACACTTGTTGAAAAAAAAATATCTTCTGCATATTTTAAAATTATTAATTATAAAAAAATAAAAAAATAAAAAAATATGTTTTGGAAATTGTATTTTTAAGATAATTCTATATATTTTGATTTATCTCAACGATCTTCAAAGCAAAACATTATATTGTCCTGGTGATTATATATACAATCTTGTATAATCCTTTTATTTTTTTTATAACAATGGGATGTTCTCAATTATAGACTGTACAGCACGCAAGGTTTTTTGTCGTTTACTCCCTCTTTTACTAATAATTAACGGAATTTTGTATTAATCACTTTCCGTTCACATGAACTCTGCTGACGAAGGTTTTATGGTTGAGACTATTCAAAAAATATTTGAAAATCACGATGTATATATTTATCGTATAAACGTTAAGCACGTGTTATGTTTTGATTAATTTACTTAAAATCCTTTTGTAAGAATTTTTGGTCGCATGAAAAAACTATACTAAGATTCATTTGACACTTTACCTGATACTAAAAATTCTATTACTAAAATTTTAAAAATAACGTTCAAAGCTTAACAATATTTTTCAGTATAATATTATGAATCGTATTTTATTGAAATAGGTCAAATCATGTACTTATTTATTCTCAAATCATTCATGCGATTTCTTTTAATGTATTTAAAACAATTTCAAACAATTGTTAGAGGTATTTAAGGTAAACAAGTATTTATAATTCAGAAAATAATTTAAAATAATCAAAAAATGTATGTTTCAGAATATAGGTTAATTATATTTTTTGATTAAAAAACGTGATACATATGTAAGGTTGTCTTATAATCATATTGACTTATTTATTTCTCCATTTGTTGGACGGTTAAATTGATCATGTATTATAAATGTATTAGTAAGAAACTTTTATGTAGTTTAAAATGGTTAGTTAATAATTTTAATTTGTCTTGATTGGTTTCTATTAAAAAATTATCTAAACTCTAATGTACCTAATTCTATTCTTTAAAACGTCAAAAGTTTTATTTTATTTTATAGGCTTATACTTTACATTTTTTTCCATAAGCATGGTATCCAGTTAAGTTGTATCGCATAATATGTAAATGTTAAATCAACTACATACACAACATTCTACTAGAGTATAATAAATTAGTTGTGTTTATAATTACTATTTCGTTTTTTTTTTCAAAAATTGGATGAATATTTGATCCCGAAGGTATCGAGACTTGGTGTCTAAGTACCAACACAAAATCTCATTAAGACGTATAATATTTCATAATTTAAAACATATTAATCGTGTGAAATAACCAAGTAAAAACATACCTAATTAACCATACAGTTTAAATGCTTTTCTTATTATTACTTATGGTAAAATTCATACTTAAAATTAAATTAAATTGCAGCAAATTGTGCTAAAAAGTGTTGCATTTACTGTGTTTATTTGGTACCTATGTCTAATAAGGCGGAAAACATAATTATTTATACTAAGAAACCTAACCAATAAATTACCAGGGAAAAACATTTACTTGTTTGCAAATAGATTGTACATTCTTACAATATATTTACAACATTACAGGATTCTTTTTTTTTGTTTTTTTTTTCTTAGTGTTTCGGATAGGTAACAAAATTGTAGTTTTCAGACATTTATTAACTTTACACGAATTATTTACGTTTATTGAATTTACCGCTATTTAAATTGTATTGTTTTTGTCTGTTACAGGGGAAGATAAAATGCAACCTCTGTAGGAGGTTTAACGGGCAGTGATGCTGTTATTCACATTTATTGTATGTGCAATAGCCGTCAACAATGTTTCGTCGAAAATAGGTAAGCTGAAAGAATTAATAGACTTCCGTGCAATTAAAACCTCGTAAAACTGCTTTTTGCGCTTACAATCATCCACTTCGTCTGGTCCTTATTCTTAAATCTCTTACACCAAGTACTCATCAATCAGCTGTACCCATATTAATGTATTTATACTGAATGGTATAAAATGGTAGCGAGAGTGAAATGAAACTGGCGATATAACCATAGTATTATCTCAGAGAATTTTCTAGGTGTGTTTTTAGAAATAGCAGCCTTAGCTATTTTGGCAGTTGACTTTTTATAATATGATGCATCATCTATAATATATAGGTGGTATTTACATCATATATTGAATAAAAATATAAAATTGTGTTTTTGTGCTCGTTGAAGTTCATACTTCATGATATACGTTATATGTTTTATTTGTTTTACTTTTTGAAACACAGTCTGCATTTTTAGTATCATATTATGAAGTTCAGATAGTAATATTCTACCTACATGAATCGAATTTAGTATCTATGATTAATTCGTTGGTTAGAACATACAAGTATTAAAAATTTATAAAATCAGAGCAGTCGATTAAATTTCTGTGGGGTTCCCCTGTGATGCTGATATCCGCTCATCTCAACATTATTTACATTTTTATATTATGTTGAAATTCTCAGAAAAATATCGTGCTTCAAAAAATATGTAATGAAAAATGTATATTGTCTATATATAATTTAAAAAATGCATTCAAATGTTAAAAACTTAAAAATGATAATGATAAAAATACTAAATAGTAATTATTTAATAATATAATATGTAATAAGATTAAAAATGGTTTAAAATTATGTAAAAAAAAATATTCCCAAACATTTTAATAATTTTAAAAATATTGAGTTTTTACCATAAGAATAATCAACTTGTATGATATAATATGTGTATTTATATTGATTTAGTTTGAGCTGTTGAACCAGCCATACATTAATTCTAACATTTTAAGGTTTCGATTTGTTGGATTTTTTATTGTTGGGGTGTTGATGCCAACCTGATTGTGGCATACGGTCTTTTAAAAAATCATTTCTTAACTGTCGATTGGTGTGAGCTGGTTGGAAGATCACTTAAATATTATGTTTATCGATGATTTTAATGTTCCATATGCGTATTAAGAAATAAACTTTGGAACAGGTTTGTTCATATTCATGTTATGTTTACTATTACGTACTCTCAACGCTAGGGCAAATGAATAGTTTTTCCTGCTGGAAAAGGAGCATTTAAATTTAATTCAGTTTGGTAATTTAACGTTTGAAACTAACATTTTCTCGGGCGCTGTATATTACTGTACCATAAATTTGTCGTGTGCTAGTGTGTATCTCTGCATAGTCTTTTTAAACCAGGCCGTTTCGAGACAAAATGCAAACGACCGATGCGATGGCCAGCAAACAAAACACGACTGTGTCGTAATAATATTATAATTCTACGCTGCGCGGACTACATGTAATATATCATTGGAAAATGTGACATATTGTACATAAATTCAACAATTTATTAAGAGGCTTAAAAACGTTTGCCGGCCGGCGTCGTATCAGGCAGAACTCGTGGCGGCAGAATCGTATAGCTTTAAACCTAACATAATGCGGCGTCGTATATTAATATCAGATTTCCACTGCCACCACAGACCAGCACATATATAATAATATATAATCGGGTGCGCTTCTGCCACAACCGCCACAACCGCCATCACCACTGATCTAGCTGTATACATAATATTAAAATATAATACTGTCGTCTGCGGGAGAAGTCACTATTTTTCATTTAAAGTACTCGATCGAGGGCGGAAACGATTCCGGTCACCCACCCACGTTAACTTATACCCCGCTATCTGTCGATAGCGATATTATTATTATTATTATTATTATTAAAAAAACTGTATGAAAATATCCCTACCAAAACCCGTTTAGTCGTCTTAACTCCCATCGTGAAGGTTGGCATAATTATATCGTTGATTGTCTTACTCTCTGTCTCTCTCTTCCTTTATTATTTGAAACCGCCTTGTCACTTTCGAAGTGCCTGACAAGCGATGATACTTCATTTTAATTACAAACCATTGGCACGCAAGATATATTCCTTCAAAAAAAAAATGAACAGTGACACCAACGACGACAAGGCTACTGCAAGCACGTCATGAAATGCTGAAAATATTTCATAATGACATAACAACGAAAAAAATCCTTGCTGTACTCCTCATATAATGTTAGGGTGAATTACCTATGTGTACTTTAGGTACTGCATATGTATTGTACGAATTGTCATAATATTTCCCAAGACTAAAATGTATGAAATTCGGAATTCGTATGTCATAATTCTCTGTATTATTATCATGAAATAAATAGAGTTATTAGATTTTTACGGAAAAATAAACATTTTAAAAGATTGATAGCGAGAGAAAATGACATCGATTAAATAGATTATCTAAAAACGCATACTGTTTTCCGACTGCTTCGATTGTTTTGAAGATAAATCTTATTACATGTACGACAAATTTAACCAGCCGAAACTTTAGACAACTTTTAAACGAAATCTTTCTTCACTACGCTTACAATATTCCTATATTCCACTCCAACAACAGCCGGTTGGGCCTTAAGTCATGTTCGTACTATATATACACGCAGAATCGGGACGACATATTAAACACATTAGATACTCTGAGTTTGACAAATTTCGACCAAGAACTTTAATGGAGCGAAAGTTGCCGTCATGTCATAGTCGCGTAACGAATTCCTGACGAATTTTCTCCCGAGACATTTTAAAAACACGCCTTAAGTCACAGCGCTGATTTAGATTGAATACTCTTACGCATATCGATTATTCTTAAGGTACCAGCAGCCGAGGAGACGTATATCAAGCGCTTACAATAAATTATTCGAAGAGGATTTTCTACTTTCACGAAAACAACAACACGCCGTGTAAGCGCTAACTCTGAACGGTTTAGTTTGAAAATTCTACATAGTTGACATAATCATAATAACTATACAGTATCAAGTAAATTAATAAAATTCAATCAAATATTTTTTACGAAATAATTATATTTTATATTAATTGTCTGAAAAAATAATTTTAAAATTATATAGGTGCCTGCTAAGAAATTATAATTATACAGTATTATAAACATTATTAATTATTAAATACCTAATGTGCAGTTATAGTGAAAATATAATTTTAGTAATTAAATCAATAAAAAAATAAATAAATAATTTGAATTATATAATTAAAGCCAAAAATGTTAATAACTATATTATACACGTGAGTTTTAAGCAAATTTTAATTTTGTGAGGGCATCTTATACTTTTTATAACTCACTTATATTCAAATAAATATATAGAAATATAATTTTCAAAATAATATTAATATACAGTATAAAATAACTAATAAATCAGTGGTAAAAATAAACATCTCAATACGGCGCACTGGTTATGCAAAATAGCTTCACTTGTGTCAATAAGCGAAAATGTAAAAATAATTATTAATTGTCTTCAATACTAGAATAATAAGACGCGTGTTAAACACTCGGAAACCGTAGAAATCGAGTATAATATCGTAATGTCGATTTTTGCTGAAAACAAACACAGACCCCAAAACAATGACATTGTTATAGTAATGCCGCCGGGGTGTAAAGTTTTAATCTGAGTAGCAAAACAAAAATAAAACCTTTTTCGGTGATTTATAGGAGATTTTTCGACACCCTTTAAACTCGCGCTGCCACTGTATAATATCGAATAGATTGGAATTTACAAAAGAAGAAAGGAAAACTACGCCAAACTTTTCAACCGGTAGGCAGATGCCTTTTTTTACACCCACCGAAATTCTAGTCTCACACACTCGCATCAGTGACCGCAAAATGTACACCACCGGCCGGTCTTAACGCGTGTACACAGTGGTACAGGTTCCTACACATCGTGAAAGAAAGAAAAAAATCTGTCAAAGCCAGTGGTCGACGTTCGCTGCTGAAGGGAGTTCGTTAGTATATTGCTAGTGTATATAAGGTGAATACTGAACCAACCTGTAGTTGCTACGAGTTGAGTAACCATAGAGTCATTGAGATCTTCGACGCGTTGAGGTGTCACCGATAAATCAAAGTGGCCACAGATGGTGTGTCGGACAAAAAATCGTTTTGTCCGACACTTCATCATCTGGACAACGATGACGTAGAGTTTCGTCGATAGTTAGAACGCTGGTTGAAGGACCGCCAATTTTGATACTGAATTGCGGGCACCATACATAATATAGCTATGTATTTTCAGAAAACTAAAAAAAGAAAAATTGCATTGTAACAGACCCTGGTTATAAATGAAGCGATTTTTTGATGGTGTAATGATGTTCACCAGACGTTATGACGTAACTGTAATACATTTATATCATGAGTGGAATAATACTAAAAATGAAAACATGGATGTTTAATCGAATTAAATAACTTGTGTTAAAATTTAACGCACTTACTTATACGTAAGAAATATATTTTTTAGAATTTTCTATGAATTTTCCATTGTGTTTAATACCTCTAAAATATACATAGAAGTTATCAAGTGATGTATTATTAAACTTTTAGATTATATAAGAATTTATATATACATATATATTACACATATAATATGTTGATATAAAATTATAAATGTATTTTTTAATGAATTTAATCAAATAGCAAATGTTGGTAATGAATAATCGTTAATCAAAAACGATATGAGAACAATCCTATGGAATTGACTTTTTTCTTTAAAAGAAGTTGTTTTTGGTTTTTTATTTAAATATATGGTAATAATTATCAATTAACTGGACATCAAAATGTGTGAGTATAAATTTATTGTTTTTGAAATATAATTTTATTAGTCAATGGAAGAGTTTTAATGTTATTTTAACTACATAAATACAATCAACAAAACATTTTCATTTGAACGGTTCTAAAGTACCACCGTTTGAAGTAGAGTGGAATCCGTTTTTAACTCGAATTTGTAATCAGCGTACTTTAAAGCATTAAACAGTATCTATTGAGTACTATAACTAATAACTGCAGTATTTACAACGATACAGTAATTTATTTTGAATATTTACATTTACAAGTGAAACAATATATTAATAAGGAAATAAACCCCAAAATGAGCTTTATAGTTTCGAAAATAAAATGTGAAATAACATACATTTGAAACGTATAAAAAAGCATTGCAATATTGGTCATCGAAGTATGCATTAAAAATGTCCAAGTGTCCGTACAATTCACTGACAGTTTCATTCGAGTGAGCCAGAATAAATCATTGAAGTATGTTTTTTTTATAATTATTATAATGAATGATTATCATAAATCGGTCAATGTGTTTACCATATATATTATACTGCATACGGATGAAATAATTCTTCTTATTGGCAACTATGTGGCCCATTTTTTAATCGAATATTTTTAAATTACTTTTCGGAAGACAATAAACACAAGTGGTGGATCTATACGTGCGTTAAACCAACACGGATATTATTCTAAAAACGCTTCCTGGTTGGGCTTTTGAGTACTGATAGCAATACAATTACTCCTTCCAGTGTTCCCTTTATTTATTATTCTAGAGGTTTTGGTGCGGTTTCGGCGATATACGACGACAAGTCGGTTTATAACAAAATTTAACAAAAGTGTAGCTTTGACGGTGAACCACGATAACCGCTGTTTGCTCTCGCTGCAACCATACGCGTTTGGGAAAAAGGTGTAAAAGGGATTCAATCGAAACCTGTAAAACCACCGTGAACCGTAGTCGGTCGTTCCCGAAAAATGCTTTTGTCGATACTACATAATAAGAGTTCGATTAACTTATTTTTGTGGGCTTCATTTATTTTTCCTAAGTCTCATTATTAACAAGAATTGAAAAAAAATTTAAACACAGTCTTGGAAGGTTGTAGTAAATTTTTTTCGCATTTCAACCGGTAGTACCTGCCAAGTAACAATAACGACGACGTGACCAGAGCAATAGACAAATTATTTACTATACTTGTGCGTAGGTAGGCGAACCTACCGTGTCATTATCGCTTTTGATTCCCGGCTCGGTTAACATGCCTCACATACCTACCATAACCTATAATATATATTATGGATACTGTAGTTCGGTAAAATAGTAAATGTCCAATCGCATAGTATATATTTTATTGTTCGTTCACAAAGTTAAAATGAACGACGTGACATACGTCTAATAATAGTAATAATAATAATAATAATAATAATAATAATAAAAATAATTTTTTTTATTATTCATATAGCTTCATATAGCTTCCAGTACAAGACTGGTGTAGTTCTACAATTAAATTAGCTAGTAATAATATACCTAACAATTATTTTCGTCAACGACTCTGCACAGTTAGGTCAGGAGTATAATGTTTACTGTACAATATTATAATATTATCTTATTGTCTCGTAGCGCGGTTATTTTCCTTTCATAAATTATAGCTGTATATTTGGATGAATAATAAAAATCTACTGTTATGCGTTACCGCAACAACGTCCTTCTATATTTTGGTTTCGAGAACGCGTTTTTTCTTCCTTTTATGTATACTTATTTATATATATATATACACACATTTTTTTGGGCGAACTATCCTTTTCGAGTCCATTACCACTATCGGATATGAATATGGTAATGTGTAATCCATACACGTATCACAAGCCGATATCAAAATAACTCCAGATATATTTTATATCCGGCCATATTATAATATGCCATCGTTTCACATATAAATTGGTGATTATGCATTTTCGCCATCATTCTTTTGAACAACAATGGGAAATTTCGAGTGCATATTTTTTGTGTTTTTTTTTATCCGACACTGTTTTAGTCAAAGCGTTCACATAATATCATAATACATATATATACATATAATGACTGCAGAGAAACAGTCGTAATGTTTATTTATTTCAACAAGCTAACCCCAAACATAGGTACGCTTTAACTACATATACTTATTTCAAATATATTTTGTCGGGTGAAAATTATTACACAATACAGTACGACGTAGTATAACATTAATTTCTAATACATTTTTGGTTTTCCATGCAAAGGGTTATTTGATATCAATGTATTGAGCCATAGAGGCACTAAACCCCCGATTATAAAACCGTTATATCACAGACAGCTACTTTCGAGTTCCAATATAGAAAAAAAATCTGTAGTTTCAAATAAACAATTATTATGAGGCGTTGCCTGGCAACAGTGAGATATTTTTTTCTGCAATAAAACTAGGAAAGATATTCTATTATCGTGTGTGTGTCATGATGGTGGACGAACAACATAAAAATGCGTTACGAGCTGATAATGAAAAAGTAACATTTAAGGAGGGGGAGCTGTTAAATGTCTAGTAAACCAAATAAGGGGACTATTCTAGGTACATTTTAATATTCTGTTATATTACAATTTGACACCCGTATAATATGATTCTATAAAAACTATTAAACAAAATATAATGTTTTTTGAAAAAATATAAGGATGTTGTTTAGAAATTCTTTTTGAAAATATGCACCCCAACAGTTCGAGTCCCTAAGTAATTCTTTTTATAGGTCATAAACCCTCGCAACTTACTCCATGCCCACGCATACGCGAAGTTGTGGAATATGGTATTTGAGGATCAACCGAAATTGACATTTTTTTATTGGGGTCCAATCCAAACTATTTTTAAATTTGTTATTATAATTATATTTTATTATGTATTTTATTCTTCAAAAAATCAGCAAGTACGAATTTTTTTTTGTTATCATTTGGTAGCGAAACTATAAAACATTTTGTACAGTCCGAAATATCAGTAATTGTGATGATATTAAATTTATAAAACAGTCTAAAGCACTGGATTTTGCCAAATAATTTGGTGTTGATATAGTTTTATGACAAGCGTCTATTATAACCTTATATCCGTTAACTATATACTTTGCCGAACGTATATAGGTATTTAAATATGAAAAAATACAAATAAGCGACGACGTTTGTCGACGCAAATCCGTATGTTTGCTATTTCCACTAATATAATGCTCTGGTCCTATGACTGGTATTAAAACATAATATGATAAATTACATATTCGTCGTCCATGCTAATTTATTTTATTGTTTTTGTACCAATTTATTATAATATCATATTATAAATTATTACCATTCGTATCAGAAACACATCCATAATTCATAATGTGGTTAGGTATACTATTATTATAAGGGTTTTGAAATTAATGTTATGTTTAAATTATTCTAACTCCATAATTAGAAAAAAAAAACACAAATATAACAGTGAATTCCAATATTAATAAATTATTTCGAATGTGCTTTCAGTTTATTTTATAATATATTCAAAAGTGAAAATTGAAGACCCCCGAGAGTGTTTTGTTACAAAGCATTCATTTTTCAGACATAATTTCTTTTACGTATTTTCAAGTGAACATAATTAATTAATTTTATTACCATCAATCATGATCCCAATGTTTACGTTTCAATGTTATCAACTTTTTCCATGGTGTTTTACGTTTTTTTTTTATTAAGTTTAAATATTTAGCCACCGTATTCAGAATGAATAATTATAATTTTAATAATTCTTTTAATTTGAATAACATATGATTATAAATATGTAATTGTATAGCATTGTATGTATTTGTTGAAACACATTTCGATTGAAAAAATAATAATATTTACTTCGTATTATAATTCTATATTTGTGGTTTAATATCTTTCTATAAACAGTTGATTGCATATTATTTAATTTTATAAAAAATGTTGGTATTTTTTGACCAAGTGAAAGTTAGTTAAAACAAAATGTAATTCCACACTGTTAACCTCTTTTTATCAGAATGTCCAAAACCGTTTTAATAATATTACTCCTTTCACACTATCGATAAACATATCGATCACTTTAAATATCACTTATTTTGTCTCCAAAATATGGTGGTCAAGCCCGTTTAGTCTAATAATGCTGTACAGGTCACAGAAGTCGAATCAGTAGATTAAAATGACTCTACAAAACTCAAATAACAGTGTAACAAGTAAGAGTGTGTTATGGTGCAATACATTTATTATTACTAGCTTAAAACTACCTATAATACTTTGGCGCTCCGTCTTGGCGAGGATGAAAAGTGCGTTGGCGAGTACGTATATTATGATCGTTTTTTTTCCGGTTCTTTTTGTCGTACATCCGTACATTTTGGTGCGATATATCATTCGCAGTAAGTCGCCTTAGTAATAATATTTGCAACCCAGTCACGGCCGCATAAGAAATTGCGGGCTGGGTTGAACACGTTTCGAGTATTTAATACATTTCGGTTAGGTTAGTTTGATTTTCATTGCATCGCCGCCGTTGATTAACTACTTGCACGTCGTCGTCGGTAGTAGTGCCTCTATTGTCTGGTTTTTCGTAAGACATATTATTATCATGATGTATGTATATTATATTTTAGCGCTCTATAAATATAATTTTCTCGTTGATTTTTCTAGGGGAGCAATTAGTTATTCGAAAAACACCCAACGTCTATTTTTATATTATATATGTGGCTATATTATATCCGTAATGTTTGACACGAAATCACGAACATCAAAACATGAATTTATATTATGAGTAACGGTGTTAATGCAAACCGTCATATTATGGATAATATAAAAATTAACGATATGTATGTCCAACTAAAGGCAGCCCAACATTTTTACCTCGACGGGACAGACTTTGGCCACTTTATAGACTTTCACGGTACACATATATAAATAAATATATCTATACATATTATAGTACACCACTTCATTACCTATTAGAGAACTGTGAACCATGATAAACTACGAGGTGCCTCTAACGGTTATCGGGGAACAATAACAATCAACTTAAATATAACCAATTACCAAAATGTCCAAGATAATGTTGTAATATTATACTGTGCAATATTATAATGTTTAACACACATAATAAATAGTCAAAGATTACGCGACACACCCAAAGTGAAGCACAGACGTTGGGAATCCCTGGCACTCAAACTTATAATATAGTTGCGGCTAGACACTGGTGACGGCGTCTAAAGATTACAATATACTTAAGTGGTGCAAACTCAAAATTATTTTGTTGTACACTATTTTATCACATCTTTCTTGAGATAACAAAATTAAATTATTTTTTCACGACGTCTGTACACGATCACTTTTTGTATTTTTTTATTTATTTTCTTCAAATTTTGATAAATGACCTGCTGGAAATAACTTAAGACTTTTTGTTTGTTTCTTTATTAATTAAAATAAAAACTTTTATCCTAATTTAATTTGTTTAGTAAATTACACAGTCCAGTGACATGAATCAAATGATGAAAATGTTTTAATGCCATTAAAAATGTAAAATAAAACTTTTTTTTTCGTAATAATCAAATTAAGTCTAATGTACGTGCATCGCCATTACACCTCGTTAGGACCAGCGATTTTTCAGGGCAAAATTTAATCAAAATTCTACCATGAAAAACTTAAAATAATAATAACAATTTATGTATAATTCGAAATTATTATTTTCTCTTAATCGTGTAATGCTTAAACGTTTATGAGTTTGTATCTTTCTTTTATAATAAATTATCTTAAAAAAGGATTTTAAAAATCATAGCTTTTTTTTGTATGCTAATGAAAAAAGTTAGAAAAATAATAAATTGGCAACAGATAAAATATACATAAAATATAAAATAGATACAAATAAGGTGTGTTCATAGTTTTTAGTTAAATTTATATTCGAAGATTTATCTTAAAAATATTGTTTTCATGTATTTTAAATGTATGTGAATAGATTGATAAGTACTAATAAGTATTTAACTGTGTTCCAATAAAAATGAATTTCTGTAATTACTTGACTATCTATATAATGTTTAACACGTAAACCTGTATTTAAATTTTAGTTTAGGTACCTATATAATGATTTATCTATTAACATTATACATAATATTTTTTTTTAAAAATTAACTTTATATGACAATTATAATAAAATGTTATAATATTTATTGAATAATTAACTTAAATAATACCAGGTGTTTGACAAAATATTGATATACCTATACATTTCTGTGAAAATGTAACTATTTTCTAAAGAGTTAATTTAAGTTTTTATCTAACTTTTTTTATTTTTTTTTTTAGGAGCATCTGTTCATTATGTGTTTGTAACTCGACGTTAGAGACGATCTGTTAAGAAAAACTCTTTAGGTAGGAACAATTTTAGTTTTTCTACAGATTGAGGAAGCAATTATTTTTTTAATAACGAATGTATATTTTTCGCTTTGAATATTTCCTTTCATGTGTATGTCTGTGGTCATTGGGTTGGAAATTTAATGTACAATCCGTATTAAGTTTTCAAAAATGTTGCAGTGTATTCTTGGGTTATAATAATAATAATAATAACAGTGAGTAGAGGGGTAAATATAAAAGCCAAATGTACACTTTATTGGTTCTATTATTATGTATCGAACCTAATGTCGTATTCAATTTTTTTCTTCAACTATGTCATAGTTATGAAAATGGTAGTACAGACTGAGCATTGAATTTGAAACTATTATAAGAGTATATAAGCTTAATAAATTATACTCATATCAACATATGTTTAGAAAAATACGTATTTAACGTTCTTGATTTTAGATAAATTAACTTTAAGCTGATATTTTGTACACGTAACTTTTCCCGCTATATTATCAGAAACCGACTCTCGATTGTCATTAAACGTATTTTAGTGTTTTCATTTACTACGTACCTAATCGAACGGTTTTGTCGCCATATCTATGTATAGTTTCCGCTGTAAACTTTTCACGCTCTTGCAAGTTTTCGTGACATTACATATACCATGCCTGTACCTATTATATCATTATATCGCACTGCCGTAATAATTTATGGACTAATTCAATAGTAGTAATTAATGTAATGTGTATCGTTGTGACTTTATATTGGTACCTATATGCGTATATTAGCGCATTATCATATATGTGTATATATACTCGAAACGACATGGTTTGTTGAGGTGGCAGAAGAAAATGATAAATAATTGCTTTTTATCGAGATTATAATATAATTTTGTTGGCGCGTTGACGGGAGCTGTGCAGAACGGTGTGGGGACGGGGCAGGGGGCATCGACTGAAACGTATTTCGGCCTTCTAAAAGGGACCGAAATAATTGATATTTATAAATTGCTCGGAGCTGAAAGCCATATTATGCCATAACATCCCGGCATGTCCTCTCTCCCGTTGGCCCTCGCTCTCTCGCACCCTCTCTCCGGTCACCGCGTCCGACTCCTCTCGCTCACTCCGCATCGTCATACCTACCTACTATACGAGGCGGCGGTGATTCGACCGCCACGCAACTCGCCGCTTTCGCCACACTGAGTACCCACCGTACACGCTTACATAATATTATATATATATATATATATATATATATGCGTGTGAGTGGGTGTATGTGTCCCAAGCGCGTTCAATATGCATTGCCCGTAAAGTTATTAATACTAATTTGCTCTAATCCGTGACACATTGTAAGCCCCTCGTCCAGCTCTCCCGGGGGAGCGCGCGGCGTCCCGAATCCGGATACTCCACCCGGTTCCAGCGCCGTGCACTCCACGTATTGCGTACACGTAATAATACGGCAGTTGCGCGTGCAAACCCACGTGCTCCCTACCCCCCTGACAAAAACCACCCCTCACCTGCGAGAACGGCGACCGAATCTCCCGGCCTCTCCGCCACTCCTCGCGCCAAACACTCGCCCACCCGGCGCTTTCCGCCGACTCCGACGTACGCGTCGCGGAGGCGAATCTCGAGGGATCGGCGCAAAGTTCTAGTAGCAGACCGGATGAAAATTTATCTTCTCTTGTTTCAGGATACTTTTGGCACATCACCGACATACACTATGACGTGAATTATGTAGCCACCGCCGATTACGCACAAAGTGAGTATTATACAATATTAGATTACAATATTATAGATATAAGTTTTTTGTTTTGTTTATTATTCAGTTTATTATAGTGTTTGAGTTGTAATCGCGAGTTGCGCGCGCAGCTGGACGCGACCGATTAGACCACGAGTGTCGTCGTATGGTGAAAACTTTTGCGAAACTCGTGCCGTTTGATGGCGAAAAATGTTGTCCGCGCATTACAAGCGTCTCGAGTCTATATCGATCGGCTTCTTGTGATATGATTAAATTGGGTGGCCCGGGGATGTCGTTCGGACACGAACCGAATATGCATTTCCCACCCGCAAGCCACCGCCGGTATCATAAACATTTTTTCCGACCCCGCCGAAAAGAGTGCCACAGAAAGATTGGACTAAACGCGAATAAAGTTTGATTCGGTTTTGTATACATGTGCATTATTCGTGGATGGCAGTAAAATGTGAGAAAAAATCTCGGGATCCATGTGATTGCCGTCTTTGATGAAATCAAACCAAAATTGTGGGTGAAGCCACATTTATATATATATATTTTACCCACACACACACACACGCGTGACTGGACGTTTTTCAGTGTGACTGGCATTGGTCTCTCGTAACCACCATCGCATCCCTCAGCGATACTCGGGCCCTGGGTTCGTTTCGTAAAGTTTTTAACCACATTTAATTTCGAAACAGCTAATTTTTAAAAGCAGTTTGTGAGAGTTTTATGTGGAGGTTTGGATGTTAACGATTTATAGCCGACATACATGTGTGCTACTACAGTTTTTAGATTTTTAGGCGCTATTTATTGTATTGTGTTATATGAAAACATAATATTTTAGGATTTTGGTTACGTTGATCGATGATTACAATAATCAAATGAGTAATTTTAGATAAGTTCTTAAATATTGTTATAAGGTAGTAGTGAACGAATACGGATATTGTCCTGTACGTAAATATTATAATTTTCCTTTGAGTTAATTTTATATAAATATTACATACAAGTATATATTATCTTTAAGGGTCTTAAATTTACAATTTTATAGTATAGCAACATAATATTTATTCAAAAAATTATTCTTAGTCAAAGCCAGGGTTCTTCATTGACCAAACGATCAAACTTTGTAGAGAGCAATTATTTCATATGATGTAGAGAGTGGATTTTTTCAGATAAAGGAAATACTCCATAAATTGTATTAACTAAACTTATAAATTTGCTTAGAAACGCTAAATAAAACATTTTCCGGTGGTCTGATAATCTGCTCAAACTAAGCTGGCTAATATAAGTGTAGTTATGAGAAAATAAATTTATATTTAAAAGAAAAGAAACAAAACACAAAACAATTATTTGTACCCACTCAATTATATGGTAATTGCAAGAAGTCGATAGATCCAACCTAATCTACTAATAATCAAGAATGGGTCTCACTAATGATGAGTAAATAGATTTTAAAGAAGCTGATAACATAAAATCACGTGTGATCCTCTGTAGGAATATAAGAAATTAAAAATCCTTACAATATATTTCCTGAAAGTGTTTCAGAACTAACTCCAGTACAAAATACGTTTTATAAAAATAAATGCCTGGTGCTTAATATAAATTTCAAATTATAATTTACCTTCATTGTCATCGATAAAATATTAATAGACGAATACCTCGTTATTACATTCAGACTAATGTAATAATATTTATGTTACAATAATATTCTCATTTCGAATTTCATTCATATTGAATGTCCTTTGATTATAACCGAACATTTACATTATTACTTTAATCAATTGCCCGTTTTGGTTAATTCAACTAAAACCAATTATTAATGACGTTTTGTACCATTTTTCACACCACAAATCGAATTAATAAAAACAAAACGAATTTACACTTGATGATAAACAATTAACTAATATTTGTATAATATTTCACAAACTTTTATTGCATAAAATATAATAATAAATACACATAATATAATTTGTCGAATATTATAATACACAAGATAACCCATTTATAAATAACTTTGTAAAATATTTACTATAGACACATGGAATCATATTGTATATTACACCAAAACTTTTTCAAGGTCATTTTTCTTCTGTTACTGTATAAACTAAAATAAATGTTTTTTGTTAATAAAAGTACAAATTTTTGTTAAATTGTTTGTAATTTGAATACATTTTAACAACTAAAATAATATATTTCTCTATTGACGATGACATATTATTATAATATAATATAGAAGTGATTCGTAAAAATTAAAGAACTAAAGTACAATATGGTATTTCTAATTTAGTATTATAATTCTTCGAAAGGTTTAAATTAGATAAAAATAATTTCCTTTATACACAAAAAAAATTTCCATTTTTGTGTACTATAAATGCGTGTGAAAATTAAACAGAGCAACATATGTATCATGTACTCGTATAGATTATTTTTCATAATATTATGGTACGCGTCACATATATATTCATCGAATTTTGGAATAGCAGTATCTTTAAAAAAAGTCTAAACCTACTTTTATATTTACATAAAATTACTATTACCAAAACGTTTCCAATTCTCGAACTACCTATGTATATTTATCTGTACTATAACTTCTTTTTCCAAACAAAGCGTTCAGACGAGACGAATTACAAACATCCGGGATTACTATACATACAGCATTTAGGATAAAGAATTCACATAGAATAGTATACACTACACAACGATGTGACATTTCAGTCATTTTTGTTACATGAATTACATTTATTACTTTATGTGTGTATATATATATACCCAATAAACATTTCTGTGTAAGCTGGAGTCGTTGTTGACTTTTAAATTATCGTGTAAAGTCGTACTTTAAATTGTTGGGAATGAAAAATAGTGTTGGTTGCGTATTTATCGAGCTAAGAACTGAAAATAAACGTGTTCGGGTTATGTTAAGTATCACCTTCTATTTCTCAAAAACAGTATAATTCTTACTCAAGACAAAAATATTCAAAGCTTTTTTGGGTGTCACATCACATTTCGTTTTGAATCGAAGAATAATAAAACCATATTATCTGTGTACGCTGGGGCTGGATACAGAATAAGGTTGTAACACGGGATGATTGGAGCACGTGTAATATATTCATTTCTACATTTTCTGTGTTTATAACTCCACAGTCAATACAAGAATGTCAACAAAAAATAACTTATATAATAGATTAACCAAAACGCCCATTGTTCTGATCAGAATCGTATATATTCATGTATATATTATATATGAATACATAAGATAAATACACGATAAATTATATCCCCTTATTGATACAGTTATATTATCATGTTTACCTCCTTTTTTTTTAATTGAAGGGAACAAAGTGTTTTGAATTTTATTTCTTATTAAAATACCATTAGTTTTGATTACAACAATTAATTTAGTTAGTATTAAATCGCAGTGTTTTCATGATATAAAAGTCGAAACATATACCTATCTCCTTAACTTGTTAGTCATTTTTTTAAACTTTTTTATCGAAGTTTTTTTCTATTCTACAAATACTATTTCAAAATATTTTAGATATTTATGACATAAACTCATACAATACTTGATTCACTTTTAAACTAGGAATATTAGGTATTTAAAATTGATAAAAGTGCATGTTACAATAGTCCTTGTATGGGTGTACGATTAGCGTACGTAGTTTGTTTGAAAATGAAGATTCAATATAAACATATTTCTTTGATCATTATAAGTCAATTTATTGATTCAAATAACATAATAAAATGCAAAAAGTTCATATCTTATCAGATATAAATCACAACATTACATACGCGTTACAATCGTACCAGTCTCCCCGTCCTATCGATAATAGGTTAGTTCAACATTTTAAACATTCTTTTGAATAACAATTATTTATAATGTATTATAAATTGTTCTCCAATGACGCCAAACAAATAATGATAAATTAACTTTCAGTGAGACGGTTACTCTTTAAGAACAATAAATTTAAAATGTATACACAGCCAATGGGACCTTAGAAACAGGGCTTTAAGCCAAGAAAATAATTGCAAACATCGATACTTTTTCGTTGGCGAATTTAACAATAGATTTATCTCAGCAATGCATTTGATTGAACCGCGAAAGTTTATTGAATAAGTACATTTTTTTTCACTGTAAGGGTAACTATATTTTTGATTAGCGGATTTGGGTTGACAAACCGTTGCGGTTATTTTATGTTTATAAAAGTTCGCCGGTTTCTCTAAATTTACTGGAGCGTTCCCACGGTGGTATGTAGTTTTTGAAACTTTTTGGTTTTTAATGGCCGTATATAATAATATATTATGTAAACAGAATCGTCTGGTAAGTTTGAAATCCTTTAATTTGTCGTGGGCGTATAATAATAGAGTTATTCTGCTCAAAGTTGATAAAATTGTTATCTATGTATTCATATAATATTTCTTTGAAGCTTTTGAAAAATTATTCGTCAACACTCATTCGAAAGACTTTTTTTTATGACACAAGAATACAATATTATTCACCTAACATTTATAGTATATTTCGATAATATTAAACGTATGGGTGTACCAAAAATAACATACATGTATCAGTATTTTTTATAATTATTATGACAATTTTGAATTACAATATTATATGATAAATAAAATAAAATTCATTACTCGTATAGTTATTGTTAATATAACATTTGCCGGTTGCTTATGTTAAACACTGTGTATTGTATCTTGACTGTCATGATTTGAAATAATGATAATATAAACTAAAAAATCGCGAACTGTTTGGATTTGCAGGTTGCAAGCGGTCGGCGGTCGATCAGGAACTGTTGGTCATGGAACGGCCCAGTCTGCCGTTCGGCGGCGGTAGACTGGGCGATTACGGGTGCGACTCGCCGTGGACGCTGGTCCAGTCTGCTGTGAAAGCGATGAAGGAGAAGCACGGGGACAACATCGAATTCGTGCTGTGGTCCGGGTAAGGTGTTTTGTTTGTTGTTCGCAGAGAACGAGGAAAACAATAATGACGATAGTAAAAAAAAAAAAAAAATAATAATAATAATAAAAACAAAGCCATTCCCTTTATCCTTTTCCGGTCCGCTCGACCACGGGACAGTTACGCGTATAATACGTAGGTATATATTTATAGGTACAACCCAAAGAGCGAAGGGTCGCCAAACAGAAGTTTAGAGTGGTTTCTACCCTTATCTCGGTCCACTGCTACTGATTGGCAAATTAAAAACGCCCCGTAAAGTGTTTTAGTTCTTACGGTCGTGCGTGGCAAAAAAAAAAAAATATAATATGTTTGTTCGTTGAATTCGTTTGTTGTTTATTTTTCTATGCTCTCCGTTTGGACTAACCCATCGGACACTCCCTATACTATACGGTGACCATAATTATTCAGCGTAATATGACTCAAGTCTCCTCTATGTCTATCATAATTTATACGAACAGTGCGAAGGCGACATTTTTTATGTACCCACACCAATATCGGTGGATATTGTCATCGAAGGTCCGGTGGTGATGTACAGAAATAAGCTGTATTTTAATATATGTATTCTTAACGTTTCTCTTATTTCCATACATTTTAAACGATTTTCAATTAGAAACTAAAGAATAAACAAGTGAGCTAAATTGTATTTAATATTATGTACGAATTACAATTATGCTGTGCCTAATTTGTACGA
This sequence comes from Myzus persicae, assembly GCF_001856785.1. Taxonomy (NCBI): domain Eukaryota; kingdom Metazoa; phylum Arthropoda; class Insecta; order Hemiptera; family Aphididae; genus Myzus; species Myzus persicae. The sequence goes on along the minus strand of NW_019101750.1, from coordinate 243,006 downwards.
GTTCAGCGGAATCGATTTTACATAAATATTACGGACAGTAGTCGGTGAAATCGATGATCTAGGTTTTAGAAAACAGAATGCTTCTGCAGAATTAATAAATACCCTAACACATGTCTTCTCTGACTTCTCTACTTCTACGACACACAATGCACTATTGGATCGGCATCGAAACGTTCGATGGTGTGCATAAAACGCCACCTGGACGATTTTTTAATGTTCTCAATCTTAGCCCAACAACTACTCGCGATTTGTACGATACAATCGTTTTCAAAGAGGTGTTATTAATGGCGTGCAGCGGAAATAATCATAAAAAAAAAAATTTCGGGTTAATATTGTTGTTGAAAGTACTCGCACAACTAGTTACAGTTGAATGCATAAAACATAAACCTTTGCTTTGTTATGTTTTTAGACTGTGATTTGTGTAAACAAAACCAATTGCGTTCATATATTATTTTTGCAATGTTATCGTATTTTCTGTTTTTTTTTCTGTAGTCGGATCGATGAATATTGATAAATATTATTTCCAAAAATGAGTGTATTATTTGAACGAGATGAGACTATCTCGTAAATCGAACAAGTTTTTTTTCCTATTATATATTATTATAGTAAAATGTCAATGAAATATTATTCACATGCGAGTGTTGACAGTTATTAGAGGTATACAGTGTATTACAGTATGTAATATTTTAACATGATTATGGAAAGATGAATATAAACAACGTGCAACGGTTTAAATGAATGTGTGCTTACATTTGTACAATGGGATATTTTTCGGGAAAACACATGTTTCAATTGACTTATAAAATTGAAATTTATTGAGGTATATTTATGTTTTCAACATGTTATGAAAAAATTGTTAAAACCCATTGTAAATCATATTTCCTATATATTTTATACACAATGTACATCATACATAATATTACAAAAACACGCATGTGCTCTATATATTATTAATTATAATATCATGACAGTTGAAATCTTCATTTTGAACCCGAAAAAAAAAGAATAAATAACAACATAGTTTATTTTGCGACGAGTCTGTATAATAATTATATATACAGTTGAAAGTTTTGATCGATATGATATGACCCATAAATGTATGTCATTAGTTTTCCTGTGGCAAAAATACAATTAATACGTCTCTAATATTTGCACTGAATGATTAAAATATGTTATCATTACGGTTTATCAAAGTTATATGTCACTTGAAATATTTTAATAATAATGCTTTACCTTTTGAAACGTAATAATCAATCGAAGCGTAAAATATAATATAGTATTATAGTATTGCCATTCCTTAGCGTTGACAATTTTGAATAAAAAATATATCATCATTGTTTCTATGCTTTCTAGTTGAGCTCGGTCTAGTCAATACCTACAACATCAGTATTAAGATTTATCTTTATAGTTAATACTATTTATCTATAACATCTTATGCCGCCTACAACCACAGATGTATAGAATAAACCAGATTTCTAACTATGATAATACGTGAAGCAACCATCCACTATTTAAAAAAGAGTCCTAGGGAATAGGGATCTTATCACAACTATTTAATGCTGATAACTTGATAACATGGTTGATAATAAACATAGATCATTTTTATTAATATAAATTATTTATTGCTATCTCACAAACACGAGTGATAACGAACATTGGCCTCGATTAAAATGGCGGCCGGTAGTTTCAAAAAATTGCATAGGCTCTGTGCCGCAGTTACCAATCTAGTTTATTCTATATATCTGTGTCTACAACTGTAATTAATTATCTACGGAGATATTTTATTTTTATAAATATTTTATTGATGAATACAAGATGAGCAAAAACCATTCAATTATAATAATCTAATGGTACGTATTATAATATAGTAGCAACTTACAACCAATTTCGTATCTGCGACTACGGTGGATATAACTTGTTCTTAATATTGTAAAAAAAAAACCAAAGCGCATTATTAAACGTTTTAGTTGTTTTCCCAGAAACTACTACGTTTATTTTTAGCACAGGTTCACACGTCATGAACACACTTGGGACGGTCTTTCGTGCGCGGGGCATAATCACAAATAACCTGTAGCTTGTCTTAGTTCTTGTTTTTTTTTCCACACAATAACGCGTTTATCTCTTACCAGATGGTTATGGATTGTTTTTATAGATAAATTCCTATTAAATATAATCTTTTGTCTTCATCCGGATAATCATTCAGTCATCTAATCCCAAAATCCACAGGATTTGATCGGCTAGCTGGGCACGAAACATACTCTGATACCTATAGGGTGGAACAGTACCTATTATGCTGGCGTTTGGAGCGCATGTAACGTTACAGACCGTTGTACACGTCGCACGTTGCTCTAATAATATTATATTGTATACCTGCGCACAATGGCCGTACAGCCATATAGGTACCTACGCCGTGTTATTATATATTTTGGTGTTGCTATTCGTACACACGGACCAAGTAATTAGATTAAACGTACCACCGGAGTTGCGCACACCGCGGGATTATAATATACTCGGGTGCGTTTGAACACGTCGTATTCGACGACGTTATGCGCACCACTGTAATAACAACACTCCGCCGTAAAGTTTACGGATGTACACATATTATTAATTTATTAACAAGACCAAGAATATATATACGGGGCCGCGGTGACGGGTCATGCGGTCGGGCGTGGGCCGGAGAGGTAGGTAATCTTATATTACTCCTCGGGATACGGTGAATAGTGTCCACATGGGATAAGAGTTCACGTACACAAAACGACGACCTTATGAGATCGCATCTAATGTAAGGGATTACATACCCGAGTATAGGGTACAGGATATGGTACGTGTAATGGTACACGTATATAGGGCTATTTACGAGAATTTATTTGGCTCGTGTCCATCTCGCATCAACCGTCTCTATAGTAAAACTTATAATAATGTCCCTTGCGCGCTGGTTTCGACCGGTGACTGTATTAAAAAACTTTTCCGTTATTGTACATTTTCGATTAAAAGTTAAAAATGCGTCGCATCGTATTAATTCATAATAATATAGATTGTTATATTCTATCAAAAAGAGTACCCGTATAATATTATGGCTACAACATAAAATGTACACGGTGATTATTGATTTATAGGTTTTTGATATTTTAGAGTATAATTTTGCTCGGCTAATAGTAATTAATTGTGGGTGGTTTTTTTTTAATTATGTAAATGAGTACAACAATCTAGGTAAATAAGTCAACGGGTTTTAATTGACTACTCGTATGTAGTTGAAAACTTTAAAAATCTTCTCACATAAATAGTTAATTATATTAAATTGTATTATATAGTTTCAATACCATGATCTTAATTTTTATCATGTACATCGCTAACCACCGTCAATTATTGGAATAGTTTTCTTTAGACATCATCCAGATAAAAATGGTATATTTTTTTTTTGTAAATCTTTAGCTTCGCCGGCAGTGGCTATTATTTTTATACATTACATTTTAATCATTTATGCTAACCATTCGATTACAATAATATAGTGCGGACTGGGGAGGGACTTTAGGATTTATAACTATTTGTTTTTGTTTCTCTTGATGTATTTCTCTAATTTCTTAGGTTGATACTCCTAAGGAACATGAGGTTCATTCCACTGGTGGTTTTTTTTTTCTTGGTGTCATTGGTTCAAATGTCTATTTGTGTGTTGGGTGTGGCCGATTCTCAGTTAGTTAATCGTTTTATCTGTTTTTCTTAAAGTTCTAGATTGGGGAATGAGATTTATGCTTTGTTTTATTTCTTATGATTTAGTATTTAATTTTGACAAGTGATTTTGATATTCTGTGTGATCAGTAGTATATAATATTTGTACCCTTTGTTTAGGAATTTATTTATAAATGTCCTAACGTATAACGCATAAAAATTGAACAATTATAAATGGGGTTTACTCTTTAGCGATGAAATACTGTACAGTGATTCACCATCAGAATCAATGACTATAATCATTCATATATAAACAAAAATGGTAATTATATCATAACTAGTAAAGGAGTTAAAGCTTTTAGTTAATTGTATTTGTAAACCTTAAACAGTTAAAGGATCTACTAAAATAATTTAGATTTTTCTAGTTAATTTCAAAAAATGCATACGTGAATGGCATGTTTGTATATAACATCTATAACTTAGCTAAAACTAATTGATTTACCTAACATTTTTTGTTTTGAATAATTTTTGTTGAAATTGTATTGAATCAAAATAAACAAACAAACAATCCGTGACTAAATAGGTATTTAGTTTTCTTGTACGTATAATAAAATAACATAAATCGAAACAGCTGTTTTGGGATGCAACACTAAGGAATATAATGATGCATTTTGAACCAAATGTATAAGTAAATATAATTTTAAATATTTGAAATTTGAATAAACACCATGCTTAATCGATGGATTTATTCATATTTCTATTGAACTTTTAAAGTTAATAATATAGTGTTTGTTAATTAGTATTTAGTTACGATGAACAGCGTTCTTAACGTCGACTTAACCCAACCCGAGTTAATTTTTTTTATCAACTCACACGTCCCTATTAGCTCATAATGCTGTACTTTTACGACATGATTTTTTTTTTGAGCGGGGGGGGGGGGGTTGGAGGAGCTGGAAGAAAGTCTTACATTGACAAATAACTCACAAAAAATACAATACATGAAACGAAAGTATTTCTATAAACTCTGCGCGTTGTTTTTCCATCGTTTATTGTATTATGTGCGTATACCGGACTAGGTGCGATCTACAAAAATCACATATTCCATCTATTCTTTTTACACACGAACAGTGTTTTTATTTCACCAAGAGACGACTTCCCATTATGTTTTATTCATTACGAATATTGTGCATGCAAAGAGTTCACGTACCGTATACGAATATACCTGCATCTACAGCAAAACACATACAAAATTATACAATGGTATACGGTACCGTTTGTTTATTCCACTCTATTTAACTACATACCAAGTACATAGTGTATTTATACATTATAATATATAACAAACAGTGATAAAAACTGACGGAATAAAAATTTTAAATTACTTATTTTATTGGGAGACACATTTCTTTTTCCGAGAAAGCACATTATAGTATAGATAATATAGTGGGTACAACGCGGCATTACCAATTACCATGTTAAATCGCATAGTAGATGCATATAAATTTAACAGTTTTCTATTTGAATCTGTAGGATTTGGTGGTCTTAGTCGAGACGTGATGTAAGTTGAAATGATAATAACTTCGTAAAATTGACTGTACACAGGTCGACTCGTTACAGTGTAGTGTATTTGGTTAACGCCGCTCTGGTCCGAAGTCGCGTACTGAGCACTGCGGCCTTACTGTGATTTTAGGTATATTAAAATAGTTTAGGCAAATATGAGTATAAACAGCCAGCATCTTGACAACTGTTATCGTTATTGAAAATATTAATTTTACATAATATTTTTTAAAAAAATGTCTTTTTTTTAACAACTAAAATTATAAAAATAAGACTAATTAAAAATTGTTAAATATGATATTTGTATTCAATAAAATATTGTCTTGTAATGACATTAGATTACCTACATGGCTACAATGTAATAATGTTTTTCTTAGACAGTAATATAATTTTAGATTATGAGTGATTGCTGTTTAAAAAAAATCTCTCATTATAATATACGTACAATGAGTTCGGTTATTTATTTTTTTTCAAAATACAAATCATTCCGATCTGTCATCGTTGTCATCGTTGCGTGGTTTCAGTCGTAGATGTAATACAAGAATACGTGTTCTCGTAAACGTATGTGTATGCGCGTTAATAGTTTTTCTATTTTTCGAAAACGTTTCTTTTTCTTGTGTCATTCGACTACGTTGTTAATCATGTTGCGCGAATCGTAAAAAATACACTACGCACATGACGTTCTATACATGCTGTGTATCGCGTTACAAAAACAAAACCAAAAAACAAAATACCCCATCCGCTATGCCGCTTATTGCGCATATAATGTAATCGGAATCTGTATTGTTCGGTCTTGTGGAATTGTTGTGTGAAGCGGGACGAAGTATAATATATTGTATAATAATAATATATATAATACGACGGGGGACGCGTTACTTTCTGAAGAAAAAAACGACCCTGCGCCGTTGTTTGGAATTCGGAAAATTTTCAGAAAAACTGCGGATCCACGAGCGAAAAAAACGCACATACGTCAACAACAATAATAATATATTGCTATAATACGATGACATAATTTTTTCACGTTTATTCGTTCTATAAGCTATAAGTGTGCATTCGGATTTACATTCGAAACGCTTTATTTATTCTATTAATTCTTAGTCCAGTTGAGGGTAATTATTTTAATTTTAAACAGGAATCAGTGTTTCCAAACAGTAATGGTTTTGTCATCAGTATTATAGTGAGTGATCAATTGCACACGCGTTTGTGAACACATATTCACCAGATTCGTGTTTGGACTTTTTTTGTTTATACTCATAGTATAAAACATTTTTGCGACCATTTTCTGTTTATTTCTCTTTGTAATTAAACACTGACATAATAATATGTACTGATTATATAAAAATATATCATAGTGAACTGTGTAGAACAGTTTAGTTGAACGATTTATTTAGTCGGGTAATTTCCCGGGACATCATTTAATGTAGAACCACATATTTAGAATTGAAACTGTATACCTGTTTACCACGTCATATTATATTTATGATATTAAATTATATTAGTGCTTTTTTCAAATATTTTATCTTAAAGATTTTTTTTTATAATATATAATTATGAGTTTTTAATAATTAAGAAATTATTCGTAACTATATTATATGATTGAATATATTTGTGTTGTCGTTTTCGTATCATAAGTCATAAGACATATAATTATTTTAAAAAATAGTTCTTCAACTTGGCGAAAAATATCGAACTAATATTGAATCGATTTCTAAACTCATTGCAGTTATCAATTCTTAATAATTCTTACCACTGCAACGTTACCGAAAAAAATGGTAAAAATAATGATTTAAAAACCGGTGGACTGTTAAACGACTTATAATGAATACACGACGAAAGCCAAACGTCTGAACACGGATAGCAAAACTCCGGAAGCCAAATAGCCTGTCTTAATTTTAACGGTGGACGATCAAATGTCGGTAAACTCATCTTTTTGACGGTAACTAACCGTCCTGGAGTCGTGTAACGTACGTTCTCATCACGGCCATTTATATATTATTATATGTACAGAAGACTGGAGAGGATAATAATGTACATACATTAACCATATGTATTGTACAGTTCTGAGTATTATTATTATTTGGGCTTACAAAAGCCCTTTCGACTCAATAGGTCGACCGACAATGAAGAGCGAGGACTACGGGTGCCACGCACAATGCAGTGAAGATTTATATATTATTATCGTACCGTGGTCATGTCCATAATATTATATTATATTATTATAAACCTCGGTGCCCGATTACATTTTATACAGAGTAATATTCTCGTGGAAATCGTATATATTTGTTCACAAATTTTCAATTTAAGTAGCTGCTGTTGTTTTAAGTATTTCATATTATTTTTTTTTTGAATTTGGATACAACATTTTAATGCATTTGTTTTCATAGTCATGAGCGTTTAAATTTAATAATTCATACACTGCAGCCTGCAGAAATACTAATGCAGGGAACTCGTGGCAAGCCGTTGGTACCTATTCTACTAAACTTAATAGATATAGACAATGTAATCGAAAGCAGACCCACTAAGGAAACAATTAGACATGAGTTTAACAATTTGTCGTTTACAACTCAAAACTTGTAAATGTTACATTATATTATCATAAAAGATATTTGTACAATTCATAAGGTATTTTAATTTATAAAAAAATTATAAAAATGTAGGTTGAAGGAGTACTATAGTTAAGTTGGCTTTTGCAGGTCACGACACCACCCGACGCCAAATTTTTTTCAAGAGGACCACCTAGCTTTTTTTATGTAAAAATAATAATTATTTATTTTAAACAATTAACGCCTGCGATGTTTACAGTATTTAAGAGACAATTAATAGCAATATCATGGTGTATTGCAAGTTATTTGATGCGTCATATTATATTGGACTGAAAATATTTTGAGTTGGATAGAACTCGCTATAGGTTTTGAACTACAAAAAGGTTAAATACGATTGGCTTAAGAGATTTTCGCAGAACACACGGATTTTCCGCTGAGCTCTTAAACACTTATTATGAAATACATTACCTATTTCTACCGATTCGAAGTCATATTTTTGTGCGACGAATTACCCTCGAAAGTATTCCGCTCACTTCTAGCCCCGAGCAGACCCACACGGCCACACGACAACGACAACCTTTCCTGTGGTTGATGGAATAAAAAAAGGCGTGACCTCAGACACTACACACTAAATATGACAACAATAATAATGTTGACTCACCACTACCGTGTACGATGAACTGCGTTCGCATAATATATAATATACATTTTGAACATAGGTACGACATTATATGCATTACACAGTACACAAGATATATAGGCGTAGACAGCTGTGAATCGGTCAATTTTTTGAAACGACCAGGCGTCGGGTCACCGGGTTTCTGTGGATTGCGTTACGCTGTTTGTTTTATATATTATGTACACATGTGTAGTTATCATCGTCGAGTTATGTCATTCTACCCGCGGACTGTTGTATGAAAATAACCACTAGAATACAAAGCGTACTTTATTTATTGCGTGTCGACGAATCAATCAATATTGTCAAACATATTATTTTCCTGCGTAATATTCGCGTTTTACATATTTGGTCGGATACCTTGACGGTTACGTTTAAATTAAGTAATTGAAAAGCATGTTGAGCTGATTTTTATATAAAAATGATTCACACTGAACTGTATGACGAATTTCAATAGTGTTATTACTATTCCGTCAGTCGTACATCTATATTATAATTAAAAATTATTACATTTTAATATTAAATACCGCTTACTACTATTCTGTTTGTTTCATAAAATTTATTTCGAAAACACGATATAATAATACTCCTTTTGATATTCAAATTATTTAGTTGCGTTCGTTCAATGGGCGTTTTAATGCATCCAAATGTAAGCAAGTGATAAGTGGCCAATTGCAGTTCAAAGTTTGAACACAAAAGTTAAATTGCCAAATAATAATTTCATCCCCACGCTACTGTACATTTAAATGGCACTAACTTGGCGTGTTACCTTAGAAGTGTGATGCTAATAATGTATTGATTGTTTGAATGAATATCAATAGCTATAATTATATAACATATAGTTTCGCATAAATCATAAGCTAAAGAACGATCATTCACCGTTGAAAATCAAATCGGTGCAAATTTAATTAAGACACCATCATCGATTCATAGTCTATACCGCGGAAACCGCGTGGAATTGAGTTAATAATGTCATGACAATAATATTATCACGTTATTTCCACGGGCATTACAATGATACAATTTTTTTTTTAATATCTCATGTCGAATTGTCCATGCACATAACTTCCGTAACTATATTTAGTACAAAAACCACGTACAGAATAATAATATCGCTACCTACTAAAGTGTTAATGTTCTTTAAGAGGATGATGCAGTCTGCGCGTTCATTCTTTTACACGGAGAACTAGTGTCAAAGAATCGTTTTTAAATTTAAAACGAGCGAGATTAGCATACAATTACTTATTATGAAAATAAAAGACAAGAATTTTATCACGAACCTTGAAATATTGTTTTAGCATAATTGATTAGGCAAATCTAAAAAGTTAAAGCTGTTTAATTAAAAAAAAAAATTGATACATATCATCAAAATATAATAATATGTCTATCATTCAAAAAATCACAACCAAAGATTCATACATTCAACACTAGATACATTGTTATCTATAATTTTGGTTGTATGATAAAATTAGTTATTTTTCTACCCAGGTGAATGCCATCGCCTAGTACCAGGACAAACCGAATCAAAAAAAAAAGCCCAGGGACGATAAGTCGATAAGCAATATCATATTTATTTAATTATAATATTATATTTAATTATTGCTCTGATAGAGTTAAGTGTTTAGAAACTTGATCGAAAGTCTGCACTGTGTTTTTTATCAAACGGGAAAAATAACGTAACGTTTAATTGCCCATTTTTTTAATATGCCGGGTTATAAAGCTATACTTATACTAGGTACAGTTCACATATCTCAATAAATCCATAAAACTGAATACCCTTTAGTGTTCTATTTTGCAACTGTCATGCTAGGAACAAAAACATAAAGTAAACGATCAAAATCCAACATGTTTCAGCTGTAGCAGGAGACAATGTTTCCATAAGATACGTTTAATTCGCCAATCAGCAATAGACATATTTTTATCAAATTGGCATTATTAGTATTATTATTATTATTTTCTATTAGCTTTCAACTGTAAAGTTATTATACCTCAAAAATTACAATAAAATACGTTCAAATTATGGTTTGGCTGATGTCGAACATTTTTTCTCAATACCTATAGCAAACTGTTCTACGCATATATAGTATTCCTACAATCTGCATATGCATATAAGACGAGTCAGTTAATTTGCTCGATAAATTCATCGATTTTGCATGACGAACTTAACTTTTATTCACGAGTATATCCGTTCTGAAATAATAATAATGATAAATATATATATATATATATACAATATATTATCATACAATTTTTTTTTTAAGTTTGTATTATCTCAACTTCTAACAGTGAAACTAATTGTAAGGTATTATAACGACATTAGCCATCGACTTGTTGGTGAAATATTTTTATAATATTGCATTTTGTATGAAGAGATTTTCTTAAATTATTTCGTATAATGGAGAAAAATGAATACTTTATACTACAAAAACGAGTTAAAAAAATTGTTATTACATCATAAAAAAAATCGCAGACATGACACTGATCCGGATAGGCTGCACGCTGACGGCGACTTACCACCATCGAGGTGGGTGCGTGTTATGAGTTACATTATAAATAAAGTTGCACGGAATGAATCAACATTTTTCCCCCTCATAAATAAACAACTCATTTCGAAAAGTGTTATAACTGCCGCCATCGTGGATTTTATACAGCATATACGTATAAAATAACATCGATACTTAAACATCACGGAAAAAACACTTGACTTAATAATCGAATTGGAGAATATCTTTTAAACAAAAAATAAAAAAACCAAAATAATTGCCTAGCAATTCACCATACGTTTATGATTAAATAAAAAAGATTTGGAATATTAAATTGTCAAGTCAATGGTTTTTTTTTTCGGAAAACAAAAATAATGAAATATTAAATAAACTCTAGTGTAACGTTCGTTCTAATTCTGTTCGATTATACAATTGTATAATATTATTAATAACATTATACAATTGTATAATATTATTAATAACCGTTAATTATTTATTTTCACATATTATACATAATAGCGAAGATAACGCACACCACTGCCTTCCCTTTCACCTTACATTACTATAATATCATATTGTTGTTATAATTATTATTATCTAGTACTTTTCTTAATTAGGTATATAATTATTATTTATGCGTTTGTGGCCGATTGCACTTTTGCTTTTTCGGGTTTCTGTCACCGAACACGGCACCGGTAACTCAACAGTCTGTCACAGAACACGAGGCCGGCCGAAATAATCGTCGATAAACAGCATATAAAAGGCCTCACGACCGTCGACTAGCAACCAGTCTTTTACCTGATGTGTAGCAAGACCCACCCGGGCAGACTTGTGCATTTCAGGTAGAAACATCCACACCCAAAACCTATCGGACGGTATTTATTGTCAGATTATTCCGGCATTGCACTGATCAATAAATCTGTCACAGTCCGTGCGAGACAATAGTCCGATAATTTTCAGGCATTGCATCGACCGGGTTCCATAGTCGTGCGCACTTTTACTACAGTACCTACCCCAATCACAGTGAAACCCGGTGTCATTTTTTTGTCATAATAATAATAAATAATTCGTCAGTGAGACATAAAACCTCTTCGTTTCTTTCTTTGCTTAGCTCACATTATTAATACAATAATTCCAATACGGTACAACCTGCATAACTCAAATGTTGTTGTTGGAAAAATTTAACAAGGGCACAGCCATAAAACGAAATAAAATTATAATGCTCTTAAGAGTATGAACTGTTGGAATGTTGAAACGTGTTACACTCGCTTTTCTCCACTCTCTATAACGTGTTACATTTTTAACAAACCAGTGAACTTCTTTAAAACTGCAGTATTGTCGAGAAAATGAGATTTATACAATTTTCCGAAACACCACTAGAAAATGTCGAACATTTCAAGTTATAAAGTAAATCCATCTGTGTCTAACTTTGCACCTATAGTTCGTAGATAAGGCCATCCATATAGTGGTCTATGAATAAATGTATGTACTTTTGCTACCAGTACAATGTTCGCGAATGAAACTTTAAACAGATACATATCAGTGTAAAACTTATACTTATGTACTTATGCTGCCGCCTTAGATAACTCTGAATAAAAAACACCACGATGAATAGGGAAGTACATATTATTATCTTCGCGAAATAAGATTTTATTTTTTATATTAAATGTCATTGCGATGTCATGTTTGCGTTGATATGTAAAAGGAAAATAATACTTTATACATATTATTATAATATACATAACGGAGAATCCTGAGCCTGCTCATCTCTCCTCGCCTTTTATCCTTTGGTAAAACTCATTTATTAAAATTCTGATTTTTATCATTTTCAAGTAGGCATTATTAGTTCTCAAAGACCATACTTCTAATTTTCTAAGATTTGTATACCATTTAAGGAGTGCCACGTGGTGGCTCTCTCAACTCAAATCTTCTCAAATTAAATTGTTTTTTTTTTGTAGATTCTTAATCGAATGTTTTTCCTTTGTTTTCAATTTTAATATTACTAAGTTATTACATTTTGAATAGTATAGATAATGTTCTATATAATGTTATTAGATAAAATAATATATTCTAGTCGATTACTAATTCTACTCAATTTTTTTTACAAGTTTTAAACCATAATATCTTACGAGAATAATTAACATTTTCAACTCTTCACAGCCACTATATTTATGCTAAGCCTATTTCCTTTATTTTAGACTATAATCATTGGAATATGAAGTTTAATAACTTAGAAACTTACTGTTTCGAATTTTGATTTATGTACATAAATATTTTAAAATAAATTCTGAAGAATTTCTTATAAAAAAGGGCAATTATTTTTTGAACGAAAGTAGTTTGTATCACCACAACCCGTACACGGGACAAATGGCATAAAACATATTTTAATAATTTGAAAACATCAATATAATGGTATTTTTGTATACATGCTTCAAAAATCAGAACCATATATTACTAATAATATTAAGGGGATTCGATACCGTCATTTTCTGTTTTTGTCTAACACACGCGTGACATAGTAATTTAGACGTGTTTTTTGCCAAATATACCAATTGATCTAATGAAGCGATAAGAATTCTAAAAACAGATTTGAATTTGTCGTCAAGTCTACTTGAAATCGACTTTCCCACATTTACAATTTTTAGATTTTAACTTCTCCGAAAATTGAAATACAAAAATTTTTAAATGCTCTTTTTTAATATGACATTTTTAGGAATTTGAGGGATAATATCAAAAATGTGGGGAAATCGATTTTAAGTAGACTTAACGACAAATTTAAATCTGTTTTCAGATTTATTATCGCTTCATCAGATCAATTGGTATGTTTGGCAAAAAACACGTCTAAATTGCTGTCACGCGTGTGTTAGACAAAAACAGAAAATGGCGGTATCGAATCCCCTTAATGTGGCAATGTTAATACATTAAGACGTGTTTTTGTGAACCACCTTGTATAATATTATGATGTTGGCAACCGTGAAGGATGTCATTCTCTGTGAGTCGTATTCGACCCGTTTTTTTTTTTCAATTCGTATCGTCGCCGCGCTGCATGATAATATAATAATAAATTGCAGTGTATAATACAAAACAGTATCTACTCGTGGTAATATTGTATAGATTGCGGTCCACGGACGCATCGTAAAAGACGATAAACAGAACACTGGTCCCAGAAATTGAACGCACGCGAGGCGTATATACATACATATATATATATAATATGGTTAACACTTCCCAGAGGTCTAGTTTGACGGTACCGAAACTATCGTCGTCGGCAGAGAACGCGACACGGCAATAATGTACCGGTATGGTGTGGGTGGGTGGGTAGGAGGGTGTGGATATCGGCAGGTATATGTATAACGCCGTAATGGGTTTATCCGTCGGCGCTCCAAGAGCGGGTGGTAGTATGACGGCGAGCAGAGAAAAAAAAATTGTGACCGGAAAACGTGTTTTTTTTTTACGGCGGCCGTAAACGCGCGAACGACAACGGTGGTAATAGCAAATAATAATAATAATAAAAATAATAATAATAATAATAATAATAATAGTAATGACATCGTTACGTTATAGGTACCGTCGGCGCGGTGTCGGGGTCGTGTCGCGGCCAAAATAGGGGGAAACCGAACGCTAAAAGCCGTGTGATGGGTAGTGCGAGTTTTCAGGTCCCACGGGCCGCCGCTTGTCGAGAGGAAGATGTGCCGTTTAGGCCGACGACAAGATAATATGACTTTCCGCTGCGAGTTTTCTCCCGTGTTTAATGGCGAATATAATCGTAACTGCAATATCGTATTATTATTTAGTGGTGCCGCAGGTTAGGCACGTCGTCATAATATTGTTATCGCGCAGTAAACGCGCTTAACGGGATCGCCGGGGAGGCGTTTATATTCACGACGGTGAATTATATAATATTATTATAATAACGACACGATATAATATGGTTCCGGTCGCGATATGTATTTTTTACGTTTTGTTTCCTTTTCACCGCACTCCTCGTCGTACGTGCCGAAAGTTTACTCTCGCCGAGACGACACTCGTCACGAAACGAGAAGTCGACGCGAAAAGTTGTCGTCCTATTGGACCAGTTTTTGGTATATGTATATATATATATGTGGGCGGCCGTCACAACAATGCTCAGTGCCAATTCCGAAAAACTTTTCTGTCTGTATAATATAATAAATTACTTTTCGGGGAAAACGAGACGGCGACGACAACACTTCCTGCCGAGTGTTTCTGCAGCGTACCTATCGTTTTATTTTTCTTCGCGTGGCAGCTGCTTCTGCTGCTTCTGCTGCTGCTGCTGCTGCTGCTGCTGCACTAGTCTCGTTTCATTAGGTGGAAAGCGTAAAATGTTTTTTGACACATACGCTGAGTGAACAAAAAAAAAAAAAAAACTCGTCACCAGAACTACCGAGAACGGAATACAACGATATTATAACAGACAAAAGTGTTTTATGAGATTAATTTATTTAGTGGAATCGTACTAGTCGCGCAGATGACAATATTGAATTATTACATAATAATGCTGTATAATTCAGTTAATTTAGTAATCGCGTAAAAACTGTTGATACATATCACCCGTTTGCCAAATTATTTAACTCAATAACATTTGCTATTATTATATCATTGTTTTTTTCTTTTCAAATTATATTTAATTAGTATTTAATTCTAAATTAAATTTTTTCAAAAACGAACATGTCAATTAGTTTGATTCAATGCTTTTTGTGATACCGAATTCCCATATAATTGTGTAATCAATTAACTGCACTTTACGAAAAAATCTGTCTCGTATAACTACATTACGAAACGGAAAATGTATAAATCCAATGTTTAAAAACGAAACACCATCTGCGTGCACTTATTAAGTACAGTTTTCAAGGTAAAATTATTTATAGATTATATTATTTATTTCATGCGGAATTTCCAAAAGCGTTTGATACTGTAAACCATTCCGTCTTAATTATAACCCTAGAACGTCTTGTTGCGGGGTTTCGTGGAAAATTAATGTTTGTGTTTCTTGATGGTGCCTCTTTAAGCAATTTCAGATTGTCAAAACAATTTATGCTGTACTCGTATGTATGATTTATAATGTATTAATAAGTATTCACCTATATAATTAAATGTTCCATTTGGAGTTCCCTGGTGTAACCATAATATATCCTCTTAACATATTAAATATTTGATATTCCTTGGTACTTTCAAAACTTTCAGCTAGAGAATATAGTCGATGGTAGGTACTAGAGTCTCCCGATAACCGCTTATACCTGAAGTTTTGGGCTCGATAGTTTTGTGAAACTGTGCCGATGTTGCAGTCCACCTCCAATATTCTTAACCAAATGTCAAGTGGTGTTTCATATTATTCTTGAAACTCTTATATTCCATTCAATTATATTACATTATTACAGAAATACCGTCGAATCAATACCGCGGTAAGTGCATGATGTATACCGTCGTCCTAAATATCGATTTGTCTGAATTTGTTCTAATCTGTTATAACGACTGCTTTCGATCGATTTAAGCTACTCGTTTTGCTCGCCATATTGCTTATGCCACCGTCATTCTATATTACAGTCGTATCTGAATGATATCGATGAGGCCATGTATTATAATAATAAGTATAATATCCGTTGCTCGGTTTTTATTCGGTTGAATTTATTTGAAAGTGCGATTCAGTGGTCCGGAATCCATACATGGTCGTCGGTATGAATTGAAATTTATACGAAATCGAAAATTTTAAAGTCGTTTTTGTATTGACTTGCACTTTCAATCTAGTTTTTGTCTGACATAATATCTGAGGTCAATATTAGTACGTAATATCGCATTTTTTTTGTCCGCGACCGTTTAATTGTGTGACCTAAATGATACCTAAGAAACTTAAAGCCCCGTGACCTGATATTATGAACTGATTTAAATAACGAAGGCTAGTATAAAAAGTTAATATTATTTGATAATAAGGCTGGAGACAATATGGTTCCGCCTGATTATAAAAACCTGGATTCGTTGGTGTTGCTGAGTCTTAGCTAATTCCTGTATGTTGTTAATAATTTACAAGCGACATTACGGTCGGTAAATATATATCTACATTTCGTGCTTAATAAAATTACATTTTTAATTCTATTTTCATTTATTTTAGTTTCTTAAACTAAAACGGTATTCTCAACTTTTGCTCGAATACGTGATATAATTTTTAAATTCTGAACAAACACGTTTAATGCAAATCCGTTTCTAAAATTATAAATTAAAATACTAATGTTATGATGTAATGACAAATAACATTTTAATTTAAAATTAAAATATACGTACCCAACTGCATGTATATCAACAAAAACGTAATTAGGATATTCGTTCTGTTATAAATCATACATGCATTTTATAACCAGATTTAATATAATTAAAGTGATCAAAAGATACAAGAGTTATGAATAAAATATAATTTTTACCTAAAGTAATTATTTTTTAATTATTTTTTACATTCCACATAAACGCTTTATATATTCACAATAATTTACGATAATTGATGACAGTATTTATTCTATAGTTGTTATCAAATTAATAAATATTTCAGTGGACTAACAGTTTAATGACATCAGGGAATTGGACCTAGTAATTTATGTTTCTAAGTTTGATCGGTACGAAGAAAATTAAATTTTAAAATTAATCAGAGTAGGGACATAAGTTGTGACGTACAATATAATAATTAATTATATAAGGGATCAATAAAAATAAAGCTCAAGTTATTAGCAAACTCGATTTGAAATAAACGCGTGTAGTAAATTTGATTTTTAATATTCACAGTAGGTAATTTAAATTTACTACGTAATAGCCAAGGAAAAAATTAAGATATTAACTATAATTTATTGAAAAATATTAATACGTAGTTATAAATTATAATTCAGCTATTTTAGATAATAATATGCAACCGATGTTTTAAATTTAGCGGATTCAACACAAGAATTAATTGTATTATATTTTTCCCTATGAATATATATTTTTTTAATGATTCAAAGTAACTAAATCGTTTTAGTTTTTTGAATGTGATAAAATAAACATGTGTATCCACGATATTTTTGAAAATTGTGATTTCTATAATCTTTAAACGTGCGTTATCAATTTGACTTACAGTACAACTATATATAATATACTTTCGAGAACATTTCAAGTATATTCTCGGTGGGTAATTTTTTCACATATAATTAATATTAATACAAGCCCAATTTATTCAAATTTTGTAGTAAAGGTGTAATCAATAGTAAATTTACAACAAAATATGGTTTTTGGCATCCTGAAGTATGACGTTTTTCCTCTTAAAGGTTCATTGTTTTACTCACCCGCCATGCATACGTATATCACACCTACCTATCCTTTCAAGTAAATTATATTAACACTAAAGCCGTTACATCCGCCCAGTCAATATAGCCTATTAAGCCTGACCCTTGAACTAACAATTTGGTTTGCACACACTGACTGGCACGTTCAAAAGATTTATGTAACACGATCAGCATCGGAAACTTTTTATACAATTATTTATGTTCAACTCGCAGTGTATCTTTCAAACCCTATTTTTATGCACGTGAATTCAATTATTATAATAATATTTCAAAAAAAAAAAAAACGTAAAAACCGCACGACTGCACGAGTTAGTTTAACGTAGGCTTATAATATATAGAGAGATGTGTGGGGACGTTTTAAATCTATCTTCTTGCATTGACTGATGCAGATATTTAGAATTAGTATATTATGTATTGTTCAATATTATTATATACTTTTAAGCCCTTTGTTTATTTCCTCCGGTATCAATGTCAACGTCAATATTAATCGGAATACTCGAGTCAGCCGACCCTAATCAATGCTATAGTTTCGTAACCACCAGCTTACTTACTTACGAAAATATCTGAAAAAAAAAACAAAAAAAAAAAAACGTTGATCGCACTCTAGAGAGTAGAATTAAAAGCACTATTCGTGTAGAAGATTGGATTCACTTGGAAATTAATATCTGAGAACGAGCAATCACTTATTAATTTTACGATATTAACATAGGTAGCAAAAATTCCATGGCCTATTGTTGGGCTATTATTGGGCGTCTTAAACGGGGACCGATGTGCCCCACGTGATTGCTTACAAACTTTGCTTAACTTAAGTAGTAGTTACGTGTTGACGTTTCGAAATGGCCTTGTGTGTTCATTTTTGTGTTCTTTATTGATGAAACGTTCATAGTAAATGAATTAAATTCTTTCACTGACATCGAAAAAAGATCTTTGCGATCATTAAATTATTAAACAGAAGCCCAAATTCAAGAATTCAAACATTATTGTAATTATTAAATTTCAAGCACCGATTTTTCCTGAAATACCCCAGTGGAAAACTATTGTAACATAAACAAAATTATATATTTGGTGACTCAAGGTTAAACGTTAAATAGTTTCAATACTTTCATGACTACACAAATATTTTTATATTTTCATTATTATCCAGCCGGTTTCACGATAGTAGAAAATCATCCAATCAAGTTACAATAAAATATAACCAAACAAATTGTTTATATGGTCGAAATATTTATTATTTTAATAGACTGAATTAGTTGAGAATGTTAAGATTTTATTTCTAACGAAACGAAACACACGATTTAAAAATATATTTATTATTTGTCAAAAATACCTGACAATTTTTTTTTGGAAAATGAAAAAATTAACTAAATAGGTGATGAGAATAATTCATAAAAAAGTTGTGTACTAAATCGATTTTATTTTTTTTAAATGTTTTTTTTACTTTCAAAAATGTTATATAAATATTATTTTATACTTATTACTTATTAAATGTAAACACAAAACAATATTATTCGTTCAATATAGGTTTTGTTAATTAGTTAAACAAATGTTTCTTCCATTTTAATAACATAATATATTTATAATGAGTTTCCACTTTCCATCAATTGAGTTTGATTATTTGTCATAGCATCTTACCAAATGTGTACACGTTTAAATAAACATGCCTAATAATATTCAAATATACTTTATTATATTTTATGCCAACTATATTTACTAGCAAACATTAAACATGCAATAATAATAATGACATCAAATAATATATTATAATGACACTGCAAGTATTTAAACAAAAAATAAAATATATTTATGCATACCACCATTTTAATACAGATTTTTCTGTCTACAGAATTAACATTTTCAATCTAGTAAATGTATTCAACTATGAATTAGTTATTGAAGCACTTCACTTAAACTTACAAATATTTCCAGGTATAAAAATAAATACATGCAAACACGTCATTGTTAAACTAATATCCTCTCCTTGATCGTTTTACTGCAGTTTGTGTATAGAATTTAAAATAAAATAAAAATGTAATGAAAAATATGCTTTGCACTTTATACCAACGCATAAATATAGTGCACAATACAGTGATTAGCAGTTCAAAAAGTTTTTTTTTTTAATAGTTGTTTTGTTTGTTTCATTCAATTTGTAAACTCTAGTTGAACTAGCTATCCGTACAGCATTTACGTTTTTATACTTGGTCATATATTTTTCAATCACTCTAAAACCATGCAAAAATAAACCAATAAACAATTTGGCAAATAACTATCTGAGTTTTAGTGCTGATAGTGACTTAACTCAAATCCCTCATCAAACGCAAACATAAACGTAAAGCTGTACAGCGAAAATAAAAATGTATATATATCGCTCAATAATAGATTATTGTCAACCATAATGTAGCAATCCGAATGTTTTGGAAATAGCATTAGGTAACAATGTTTTAGCCGTTCCTCCTCCACGCCAGTACGTCAAGTTGTGGAGCACAGGCGTGTTTTAAATATTATTATAAAATAGCTTGTTAGTGGGAACGAACAAAAGTTTTACTGCAGAGCAAAACACGAATTCTTTTCTTCGCCGCATACCTCATAAAGATTAATAATCATTGTTTACAGAGGCAAAGAAAAAAAAATCGTGTAAGGGAAAAAAAATATATACATTAAATAAAAATTAACCAAAGCCGCAACATCCTCGTGTTAGACCTTTCCGTTCGCAAAGTCCCTTATATACTACATCACAACCCACACTGACATTTTTACCACATGATATATTTAATAGTGAAACGGTAAGAATAAAAATAATACGAAAACTCACTAAAAAATGAGATTTTTTTCTCTACATTCGAGTCGATGCACTGCGTTATCGAATACGTTTGACTTATAAATGTAAAATTAAAATTAGAACATATTTTTACAAGCGCTCTATTTTTCTTTGGAATCGTTGTTATTTGATATTTTCAAACGAAATTTCAAAGTACATTATTCACTGAAAAAGTTGAATTTCTGTTAAGTTTTTTATTATTACAGACCTTCTGATTTTTGACGATCTTAGCATTTCTATAAAAACGCGCTCACTAAAATCGATCGGTTTCGACAAACGCGATGACATAAGAAAGATACACAAGATAATAATATGAATCTATCGAATGCGATAAGAAACCACGAACTGTATTATTATATTATATTTTATTATAGTGTCACTATTGTCCATACGGCGATATACAAATTATTTAACTCGTACGTTTATTTTTAAATAAATGTTTGTTATTCGAATATTTAAACACTCGATATTCTATTAGTCCTAACGTTGTTCGTACTTATTACAGAGACTCCGTGTCGTCGGACGTCGTTGATCTGCCTACCCGCGTGATGGCCATCCAGAACGTCACTAACCTGCTCGTCCAAACGTTCAGCAGCCAGTTCGTGTTTCCGGTGCTTGGCCACGATGACCCAGGGTCCTTGAAGAATCAGTTGATTGACTACACGGGTCTGGGACACTATTGGCGGCAGTGGTTGCCCACGGACGCCATACAGACGTTCAACAAAGGTCAGTTTTGTGCTTATCATTATTGTTACTGTTTCGCTGCACAACAAGTCAGAAAAATAATTATCATCGACTAGGCACACAATATTACTGTGGAAATATTAACAACAATAGTATGAGCTTGTGAATTAAATAAAATGCACGTGAAAATGATTCCAATCCTGGCCGATTGACGTCTTAATTGATATAATATTAATGTGAGAAAAAAAATGACCAGTTAACATTGGATATATTATGGCCGCTTGTCACTACACTATATATTATTTATAATAGAATAGAAACGAATAATAAGGGCTCGAAACGTTCAATACCGTATGGGCGTGTGCAAACGGATTATTGCAGCACAATGCGCTGATAACTGATAAGTTAATTGGAATAAACTATAATATTATACACTTTTGGCATCATTAGAATATATTTATTTATAATTGATGTTACACTTTAGCCGCAGCGTAATTGAATTCAATATTAATTCTATCATACTCGGTGAAAAAAAAAAAAAAACAAAAAATAATAATACTCTTAGGTACCTCATAAATGTGTCCGTTAAATGAACTTTGACCCGTATACAAAAAGGGAAATAATATAATATATTATAATATGATATAATAATATAATGTAGTCTTCTGTCCACTAATTTAAGCACTTTCGAAACTGTCGTGTATTGACAGCCGCATTTATATTAACTGTCAACCGTCGTCGACTGCACCGTCGGCCGACGACATAATATTTTATAGTCAATATTATTATCGTCATCACCATCGAGCGCGGTAGAGCTGATTACGTATAATATAGTGGTATTGGCATTTTGCGTAATGTAAACACATATTTTGTCATTCAAAAATGAGTCCTGAAAGTTTTGAACGCAGTGCAAACAATTTTGTATATAATATAAGCCGTCGTATGGTAAAATACATAATAATATGTCCTTAAAGGTTCATTTTTACTATATTTTATTCGCAAGCGTACGGCAGCTACACGGACACAACATTTTTTTTTGTCTCTGAAAATGGTTTGGTACAAACAGTGCGAAATACAATATATTGGGTGTAAATAAATATTATTACAAGTTAGAAATTTACTCATTTTCTGACGAGTGCAAATTCATTTATTATTTTATAACGGATAAGTAGAGTTATCTTGAAAGAACCACAGTAATATCAATGCGCATGCACTACAATTTAATTTTGATTTTTTGAAAATTATTTAAATTAGACGTTCCGTGTTCGACATTATGAACTGTACGTCGATCTGTGATCCAACATTTTCGCTGATCACCGGTCATATCGTTGAATATTTAATACGTTACAGCTGATAAATTAAATAGGTAGGTACAGTCTATTTTCAATATTGGACGTCTCACGAGAACGTGAAAATAATACATAATGTGCATTTAAATATTGAAACTATGCGGCATTCGAAGCGTGTGACTCACGACAGAATTGACCTCAGGAATAATTCCACTTGAAGTGCGATATCGTTAGTATAGTTTTTTTATTTTCCCTAAAAAAATATTGTGAGAATCTACAACAATGACCTGTGTAAGCACCATCTGTGTCTACTTTCCGATCGATGAAGGGTCTATGTACGTAACTTTTAGAGTACTTTTATACTGCCTCAAAAAGCGTTTTCGGAAAAAAACCGCATCATTTTAGAGCCAATAACTTCCTGAGCGCGTTCGGAATCTAAGATTAAAACATTAATGCACGCCACGCCAGCGTGCAGCATAATATGTTTGAAACTTTCCATCCTTAACGGCTGTTTGTGTATGCCATTTTATTCGTAATGCGAATATTACAGTGTTACGTTATGACTCTCGAACATTCATCACGTAGTAGTTATGATGATCTGCAGTGATATGATATTCGTTAACACGCGAGACAGAATATGATTATTTTGCTTGCGACGGAAGTAGAAAGTTGACAAAATATCTCGATGGCGGTGGTATACAGGTGCGTAATAAAATGTCGTTATTATCTTAATAGAAAATATTATAAAATGACAGTGATGCTACATTATTGCGTGTTCGTAAATAAAAATATATTTAAGTCGACGACGATGAGTTCTCTTTCAGTATTCTCATATAATGCGAATCAGCAATTATTGTGAAGTGATGAAAGTTCTGAACAAAATATGAACACAGTACCTATAACATGTTACCCATGTCGTGTCTTAGATAAACGCGTTCAGTTAAAACGTTGAAAATATTCAACCGCAAACCGTATTTTAGGCATCCCGCAATAGCGGTGGTGTAGGCCCGACGGTTGTTCGGCTGTTTCGACAGAATCAGCAGATCAAACACTAAAATATATTACGATTTCGTCTTGAGCACACATACAATTATTATATTGCGCACCTTGCAGTGTGTACTCACCAAACTTCAACGTTTCGAAAATCCACTGACGATCCAAAATAATATTATATTTCAATTTTATCATCCCACTACAGCAGCAGTGGTCTTGATGACTCGTCGGTTTACCGTTTAACGTTTGTTGTGCTCAAATTAAAGTTTAGAACTGCAAACCGTTTTGGACTTAAAGTGTTACGTTGAATACAGTTCAGATTTGCTTATAAATAATGTGATATCCCTAATTCCCGCAGAGTAAACCGTCCCAACATACTATATTCTGCACGGGTATATAAATTTCAAACATAATATCCCATTTGAGCCGTATAAACATTTTTCTTGACATTTATACCTTTGCAAATGGAATTTCCTTGATAGCAGCAAAGATAAACCCGGAATTTCCGCTTACTGCAAACTAAACAACAACAACAATAACAAAAAACCTACGTAATAAATATGTAACTAAATGATTTCTAAAGTACCTATAACATATAATGGATTAGGAAAAAAAATAGTTAAATATTTATATGATTAATGTTTTCTTTGTACATACTATGATGAAATAAACAGTAAAATAAATATTTATACCTATACACGGAAATGTTTAATAATATATTTATGTATTTAATGAAAAGCTGAAATAAATACAGACAAAAACAATTCCATGAACAAAAACCAACCGAATACTTATCAGATTTATTTATATTGATATAATGGTAAAGTTTAAGCTACTAAAATTTGATCATGATTAAAAAATAATTTTGACGTGTTGCACAATTTTGTTTATTTTTTAATTTACAACAATAGTTTGTCGACAAATGTATACTATATAAATTATATAATATAATTAAATAATTACCTACCAGATGGTTTGAGTGATATTCCCTGGTATACGATGTACGATATCGTAAACACAATAATTTTAGAATAGTAAATACTATTTTTTCTGGACGTAGTTATCATACTTTCACTTTTTATGACATTTTTGTTATAATTTTCAATTAGGTATATTATGTGTATTACATATTGTATTGGTAATTGAATCTATACACAGACGATAAACATATTAGGAATTAAATTACTTGTCTTAAATTCAAGGATAAAAACTTTACTGTTATACGTTTTATTAAACTCAATAAATTGTTATAAGAAATATCATTGATGGATACAGCCATGTTGTATGCCAATAAAAGTACTTTTTTGTGAGTATTCTTGAGTATTATTTCAGACCCGAAATTATATTATGTTTTATTTTATTTTATACCATGTAAAGATACTATTAGGCATCTAACAAAGTACATCAAATCTATAAATCAACAATAATTCAATTATTTTTTTAATTTTATTAAATATAACACAAGAATAAATAAATATATGGATAGTTTTAATAGTTATTATCATGCAGTATATTGTACACAATAATATACAAATACATAGTTAAAATAATATAATTAGCTACGCTATGACTAATATTTCATATTTAAGTAATTCCACAGGGAGGCTTCTTCTCTATGTTTCTTATGTCATTTTTTTATTTTCATCTAATAAGCTCATTCATCTTACTTATAACAGATAGCTTCGTAAAAACTGTTGAAAAAAAATAAAAATTATTAGCTCCATAAGTTGCTGAATTTATTTTTTCTGCTCATGTAAGTACAAAGATTTTTTTCCTAGTTTAAAATGGTTGCTTCAAATTGAATAATAATATGTAACATATATTATATAGTTTTAGACAAAAAGATTAATTGATTTAAATTATTACAGTAATACTAAACGTCATTCAAAATAATATTTAATATCATCAAAATGTTGATTAAATATTTAAATACACAACAAAACTATTTCAACCTGAAACTCTAAATTTATATTTATATATTTTAAAATATACATTATCATTTATGATAAACAAGGAGGTTAAATAAATAGTACAACAAAACTAATAAATGATAGTTTACTGTATCACGAATTTAAAAGCAATAATTATTTGAGAGAAATACAGGAACGAAAGCGTGATACATACCTGATATCATACATAATATTATGATATATAAAGGAATATTTTTTGTAAATATTTGTGTCCCAAACTACTAAAATGAAGTTAAGAAATGCAATGATTGGTAAATGTTAAACTCAAATGTTTTTGGTATAATAAATATTACATTTTAAATCAAATTTGTATTCACAAAAAATAAGTTGTTTCAGGCTCTGCGATGAAATATTCGTTGTAAATATAATATCTTGTTTTATTAAAACTCAAATAAATTGAACAATCGAAAAATAATAATTAATAACTAACTATATAGATTTTGCCATTTCATATACATAGTTAACGAATCGTCTCATTAATACATACTTGAAACTTTTCAAAATTCTTCGCGCATACTTCTCCGTCTAATTATATTCTCGATTATTTATACAGTTGCAATCGATTCGAATTCATTCTAAGTTACGACGAGGCTTACTAATTTTGCTCTTTAAAACTATAATTATCTAATTAAAATGTAGTGGACAAGAAAATATGCTTGAAAAATTGTTTCTTAGTTATCGGTATGTTCGAAAGTAATTACTTTATTTTTAATTAAACTAATAGATATTTTATTTTATGAATGTTTTAAGTATTCGATATTTACAATTTAAGAATACTGTTAGTATTTAATTCACATCGAATAAAGACTTGGTATCTATCCTTTTTCCACGTACCTCACTAAAAATGATTTTTGAAACGTGTTTGAAAACTTAAATAATAATAGTAAATAGAAAAGTAGTTTTCTCCATGACGAGCTTTGTTGATTAAAAACCCAGTTTAATAACGATTTCATCGTTTCATAATCATAAACCGAAATAATGATAGACCGGATCGAAAATCTGCAGCCATGACCTCGGGACCCCCGAGAGGTTTTTAATAATTTAATACTTATTTTACACAGCAAGTATACTGAAAATATTTTCCAATCACCCATAATGGAATTTTTTATAAGCCCCTGTGCGTACCACGGGCCTCCGCAACTTTGCTTTATTAATGTACAATCGATATAAAAGTTTATTTTTATTTTTCACCGACCAAGCTATAAAAACTCTGTATTATATAATAATACAAGCTCAACACAGAAATGTGCAGACGACGGCTGATCGAGATTAAAGTCTCAAACAACATTATTGGACCTTTTCATATAGTAAACGCTTCAGTTTATGATTCGGGTATTAATAGGTATAGTTAAGTATATTATTATACTCTTTTATGCATAATATTGTTGTACAATGTTGTTTTCATAATAATATTATGTATTTGTCTAAATTGGTCTTCGTCGAGTTTGCCGTATTGAACCGAATTAATTAAATTACCGACCGTTTTTTTTTTTTTTTTTTTTATCAACCGTAAATTGTTTGGTATCCAATATAGGACAATTTAATTTATCTGAAAGTCTGTATCGAAATTTAGAATTTAATTTGTTCCGTTTAAAATCACTAAGTAATGCAAATCGAGAAGGTATGTGATTTTTAGTTAATATAAATTAAAATTAAACACACATTATAATCGTATGGACCTGACTGTTAAATACATTTTTATTTATTTTTTAATTTTATTTAAAATCAGTAAAGATTACTAGGCCTCACTGAGTTGTGAACTCGTGTAGAGACTTAGGATATAACTAAAATTCATTATTTTCTGATAACGGATCTTTGATATTAATATTTGTTTTAACTTAATTTATAATTTTTACCTAATCAAATTATTATTTTCTAGGAAGAAGTAATTTTTTTGTTTTATTTCATTCGATCATGAACAAATAAAACATACATTATGGTATTTTAGATTATGATAGAATAAATAATTTTTACCATAATGTGTTCAATATGGCTTTAACTCAAATTTGTCTAAAGTGATGATACATAATGTGTGAGATACACGTTGAATTGAAAATGTTGTATTGAATTGGATATTTTGTATACATAAATAATTTAATTTTAACACATTCATTTAAAAAGAGAAAATAAAACATACTTATAATTGTAAAAAAAATACCCTTTGACACTTCACTACTTGAACGGTTGTGAACATAAAAATTGTCGCTCGATAGAAATTCTATACGAGTAAAAATGTAAAAGGTTCAGTTGTCACTTTAAAATGTTTTAAATAACTTTTAAAATAGTGTGATTAAATTTTGTTTTGAATTACAGTTTATTTTACTTAAAGCGAGCACTGCTGTTTAAGTTTCAAGAAAGGATAAAGTTTATTCGAGACCTTGGAAATTAAAATGAAACAATTTATATGTCACTTTATATCCAAAATGGTGCCCGTCAAAAAGTTCCTCTTTTTAGAAACACAAACTGCAATAAAACAATATAATATAGTCTCATCGCTACAATAAAGGTCGAAAACGCTAAGCATAAAATAATATATAAACGGGTTATTAGAATAATATAACCATCGTACACGGGTTGTGTTTAATAAGTTTTGAGAAATGAGTAGGTAGGTAGGTACATCTAATATTATTTTATATTATATATAATATGTATACAACGGAAAGCGAATGGTTTTCAACGAGGACAGTGTCTTTTAGAAACGCAAGTTCGTCTATAACATTATTATAATGGTTAAAGTATGCGTTAAACGTGCTCCAAAACATCAACACGCTCCGATTGCGTTGTTTGGAAGTAATTTCCTTCCTTTTTGAAACGCATTCGTCGTAGCCCACGACTCGGGACGTCGACATTATACTATACAGGGCGATACATCAAGTATGTTTACCCTTTTTAAAACACTTGACTTTTATACCATTTAAGCAGTGTTCCGTCATCTTCTTTTTTTTTCAAACGAGAACTCTATTTTTTATTACTGTAAATTGTCAAGAAAATTATTTTTTGAAAATGTTGATGTGTTTTGATCAAAATTTTAACGATTAACTTCTGATTTACCTACTAAAATGAGTTTACAATAACAGTTTCATAAAAATATAAATTCGACGTAATATTTTGCATTCAGTTAGTATTTATCTCTACTCCAACAACTTTTTTAAATTTTAAAAATTTTGACAGATTAACATAAATTACTATAATTTATAAATCGCATAGGTTCCTTTTATTCCAGACTTATTATCATACTGGTCCTATTAAGTATTCACAAAGTTAAATAACTCAAAAACTAGTTGTTCGAAATTTGATTTAAATTCATAATCTACGTATAAAAAGTGTTATTTTCCAATGAGAAAAATAAATCGGTATCGCCGCATGTCACTCCTTCGACGGCGGCGTGGAAAAATGGAGCTGAGGGTGCTCGGGGAATCATCCGGTATGGTGTATTTCACTATTTCGACAACGATAACATCTCATACGAAAACGAGAGAAGAAATGAACCAAATATTATGTTCTATCATCGCAGTGTGCGAACACAATTTTTCATTCATTTCGGTCCTGTTACTGATGATTTTATTGGCGTTATTATTATTATTATTATTTCGGAGTTCGTTTCGGGGGGCTTTATGTTTATACATGGGTAATATAATACACACGCACACACACACACACACACACACACAAGCATATATTGTATGTATATAATGATACCCCGGGAGAAATTTCAAATCGCTCGGAGTAAACAAAGGATTCACTAAGGCGTCCCCTAAAACCACAAGCTGTTGTTTCCGACTGCGTTGGCTGTACGTACACTCATTACACACTCTGTGTGTATGTGTGTGTGTGTGTGTGTGTGTGTGTGTGTGTGTGTGTGTGTGTGTGTGTTGATGTGTCGAGATGCACAACTCTTAAGATCCGTTCGGAGGAAACTTATAATAGTGCTTCGGCGAACATTTCAAAACCGTCGACCGAATGTCACAGTGTAGGTATTACGGAGCGTGTACGTATGTAATAATAATATGCACAGTTCGTTGACGTTTCGGAAGATGACATTTTTCGTTTCACATTACCGCAATACGTTAACGTGTTTTCCACCAGTAATCTTGTACGAGTCCCGCGAGACGTTTCGTTTCCGCGATAATCGAAAAAAACACAATTGGGTA
Source organism: Myzus persicae (assembly GCF_001856785.1). Lineage (NCBI taxonomy): Eukaryota > Metazoa > Arthropoda > Insecta > Hemiptera > Aphididae > Myzus > Myzus persicae. Next base: position 212,860 of record NW_019101750.1, on the reverse strand, counting down.
ACCCGTCAGACCCATAATAAAGATAATATGAAAACAACAATACTATAATATGAATGATTACAATACGATTTGGATAGTCGAAAATATTGTAATAACATTTTTACATTTAAAAATAAAAAAACCGAAACTATAGACGAACAGTAGCTAAATTTGAAATTTTGGTGAAAACACAAAATTTTAACCGATACAATTGTAATGTTTAGTTGAGGATAAAAATACTATTTGCAGATATTGATTTCAATATAACCTATTAATTGGCTTTCATAAAATATTTATTAATTTATGAAGTTATTAGATTATTACTCATTTATGTTTTTCACTCTTTTTTTTCCACAATATGTTTGATTTTGATTACCTTACTTATTTTTACTATAAGTAATGAAAATAATACTTTTCAATAGATTACACTATAAGATTTAGTACCTATATATAAGAAAAAATACGTTAATTTTTGCATTCAAAAATTCATTAGAAATTTAAAAATATACATTCATTATTAGGAATATCTTTGCTTTTCGTTTTTTAATCGACTTCATCATTGCTATTCCTTATTATTATACGATTTATACTTATTGTGCATTGCAAATAATAACAATTTACGATTAATTTCAGTCTAAATAATTTGAAAAAAAACTTAAAATAAATCATAAGTTAATCATAGATGAGCTTTGTTTATATTATACAAGTAAGTTTGTATAAGTAATAAATATTTATATTGCAAATAAAAATCAATAACTTCTATATCAAGCGCAATATAATATTCAGTCGCAGAGAATGCTTAAAATAAATTAACAGTTAGATGAACCACGTACGTTATGGTAATTTTAATTGACTACTGTTCTTACACGTTTATAATTTCCTGCGGAATGTACCTTATTGTGATGGTCATAATAGACATTATAAAAGGTCCACTGTCATCGTCTTACAGTGTACGAGGCGACTGAAACCCAAAACCGCTCTGGATGGTGGGAGGGGGCGGGAGAGTCTTGTGAAGACATTTCCGGGAAATGCTAAGTGAGCCCCTTTTAGAGCTCCCCGTAGAGTCCCCTGGTTGGCTCGAGGGGAATTATGGTGCTGTTGGGGCAGAAACCCGATAAGTCTCGAGCGATTAATCTTACGTGACTATGTGTGTGTATCGAGGCACGATGGGATCGTTTTGTCCTTAACGGCTCGGAAACGGTCCTTTTCGTACGGTTTCCGGTGACCTTTGATTCGTGCACGCTGATTTGTGGTTTTCCACGTGTGCAGTTGACTAATGCCCGTGTAACTACTATATCCGAAATCCGAATTATCTTTATAGTGCAGAGTGCAGAGGTATGGCGGCTATATAGTTTGTGGGCGATGGAGGAGCTGTGTGCGTTGGCCAACGATTTTCAACGTATATAATCGGTGCAGACTTGCCGGAATTAATATCGAGATTGTTTTTATTTTATATTTATGTGTGTGTGTGTGTGTGTGTGTGTGTGTGTGTGTGTGTGTATCTACTCAAACGACATCAAAATTAATTTCACGTATCATTAGCCAATTTACTTAGGATTCATTAATTACCAGCTACTTACCTCGTGGTTAGATTTAATCATTTTTATACGAGGTTTACGTGATGATATATTTAGTACAAACCGCGTTTAACGAGAGATCAGTATTAATTCGCGTATATTGTAGGGCGGGTTGTAGCTGCTGTAGTTTTTTTGATGGAGGGAACGGCCAGTTTTCTATCTATTTTTTTACGTATACAAAAATATAGCCAACAGTGTACAAATATTTAAATTAAATATTTTCGCCCTACGTTTTTTTTACTAATGGAATGTGGTATCTCTCTTGGGTTTTAGGTTATATGATTTATTGGTTTTAGAATAAAGCTAATAGATGGTCATTGAATTAATTACACCGATTGATTATATTTACATATTATTTGATGTTTGAACGATATGCAGGTAGGGTAAATTAAATTTTGTATTCAGTTTGTAATCTGTTGCGATATTATAAACTACTAGCTTTATTCCAGTCACCTAAGTCACGGCCACTTTCATATTAGAGACCATCATTAGGGATCTACATAACATTCATATCTGACCCAGTGTCAACACTTAAAATTAATATTTATTAAAATTGACTCAACACACCAATAAATACAGACATGTTAAATTTACTACCAACTAAATTTGTACCTAAGATTATAGCTTGTTAGTGTACTTTGTAGAAAAACTATATACTTAATAGCTAATAATTGATTTTATTGAAAATATCATGCATATTGACTTAATATTCAACAAAAAAATGTACAGCAATGGCGTGGTAGTAAATTGTAATTTTACCTTAGCATTTTAAATAACAATTGAATTAAATTATAACAACAATATACGTTGGCCTCAGATTTCGAATATATTATTATCCAGCATGAATAATCCATACACGCACACGTTATATAGATTCACTGCATTTCCCAGTAACTCGAAATTGGAGGTTATTTATAATAAAGATAAAAGAAAAATCATGTATCTATCTAATTCACTCATTACGTGCACATCACGGAGTGCACAGTTGGTTTTTAGCGCTTAGTGTAATTTAATATTAAACTTTAAAGTGACTTTTATTTTGCATGGCATTCGGGTAATTGAATTTCTACTTTGAAATAGATTTGTATACAAATATTGTGAGAGAAAGTATTGAAATATAATATAATATTTATCCGTTCTATATAATTTATGTTCGTATTCAAAATATCAAGATATAATCAAATATAAGATGAATGGACGCATATTTAATGATTTTGCAAAGTGTAATTAATCGATGTAATAGTTTAATTGATGCATTAAATTAGAACTATAAATCGCTGGTGATAATAATACTGAAATAAAATATCTATGTCACTACTTTCTAATATACGCTTTTATTAAAACTATTATAATTTCAAAATCTTAAAAATGCAATACCTTGATTCCACTATAATGCACATACTTGGAATAGATATTATTGACTACTAATGACTTTTCTTGTCCAGACGTGTTATGAGCCGCGTGCAAGGATAACAGGGAGGATTTAGGAATACGAGAAATGGGATCACTGCGTATCCGTTGGCCTAGGCTCACAAAGTCTTAAAGTCGTTATACCGTGGTACATGCGTGCAGTGTGTCCACGGACAGCGAAGTTCATTTCGTGGTAAGTTAACCATCACCCTTTCTCAACCCTGTGACTTCCGCAACGGGCACCACTAACGACTCGAGACCGCCAATCGCCACTTTACCGGCTTGTCCGACGACGTTTGCGTGTAAAATATCCTCTTAAAACGTTCAGCATAAGCACGCTCAGAGGTTATTCGACAATATTACCCGCGTTTATCCCCAGTCCGTGGTGGCCCACATGGAGGTGAAGTAGTATTATGAAATAATATGCACACACAACGCACTACCACAGATTGGTGCACACACAATCTAAATTATATTTTTTTACTTTACTATTAGGTTTTTTAAGTTAGTTTAACTTGACATCGTATTATATTTAATTTTTGTCTGAGACCAACGCTTAAAAGTTAATGGACTTCGTTGTACAAGTATATTATTTATCATCGTTTATTGAATTGGATTTCTTTAAGAAGGGAAGGCCGGTTGAAGCCGAAATTTACCCACTCCGTTTAAACATTTCAAAGTATACTGTACTGCAAGTATTTTTATAGCTCCGAACTATCGAAACAGTAACATGCGATTTCATAAAACAGTAAATAAACGTTTGATAAATAATTAACCGTACGTGCGACCAACGTTGATCTCCGAAAATATTATGCCAGTTTTAATGACTTATGATCGTTTAATGTACAACTTCACTTCGAACGTTTGAATCGTTTCATTATTTCAATATGCAAATGTTGTTCATTGAAATGAATCATCATTATTTTCGGCGGAACAGCATTCAATATATCAATGTAATTTATATTAATTGAAATAGTATAGAAATAAATAGGTATCACATTACGATTACACTGCAGGCAATTATATAATGAAGGTATTTTTGAACCTTGGTAAAAAGTGCATCCATACTACTCGCCTAAATTATTACACAATATTTTACAGATGTATTGAGATTATTTAGTTGAGTAAAAATATAAAAAAGTATACAATGAATATACGTGTGTTTTAATTGAAACACAAATCAAATTTGGTGAATAAATTATATTGGGTATAATTTAGTTATGTACCTATATGGAGTGTTTTTTTAAATTTGTTTGGTTATAATTTTAATTTTTAATATTATATTTGTTACTATTCAATAGTTTAATAATCAATACACAAATGTATATTAATCATAATAATTTCTGCTAAATAAATTATTTATGCACAAGTTATTCACTCTAAAATGATATATAAATGTTTAAATCTTTTTATGGAACATTAGAGATATCTTATAAGACTTTTTAATTTTGTAACATCAATATTAATCAGAATATACCAATTGAAACATAGTTTCGTTCATCACAGTACATAATAATATAATTTAATAATTTAAATTATCGAAACATACTGTCATTTATTTATGAATATTTGAGAAATTATTTTAATGTTTTTTAGTACATAAGTTGTATGAAAACCTCACATTTGAATGGATTTTTTTTAAAAGAAAACGTTGACAAATATGAACCCATATTATATGGATAAGGATGCGGTACACTCTGCCACTCTGGTTGCTTTTTTTTATATAATCGTACTGTTAATTAAGGTACTCAATGAAGAGTTTTGGGAATTTGAAGCACAGGCGTTTGTGAGTGTGTGGGCAGGCAGTGTTTACCAACCTTTAGTCAAAACATATTTTTGATGGATCCCAGATATATTATTATGTTTAAAGATTAAATTGATATAATTACACCATAGGTGTAGAATTGTATTTTACGGGTTACCTGTCAAAAGAAGTTTCTTAAAACGGATCACCTTATAAACAATTATTATAGAAACGTGTTTCCATACAGGAGAATCGGCGTATTTGGTGGCATACTACTCATAAGTAAAATAAAATTGGCCATAATGAAATAGCTGTTGATTGAATATCAAATATCTAATAACATTAAAATTGTACAGCTGTCATATTGATTGTACGGACGAAACCCACTTAAAAAGCCATACAAACATAAAATGGTTCGATTCGATTAGTTTTATTGTTTATAATGTACACGTGAATTAATAACGTTAATTTTTGTATGTATAATAATGCATAAATAATACACGCCATTTTACTTCATTATAAACATTAATTAAAATAATCGATTTAAAAATATATAAATAAATAAATAAATACTTCGTTTTAAAAATATCATTTAAAGTACCATCAATATGTATCAGGCAAAACCGATTGAACGAGCAAAACCTTTTTCAAAATCATCTCAATTTTTTTTTAAGTTTAAATTGCATTTTAAGTAAATATCTTAAGGTACGGTTCGTTTCAAAAAGGCTGTAAACGTCTTTAGTATGATCATTATGTCTTATACTAAATATTATCAAAATATAATCATCGTACAATTTTCTATGGGTAACGCATAAGTGATAATATTATAGCTGGGATTTGTATGTAAATAAACATTTTTACTCAAACATGAGAAATTAGTCGTTGTAAGTTATAAATTCGTTTCACATAATTTGCAATAAAATGAGAAATATTTTATTTTAAAAGTTTTTACATATTTCGTCAAAAAAAAATATTTTTACATTATTTATTTAATGTCTGTTTTTTTACCTACTTCGTAAATTTTGGCAAAAAATCCCATATGTAAAATAATTTATCAATTTACATAATCAAAATTGATAGTTTAGTAGTAGTATACATTAAGACTTCAATAATATAGCATAATCCTAAAAATTGTAAGTGAATATAGGTATAGAGTGTATTTAAATTTAGCACGTTTATATATTTTTAAATATTTTTTTACTACATATTTTTTTAAATTTTTTACTACATATTTTGTGTGTATAAGTTAGTAGTTATTAGTTAAGACCAAGTCACCTTAGTTTTAATTTTGAAAATGTCAAACACTACATGGTTTATCATTGTCTTACTTTGAATTGATTAAATTATTTTGAATTGTATTTTAATTTAATACGTTTACATATTTTGGCCATTTAAATTAAATATATATGTACTTATTTCTGTTCTTATATTACATATAAATCCCAGAATTAGTGATACTGAATATTAAATTGAATTTTTTTTGAAAATTTAATTTTAATTTTAACCAAATTTTTTGTATAATTTATGTATGTATAGTATATATATATATCAAATATAAATATACGATATTATATAAAACATCAGTATCGAATTTAATTTTTAAAATTTATTATACTCATCGACAACGTTATTTGAAATTGTGTTCTAAAAAAAACCGTATTTTTACGTCACCTGTCTGGTTAGTGTAAATCATAATGACTCGTCAATCCTCATCAGACGGAAACATGTTCGGTAAAATATATAATAAATGGTTTCCTCCCACGGAACGCATACAATATTCAACGCTACTTTCGTACTTTTATTTCATTTTTTTTTTTTGATATTTGCAGTGTTCATAAATATATTTTTTCTTACTTCGCTCAAAATTCAACAATATTCCCTTCAATGTCATTAATTTATATTTGTTCAATACAAAAGTCAAAATACAATTGATTTCACCACACGTGGTTCTGAATTTTTAACCTTGACAACCATACTACATACCATAAGTTAATAAAATAATACCTTTGTATGCGAACCGTAAGATAAATTTCCTACACTAAAAATAATATAATATGACTTGTTTTTTTTTATTCATTCTGATCAATGTACTTATTAGTTTTTCAATCTTTAAATTAGAACTCTGTATCGTATTATACCCACCAAAGTTGTACTACATAACATAAATATATAAAAAAAAAACATAATATAATTTATAATATACATGAATGTCGGAAAATTGTATTGAAATTATTAAAACGTCAATAGAATTGTGATGCGATCCAATAAACTGTACTCTGCATTTGTGTATTCAATAATTCAATATAAATATATAATACTTAATACTTCACTTAGTTCATACCCAGTCTAAACCGTACTTTGAAAATGAATATAGTTGATTTTTATACTTAACGAATACAAAACGAGCCAGTCTGTTTATATTTTTTATATTTTATGTCTATTGAATTTAGCAATGATTATTACTTATTAGATACCTAATACTTATACATCAGTTTTAACTTTCATTCTACACAAATTGCAATAGTTTTTTATCATTCCGTAAACACTTTGATGTACTTCATTTTTGCAGCTAAAGTGAAGATATGCAAGGTAAAAAAGTAAGCGCGCTTACTACGCTTACGCGTCCTGTTATGTTATACCCAAATCTGTCAAAGTTGTCTGGAAAATATGTACTTCGTGATTCATCTTAGGTATCAAATATGTATTTACTGTAATATGCATATCGTTTATGTCTTATATTGTCTATTAAAAAAATATATAAATAACATTATACATTATTTTAAAAACTATTACAAAATATAATCAATAAAACAATCTTAATATATTATTAAAATATAATGATATCCTCTTATCAAATCGAAGTTATAATAATAAAAAAATACAAAAATCTTAAAAATTACATACTAAAAAAGTGGGTAAGTGGGTGTCGCTCTGCTGTGCAGTAGACGATAAGTGTGTCACTGTAATGGATGGTGTTAAATTTGAATTCAATGATATAAAATCATTGAATATGAAAAACGATTTTGATAGTCTGTCAGTCTATAAAATAATTCAGTTATTTAGTATTTTCGATGATAATGTTGTGATTAAAGTAATTTATTTAACTAGTAAGTAATTGATATCCACAGTTGTAAAAATTTCAACTTCAAACACTCATAAAAATTGAATTTAACTTTCCGGTAGAATTTTTTTTTTTGATAAAGGTTGACTAACTTATAAGATTTTGTATACTAAATTTTAAAATCTTAGATATAAAAATAACATTTTTTATGAATTTCTAACTCAAAATAATTTGCTAATTTTGGTAATTTTTACGAATTTGATCAAAATTCAAAATTCAAACCCTCATTAAATTATTATGAATATTAAGGATATACGAAACTTTTTTTAAATTTCTACCTATAACAACATACGAAGAACCTTGTGTTACATTTTTAAGTTTTTTGACCGAGTGAAACACTTTTTATCGACATTAGTTTAAAAAACTAATAACAATCAAATATTTCAAGAGCCTATAAATTGTTCAACACTAGTCAAAATATTATGGTGTATTGAAAACATGGATATAATCGTTCAGTGAAAATTGTAAGTACCTATAGTATTTTTTTTTTGAGTAACATCCAAAACCAAAATCGATTTTGTCGAAAATTGGGCTTTTTAAAAATCCCCGTTTTCTTTAATTGTTTGATTGCTTTATCTGCCGCTTTTGTAAGCTATTGGGAAATTTTTTCTTTTGACCCCCCAAAGCACCAACTACATTACCTACCAGAAAATACGCTGTAGACAAAAATCGAAGCACTTTCACTGTCCCAAAACTTGACGAAAGACACAAAAAAAATGTTTAAAAAAATAAAAAACACATAATTGTAACAATGAATACATTCATTGCTCCGCTCAGAATCTAAAATGTAGAGAAATTATTTAGAAACGTCTTGTAAAAGACTTGTTAAAAATTGAAGGATATTCTAAACATTGTGAAACAAAATTTATAATGTAGATACAGAGTTTCCCTCGAGGATTTACCCATTGCGATATCTCCCAAGATAATAAATATACCATAAATCTGTTATTTTTATTATAATCACAAAGACAAGAGTACAGTATGTATTTTATTTTTTAATTGAATTATATTTTTTTGGTAAAAAAGTTAAAAAAAAATATTTTTTCATTTGTATATTTTAAGTAGGTAGTTGAAGATATCCATTTTTCACAGTTTATTTTTTTGAAAATTTTAATCTTTCAACATTTTATTTTTATTAATTTCGTGATTTGTAATCATTTTTTTAGTTTATAGGTAAAATGGCAAAATACCTGTTTTTGTCAGGGCGGCGAGTCCTCTTCTATGGCTAATAGGTCTATCCTCATGGGACACTCTGTTTATTTATAAATTCCAAATACTTAGGTTTGCGGTAAATATTTGCTTAACATATCCAATATCAAAACAGTATTATACTATTATAATATTATTATATATTTTAATTAGAAGTTGCAATAGTTTCATTGGTTTACGCTCACAAATAATTTAATAATAATAATTTATAGTATTTATACAAGTATAATGAGAAGTAATTCAATATTTGCATTTTTATAAGTATATTCAATATTCATATTGTAATCATATTTTGTATAATTAATTATTGTGTTTGATAGAACTTTAATTACAAAACACTTGATTATTACAATATTAATATAATCTATGCAAACTTTTAGTTTGATCTTTAATTGTTTTCATTGTACCGCTGGTATAACTATTTATGCTTAATATTTTTCAGTGTCTTATAAATTTGATAATAAATTTAAATAATGCATTTTTATTCACACGGCATCATGGATAGGCAATTTTGCTACACCATTGTCGAGAGGTTCATTTTCGGGTATCTCGCGTGTCATAGTATGGTATTTTTAATAACAAAAATGAAAACTATTTCTCAAGGTGCACAAAAGCATTTCAATGAACTATAATATTGTTATATCACAACAACTATCACATAGCTAGTAAGGTTATAGAATTTTCAGAAAACTCTGCACAAAATGAATACATTTGATTCCTAAAAATACTCATCCAATTTTCATTTCTTAGAAAATAAACTAATCCACCGTTAATTAAAATGATTTATATTTATAAAATAATGAGATTCTCTCAAAATATTTTATATTTTCAAAAGTATGACCAAAAATAATGAAGATACGAGGTATTTAAAAAAATTGTTGCACTTGTCATTCAAATTAATTAAGTTGTAAATAAGTTTAATTTGTATGCACCTTACAAAATACAAGTATATTTATGATATTATACTGTGCTACAGTCTCTATATTTGCTTATATTGTATATAATATATATTACAATTTAGTTCAGTTGTTTACACTTTTTTTATTTACAATGGGATGCATTACGTTTTATATTATATGTACATTATTAAATTGTACTGGTTGACGATAATAATGGATATCAGTTTTGAGATTTAATTATTATTCTTAACTGTTCATTTTTTTTTTAACGTTTCTGGCCGGTTTAAATAATACAGTTGTAGTAGGTATATTAATGTAAAATTATTATTTATTTGTATGAATAAAATACACAAATATTTGATTAAAATTATATCAAGGGTTCTTAAATGAGAGCTTGGGGACAGAGGTAAAGCCAATGTAGGCAAGCGTGGATGTTGCAATATAGTTTTTAAAAGAGGATAAATAAGAAAAATTGAAATTATAATAAATATATTTTCATAATAGTATTTAGGAAATTAATTCACAATCTACAAGCCCGTTTATTCAATTCATTATATTATAACCAAGATTAGTCAAGCATGTTAGGAAACTAAATTTTGTTGAGCTATTGATTGCGTAAATGGAATGATACATTATAATGTGATTTATAATATATAAAATAAGATTAAAGTGAGAATATGTGAAGGATATTGTATACAGTGTTTAAAATGAGTGCATACATTCCATAAAATTGGGAAAAAGTGTGTCGTAATAATATGGCCACCGTCGTGATTTACCGTGACAGTGTGGTTCACCCATATGATGGTAATAATGGTTTAACTCACTCGCTGGTATAATTATGGAGTACCGTTTCGGGAAGGTATATCATTCATGCTGTTACCGCCATTTCAGATGAAATTCAGTTTCAACACCGACAATCCGTACTACTGATGTTGGCTGGTTCTAAAATTTAAATTATATTCTGACACGAGTCATTGATGATTAATAATGTCTGTTGTTTCTCATGTCGAGCGCTACCTAGCATTAATGCATCACCGAGAGTGTGACAAGGAGCCAAAAGTACGACAATTTAAAACTTCGTGCGATAACTTTTCGAACTTTGTAACAACCGGAGTCACAGGTCTTAGGAAATGATAAAAGTACGTGCATTGTTATGTGATGGAAGTTAAAAAATTCCTGGAAATGTTTGTGACACATGAAACGAACTACTCAGTTTTCTGACGTTCATTGAACGACTTGGAAGTTAAATAAGTCGTTGCAAATCAACACAACGTTGACGAATTTAAAGGAATTGTGCAAGGAATTGAGTTCTATTTTCTTCAAAAAATTACGTTTCCTTCAAACTGTTATATTATATTTTGATATTTTTGCTTTTGTGCCGATGCAATGTAAACTTGCGTTTGTTTAATTAGTCCGTGCGTACTATTATAATGTTTGGATTTTAATTGTAACACACATCGATAATTTACAACAAAATTAACAACAACCCGAGTATGTTATAAAGTTTGAATTATTTTCCAAGTCCTGAACAAAATGACGGCTGTTCATTAGTGAGAGTCCGATAGCTTTTGAATTTGTTGTTTATTTATTGTTAGGAGGGAAAGAAATAAGGAAATCCTAATAATAATAAATAAGTCGAAGGATTAGTGGAGGAAATCTCTGTTTCAGTCTCATTTTGGGTTTCGCCGAGGTGGATTACCCGAAGGGACTTGGATATTTGCTAGATTGGATATGAAACGATTTTGTAGAGTAAAGATTTTTTGTGGAATCCAAGATAAGTTATTTTTGACTCATCAGAAACATTTCAATTGAAGTTAACATTCGTATGTAGTGTTTGGTTTTGTATACAAATTTAGGAGCTCATTAATAATTGCATATTATTCCTTTGATCGTATTCAGAAGATTTGAAATATGATATTTTAAAATAATTTGTATTTAAGTAAGTAATTCAGAATTCAAAAGCAAAACATGTATTATTGTTTTGATTACAGAGAATAATTTTCGAGACGATTTTTTTAAAATTTATATTGATATAATTAGTTGCACTTAAAGAATATAATAAAATCAGTAGATACACGAAAGACATAATAATATAAATCCCATAGAAGAAGTTTTGAATTATTTCAAGTTTCATTTTGCTTTTTATATCAAACCCGTTATAATATAATTTCGAAGTTATTTCAAATCCACAAATTAAAATTTTAAATTAATCAAGCAGCATTAATATTTATGTTATAAGTTATTTAATATTTGTGAACCAGGTTTTTTTTTGAGTATTTACTCTTGTATAAAATCATTAGTCATTTATAATTATATTATTTGAATTATTAAAATGTACTTAACAATCTACACACTAGAAGATAATTAATATGTTTATTTATTGCATTATACATTACTTATTACTTGGCGAACGTTCAACACCTGTTAAATATCAAAATTAATAAACAATTCATAAATTAGCTATCTATGACTATTGCGGAATACTAATACTAATAATAGTAATAATAATAATAATAATAATTTTAGTTTCCAAATATTTTTTCTTTAGTTTAAATACTTTAGAAATTGTAGAATCGATATAGTTGAAATTATTTTTATTCAGATTTTTTGTATACCAGCTGATATAAGGCACAATGCCTAAAAGTTGAATTAATATTCACACGTTTCAGTCTGTAAGCGAAGTAAATTGTGTAGAATGTATGGACTTTATTCCGCATGATTGAGTTATTCATCAAATTTACTTTAGCTAAGTATAATAATATTAATGCTGCTCGCGTAGGTTCCATTCAATTATATCGATTGGGTCAATTAGGTATTCATACTGTAGTGATTTCAACTTATAATTATTAATGTTACTGTTCAGATTATTCTGTTGATTTTCTTACCTAATTTCATATAGTTTGTATTTATTATTTTTATGTTTCAACAATGTGAACCTAGTAATTTTGGCTCAAGGATGTTCAGGAATTTCGTTTTCTTGGTAAAATATTTCAGGCTTTCGACATTCTGTTAGATAAACCGGAGAGCTATTGTGTTCTAATATCGAATCACATACGCCCCGTGTTATGAAACGCGTGTGCGGATTCCCTTTTTTGTCGATATTGGGAGAACTATTAATCATAATGTCTTCAATAACTTTCGGTCGATCTATTTTTGTAGCTAGTTGTTTTCTCTTCGAATTATGTTTGAGTTTTATTTTTCCAATCCGTTCGTTCCATTAGTGCTCCGATATGGGACCCTTTTTCGAAATCGGCGTGGTGTTCCCCGTGTTCCCGTTGTATATGCTCACAACTACAGTTAGTTGTTCACCCGTCTAACTCTTAATGCCCGTACAATTTTATGCTATGAAAACTTAATCACATAAACAAACGGGAATTCCAATGTAGGAATCCTTTAGAATTGCATCACATTCAAAGTCACAATAGTAACATTCTGAAAATGTTATAGTTACAATTTGTGCGTTACCAAATAGGCCCAGTATGTTTTCCGGTCGAGTATTTGAATTTATATAGGTATATTTATACATACATAAATGAGAATACCACAAGTGGACTCGATATAAACTTCCGAAACGGTAGAATACAATCGATTAAGAGTTTTAGTACATTGTCACATTCTAACGGCCACAACGAGTGAGTATTATTGTCCATAAACATTCTATTAGTATCTGGGAAGGACGTACGTACACAAAGTTTTCAGACGATACTGTTTTTGTTGAATGTAATATAGAATTACTCTAAAAGCGTGCAATGCTGTGGAACACCATTACAGTTTCCATATTTTTAGAATTATAATATTACTTATAGCGTTATATTATGGTACACATATGTCATAGACGAGCTAGTCATCTTTCATCCGTTCTTATTAATATAACGGAGCCCCACCGTATAATATATATAACTATTAATATAACTATTTTAAATTTTGATGAGTAAACAAAATCTATTGTAATAATCGCTAGACATACGTCTGCCGAACTAGGCTCGTTTGATCACTCGCTCCGTGCATTGCTATTGCCAGGTCATCGGTAAAGTAAAATAATTTATACTACAATTCCTTTTTATCTTAAATATACGTCAAACTGTACCCGATAAAACTAACTGTGTTGCAGAATATCCAAATCCTCCGACATTCCCCTGTTTGGTGTAAAATATATCGCTACGGGATACGGATACACAACTATACACACCATATTCCAGAAGTGATAGACAACAGTTTAATCGTTACCACGTAACATTTAAGGTGGAGGCACCAAGCCACGAATTTGATAATAAATTTTGTAATTTCGACTTATAACGTTGCGTAAAGAATCAAAAATAAGTGTTGGATTAGGAGTACATTATTATTTTACGATTATTATTATAGAGCATAGCGTATATAAGACGCATGGTTCGCTTGGCCGAACTGCATAATATAACATTCTTTAAAAGTTAAAACGTTTAAAATATTAACTATTGTCACATTTTTCTATATAATTATATTATTATGATAATGGCTGTCTTAAGGTATCTTAATTAGATTATATAAACTTTTTTGTTAAACTCTGTTAATACAACTTTTGTTCAGTATATATATATATATTACATGCAATGAGGTACTGTTAGATGTCCTCGTAGTGTGATTAGTTAATTAAAAGATCTCTTCTCTCAATATGTACACACCAAAGACGATGTTCAATAGTGGTTTTAATAACGATCCTTTGAAGTAAACATAAATCAAAATTTATCATACACGTGCACTAACTAGGGTAATACTACAACGCGTTTGCTTACTCAAAAATAATTAAATTCTGTTTCTCGTGTAACGTTAAAATCACGACCACTCTTGTACTATAATTTTCATTTAAAATTCCCTTATCGTGATCCCGTGGTCGGTTTTTCAATATTATTTCAAAGAACACCAGATTAAACTTATGAATAAAGATTTGACTAAAAGTCTCACAAATGTATACATTTGATATTTGACCTTCGCTGTCAACTCCGAGCAATCATAAAACAAAATGTCACATTATTTGCAGCTCTCTATTTAATAACTGCAAAATTTAGAGAGAACAAAAAGATTTGAGTTTTTTATAATAAGCACTTTGCGATTTGTCTCTAAATTGACCATGATTTTGAGATTCTATAAAAGTTTGCAGTTTGTAAAACTGCCACAAACCACATCTCGTATCAGAATAGTCCACATGAAAATATATACGTGAATTGAATTTACAATGAATTATCGCTATAAAATTCATCTCGTTCTCCACTATTTTTTTCTGGTACCAATATAGATAAATTTTGAAATAAATTAGGTCATTCTTTAATTTACTACACTAATCTAGAATAAATGTCTGAACTTCTAATAATATTATGTAATTCATATTTGACCTTAAGCAGTTTTCTGTAAAATGTCATGTATTTATAACTTAAATTTATCAAATCAGGTAACCTATAGTTGTTTATCTTTCAAAACATTAAATAATTACTTTATTTTATAGTTAAAATACGTAATAAATAGTAATATATATATTAAAATGTATATTTAGCGCACTCGTCGTGTTAATATCTAATAATATTATAAAATAAGTAAGTGTATATTACTATATATTAGTACTATATTTTATTACTATATTTGCATTCGTTTAGAAGTCACGATGATTGGGTTTAATAAAAAAATACATTAATATTATGTGCATAGCGTTTATGACGCAATAATAATAACGATATTCATCGACGAAAGTATTATTGATTATGATAACGAGATTCGTTTAACAAATTAATATAAACAAAACTTTCGTTTATTCAAATTTCTTATATCTCTTTCGTTTTGATCATTCCCTCGCTCAAAATACATAATAGTTGTATGTGTATATGAATAACTGATGTGTAGGTACTCTCGTGTATCATGTCCCAGAGTTTTCTCCGTGTTTGACATCGGCCTGCAAGACTGCTACCTACTACAGGTACGTGATGTACGGAATTTTCGTAAAATTCATCCACATAATAACGGTAATAACATTAATCCCTCGTTTGACTTGTGGTATTCGTCCGGTGGCCGTATAAACTCTTTGGATTAGACACGTTTCAAATGCGATGCCAGACGTACGCACGTGTCCGTCGGTGGGTTTTGACTTGATTTATAAATATCAAGCTCCTAGCTACTGAAGGTTTCCGAGTAATAAAACATCCAGTTAGTCTCGTGCTTCCAAAATCTGAAATAAAAACGAATCCGGAATCCTAAACACCTCGTATGATAAATGCCGGTTTGTTGTTGCCGATTATTTTTTTTTCATCTATTGCGCATAGGTGAGTCCATTTGATTTATGGGTGATTAACCTACCTCGTCGACAATAAATCCGTCCTGCGAGGTCCCTGAAACCAAATAAAAATCTTTTATGCGATTCAATGCTTGTGCTAATGTTATTGATGAAAAGTAACGTATTGAGTAGGCCGTTGGAAATCGAACCGGACAATAAATAACGATTCAGCTTATTTCAAAGACTATTCAATTACTGCTATTTGTCATATGTAATGGATAGCTATACGAAATCAGCAACATAGTATGTGTCATATAGAATAACGAAAGGAAAAATGTTTGAGTACAGCCTAAATAAATGTTTTGAAAGTCTCGAATATCCCAAATCAAAAAGAAAAGTAAAAAGAGACATAATTGTAAGATCGATGCATTTATTACTATACTAAGAATCTAAAATTTTAAAATTAAATCAAGAAGATAATTTTTTTATATTTTCATAATAATATCTTGGTTTATCTTCTTTACATATTACATAGTTTATCAAAATCAAACTATTTTTATTATTGGCTACATTAAATGTAAATTATTAAAAAAGTCCATACATTAAGTATGCCTGATAGAGTACTATGCACAGTGAGATTATATGAATTCAAAACATTTCGTTGATGTGACATTTTATTTACGAATTTGAAAAGTATTTTTTATTAGTTTCTTTAAAATATTTGAAAAATTTCACCCTTCATGCACAGAGAGAATTTAGTACAAAATCACTTGAACTCGTGATGGAATTTCGATGAAGTTAATTCCTTGTGTATTATAAGCGCTCTACTTCCGTTCTACTGTGCATACGAGATTCCAATTCAAAACAATCGGTTTTCTGAGGATTTGTTAGGTAACTCGAGACAGTCAGAAATAAAGGAAAAGCGAGTATCAGATTGATATGACATTCAAATGTATGGTATTTTTTGAGATTATCTGTTATATATTATGAACTTGCCGTGTTTTTCTCACGCATTTTCATTTTAATATCCAAAACATGTAAATGATGCATTAGTTTAGGTACACAAGTTATAACGGTTTCCTAATAATTATGATCACGCCAGAAATACATCGTCACACACCTCGTGTTACATTTTTTATATTATTACGATACATAAGTATAGTTTTAGACCGACTTTCTTTCCGTAGGCACACCCCTCATAGACACTTATAATTATTTTTAATGCTGAAGTCTAGTGCGTCGAGCATAACATATATAATTCGATTCTCGGAGACCTTTCATACGCGCACGTAATTATTCATTAAGTCCACGAACCGTGAAGTAGGCACCGCGTAATGTGTTGGGACTGCGTATTGGGGCGCGTTCTCTTGAACGAAACCGCAACGAGTGTATCGAGATGGAAATGATACGGTTCTTGTCGAAACGCGACGAACGGAGCTAAATCTCGCGATCTCAGTCCGTATCGGTACTCGTACAGCTGCGGTATTTAATGAAATTACCGCTATTTATTATTCGTATCGTTTTAAAATAACAGTATAATATGATTTGTTTGTACTCGATCGGCGTATTGATGCGCGTCGATTGAATACAGATTACCAGGTATGACGATCCACTCGTCGAGTGACATCTACGCGTAGGTAATACGCGTAGATAATTTTTCATCCATCAAAATAATGCACAAACCCACGACTACACAGGGCAAAGAGAAATCAATGAGGTACGTACGATAACGGCACATCATTGCCACATGGTCTAATCAAAACGCAATATTATCGGTTTATATATATATATATATCCTCAAAGCGCGCATTGCAGCAGTGTATCGCGTGTCAAAATTGTATATCACATTATTATGTAAATAGTCGCTCAAATGCACGTGGTTACTTTGAATACCGAAAATAATAGTAGTAATCATTTAAAAAACCTCCGATTGATGAGTTTTTTTTTTTTTTACACAAATAACGAGTAGTTCGATTTCATTGGTATAGCTATATTGTTATAATAGTCTTCGTGTTTTTATTACCTTTTTCGCAAACAGGAAATAATAATTATGATACTCTGTCAAAACAAAAAAAAAACATAAAGATCGGAACGAGTAACTCGTTACACGGTCATCGCGGTAGGCGTAATTAAAATGGCACCGGTGGTGGAGGGTGGATTATTTTTGAAGGCGTTATTTACAATACGACCTCATCTATATTTAATGCATTTTTCTTAACGATGGCCATTGTTACTTTCGAGGAGTTGTTGAAGTTATCGAAGTTATCTCGACCGTGTTCGGAGCATTCGAAAAGAAACCCAAACGAACACGGTGCAACTTTAATTATGCGACCGAAGCGCCTACGAAAAACGAGTGGCCGAGTGCATTTGAAAAACTTTAACCGAGCTTCATCTGAAAACGGGATAAGGGTTTCAGTGTTGTTGAGGACTATAGGATCGAGCGATTTCCGAAAACGTAACTTGGTTTGAATTCTCAGAAATGATCGAGAATGATCGGGAATATAGAACGATAAATTTACGGTAGTCACTTTAGTTTCTTTGGTTCATAGCAATAATATTTTACTAAACAAAACTAAACACAATTACAGTGTAATTTTTACACTGATAAATACAAATATACAAGTTACATGTTTGCAACTCCTCTGTAAAACTAATGCTTATTGGTTTATAAGTTTAAATTCAGCAGAATATGAAACCTTTAACAATATAAACAATTATAATTACAAAACGCATTCATTTATAATTTATATTCAATATTTTAAAAGAATATTTCATGTATGAATATTTAAATATATATATATTTATATCTAAATTAGTCGAATTAGGTATTCAAATCAAAAAAAGAACACAATAAAATCAACTGACGGTTAAAAAACAAAATTAGTAACAATTCGCTTTTTATAGTTTAATCTTTGAGTATAAAGTAATAAGTATATATTTTGAAAACAAAAGATAGGGACTATAAACTATCCATGTAACCTAATATTATATATGGTATAAAATATTAAGTTAAAACGAGATAATAGTTTGTTGTTAATAATTGATAACTGACAAATTATAAGCTAGACTAGGTGCTTATTACAGTTTTCACGCCATAGAATAACAATTATTATGTGGTTAAGCAGTGTCACATGCCGTTGCTATTGAAATTAAAATAAATTAAATACGTAAGTAAAATATCATCTTAGTTCAATAATACTATTAATTACATAATATTGGAACGATTTAACTTTGTTTGATGTATCGACTAATATAATTGATTATAATCATAATAGCACTTTTCCAATAATATTTGTATTGTAAATACTATTTAACTGAAAAAATTATAAATTACAGATTATAAAAAAACAAAAAAATGTTGGATATGTTCTAGTCATAGAGTATTGACCTCTAGTGAACCAAACACACTTTTGTTCGTGAATCAAAATTTAACCTGCCAGTATAAGCATATAAGTCCGATATTTGACGAATCTAAATTAACATAATAACGTAAAGACAATAATAAAATTATCCCAATGTGGAGCTAAGAACTCGATACTCGTTACGGTACCAACCTATGGTGATGGGGACATTAAAAACGAATGGTTTTTGGAGAAGTATGCAGAAAAACGTTAGTTTATGTTGGGTAAGTTTGATCCGATGGCCCATGAAATAGAGGTAATATAATATTGAGGTCAGCATCTGAGATTCGAGAAGCACGACTGGGAATTTTCAAGGTATAACATAAAGTCGTAAAAAGTAGTTTTCGGCGACGAGTGGGTTTAATCTGTGTGATACAGACAACGTAGGAAATACAATTATTTTGACGCTTTCAATTCGCAGCTGCTCAATGGTCAGGTATATGGGTGCCCTAATTGACCTAAATAACTCCAAGTTGGGGCGAACCAAATTTGAATAAAGCACACGGAAACAGTTGACAGAACTAAATATTTTAGTGTTGAGCTTTCTGAAATCTAATATTTTGTGAGCTTCGCCGATGGTAATAGTTTAATGTGATGGTCGAAGTTTAAGGCGAGAGTGATGTAAAATCCAAGGTCGCGAGAAATACGATTAAGAGAAGTACCGTTTATGAATAATCGTGAAAGATATAGGACGATAGCACCGGTCAAAAGTAGTAACGTGACATTTATTTTAACTCGATACTAAACCATGACGAAATCGTATAATATTGTCGGGATCGTTGGGCGTATCTTTTCCATCCAAGTGAAAGAGACGGCTCCTTAAAAAATTAGTTTTTTGATCGGACGCAATAATAATAATAATAACGAATGGACGATAATTATTATCGCTCGACCCCAATACTTTGCGGACAAAGTTTGAAATGAGGTTATTTACAAACGAGATTTCGCCGACGATATCGTTTGCTCTTCGAATCGTATATCATTTTGGCCGTCCCAATTATGGTTGTATCGTGTTATCGGGACCCCTCCGTATAGTCTGTATACATGTATATGAGTCAGAGGGTGGGCCAAATATTGCGTATTGTTTACACGATAATGGTCGCGAAAAAGTTTTCGATTATTTATTTTTACGAGTGCTTCGCGTAGCACTTCTCCTATATAATATGTCCGACGCCGCTACCTCCACCTACCCCGTTATTATTGTTGTTGTTCTTGCTGTTGTTCTTTCCTAGATGTTTCCGAAAGAAAAAACGAATACACAAGAATTAAGTGTTTCCGAAAATCAACAATATTACTATACAACACGTATACAGCCGAATACCGTAACCGTGCACCGAAAGAGGACCAATCGGTCTGCCATACTAATATCCAAACTCGAACACGAAAAGGCCAATTAAAAACGAAACAGACTTTTGGCGGCTGCCTGTTTTGCGCCATGTATACGTAGGAGCTTCAATTGTGAAGATTTTACAGTTTGATCCGACATCGTGTCCACAGCATTGACGTACAAATGTACAATAATATGTTACATAATGTAAAATTCGTCGGCTGTTAACTATATAATAACGTAAAACCGACACATTTTGGTAAAAAAGTTTCTATATATATATATATCTTATTATAATAATAATAATAAATAATACTATATTATGTCATTATAATAATATGTGGAAGACCCACGTGCGGCCCCTGAACGAAATCATGCCCCACAACTGAAACAACTATTTCGGTATTGCCCTATACAACAGCTCTTGAATCGAAAATAATGATAAAAAAAAAAAAAAATAATAGGAATGAATACATACATAATAATATATATATTATACGCAAAACCGAACAGCGTTCGAACATTTATCACCATTGCGACGCACAATGACAATCCGTAGAAATGCATTTCTGGTTATACGCGACGAGCGTGTCTCGTGACAGTGGTAAGCCCGTTACCAAATTTATGAGTTCTTTATACCGTGTGTGCGCGTGTGGGTGTGTGGCGAGTGGGCGGGTGGGTGAGTGTGGGGTGCAGTGTTGTATATTATATACGATCGCACATATTTATACACGTATTTACGTGCGATACCGGTCGGTATAATGTATTCGGGGGGCAAAACTCGAGCGTGGCCGCTGTCGATAGTCTTCGGGCGAGACAAACAAATTATACCGGTCGCGATCTCGGACAAATCAAAGTGTTATATAATCTCATAGGGTGATATTTTTCGTTTCGTTTTGGTTTTTATTTTTTATGTATTTTTGTTTTTTTATTCCCCAATCGAAACGACGTGTAATACCCTCGCGCCCGACGAAAAGTTTTCGGAAACATTATACGACGGAAAACTTTTGTCATATAATACCGTCGCCGTTCCCGTTTCACACGCGTATATCAAATATTTAATACGCTCGAAAACGAATTTATGATTCGATAATTGGTTTAACGTCGTTTTAAATATTTGAATAATAAACAATGAACAACAATGTTCGTTACGTTCGTACGCAGTTCAACGGTTCTGTAAGTATTTTATTCTCCGAATCATCGACAGCGAGGGAAATTTGATTCGAGTCGATTCAGTCATGACGGGTTTCTGTTTATTACATGTTTACATTTTTTCAGATGTAATTTTCAACTACTTTCAGGCGTTTTTCGTTGGATAAACAAGCATAGTAATTTTTTAGTTACAAGGGAATGTAATAAAATATCGTCGTTACTACTTATACATGTCGGCTAAGTTCTTCGACGCAAAAATAATCATAACATCAGTAACCCATTATTAAAACAACTCTTTTTTATTATATTTCGAACATAAAATCTCTCTAAAATCTGAAGTTGTAAGACGTGTTCTATTATTCACTTTAGATCGACGAAACATATTGATAACAACGTGTAGGCTAGGTAACTAAAAATATAATATGTATGAACGTACCTGTATAATCATTACAGATCTACACATTCAATGTCTAATTATAGAATAATATACCTCTCTTGTGTATAATAATTATATTCCACAATAGTCGTTCACATTATAACGTTTACAAATATCTCAGAAATATTCATGAAACAGTTCCGTGAATAATGCAGTCTATATAGTAGGTACTCGTGTATTATGTGCATATTTGCAGATGACTTCAGAGTCTGTTACGAATCAAAAATAATAGGCACGTTGAGTATTTTGGTTAGGTGATAATCTTGTAATTAGCTGACATTTTTTTTTTAATACCTAAGAACGTCTAAGTCGTTTAGACATTTTTTTGACGCAATGCACTATCATTTTGACGAAAGACTCAGGGAAAACAGTTATAACACCGGTTGTAATAATATTATAATATCTTTGTTTTGACCTTATAACTGAAAGCTGAATTTCGGAATTTTCTTCTTGTACTTACACTTCTCCTTACACGAAACTATGTGTTCGTCAAACGTTGTAGTTATTGTCAACAAAATATGACCGATGTACAACAGCCCCACTGCGCTTCTACAGACACTAAGCCGATATGGTTGTCGATGCATTTGTCAATAGGCAAGTTTAGACTTAAAACAAATCACTTTTTTCGTGCACGACAATCACAGTATTATATACAGTCTATCCCACTATTACATTAAATGTTATTTATCTAATGATTGGTATTAACTACACCACAGTGGACTGTATAACCCCTAATAACTGTTATTCCGTAGTGTAGCACATGTGACGCAGACGTTAATCATTTATCAGTTATTAATAATAATTAATCAATTTTTGCCTCGAGTTTTAACCTAGTATTTTATCCTGACGTCTCAATTGTATTCATCCAGTAGCTTACATACACGACGATACATCTTAAATGCTTCGTTCCCACAACGTAATTTATTGATTATTTCGATTATTGTTGTACGTATTATTTTAATTATTATTAAAATTAAACTACAAATTATTTCGTTTTCACTTACAAGATGTATTGTATTATCGCGAGTCGAACGTGTATTTTAACAATTTAAAAAAAAATTGAATATCTCGCTGAAATATGAAATAAGATATTATAACGGTTATTAAAATGTATTGATGATTTGAGTGCCGTGTATTTTTCGGTCTGCCTGAATGTTTTCAGGAATTCCCGTCAAGTTAAGTTACAGGGAATTGCACGACAACCATATGCCGCAATGGAGGACTAGAAGGATGTGCTTATAATTTTGTTCCACTAGTGACGATGATAATAATAATTATAATAATTTAGTGCCAAAACTGTACGAGGTCTGGCCGTGTTAACGTAGGTGATAGATTACAAACGTCTCGTTGGTAAACCGTAGTTTATTCGCATCGTGTACCTACTATATTATCTGAGCTGTCTAGCTGCGACCGCGGTATACAGTTTTGGATGTTTAACTTCCTTGATTTTTGTCTTGCTCTCGAGTTTGTCGCTGATTAAGATGGATTTGTTGTGCTGCCCGAGACAAAACGGTTTTGTAAATACTGACTAATCGTGTTATATTGCTACGTGAGAAAATAGCGCAATGATCGTTTATTCTGTTGGTTTGTGTTTGTATTATATTCCTTTCTTGGTAGTTAAATGTTTGCATATTATACATTTTATACTAATACCAGATCGTTGTACCGTACGATGTAGCTAATGAAGTGTACTGGGAAAGAAGCGCGGCAGGTAATGCAAATCCGATTATGATGCAATTATTATATAATTTACTTAAAAAGCGATCTTTCGCGAGCAATTTGAAAATGAATGAGGATAAACGTTTTTAAAATACAATAAAAATAACGAAATTCTGTTTGTTTGAAATCATATTATGATCTTCTTGAAAAATGTTTAAAACGTTTAAGTAGTATTTTCGAGTCCCCTTTGACATTTTATTATATTCTTTGTTAAAACGTACTCAAATAGCGCACACGTTATTATAATATTATAAAAAAACGAATTACACAAACAAACATTTTCTTTTAAAAAATATTCTCAAGTTTTTAATGTAAAACAATACAGTGGGTGTACCTAGAATTTATCATCCGTTTGAAAAAAAATCAAAATTATCGAATATTTGTGTAGGAAGGTATTGAGAAATCATTCAAAAATACATAAATACATAATACATATAATACATTGATTTGTAGGTACACCTAAACGGTTTTGCCATAATGTTGTTATTTAAATGATTTTGACAAAAAAAATAGTTACTATTATTACTATAATATATTATTAATAATAATATAGCCTATTGTTAATTATAATATAATATTATAACAGTTCAGTTACAAGGTAAATTGAGCAATATTTTTGTCGGGAAGGTAAGAGACGATTTGAACAAAACAAAACATGTTAATAATTACAGTGACATAATATTAATATGTTACACCCTCTAATAGTATCAATTATATAATACGACAAGGAATTATTGTAACCTATGTGTCAAAAAAAAACAAAGATTATTTTATGGACGTAACAATATTATTATAATATGCACGACCGTCGTCAGGGCACATTTATTCGAAAGACAAGTGAAGAGATGGAGGGGGGGTCATCACTGTGGTTCGCGATCGTGGCATAGAAAAGGGTGTGTGCCTTGAGCGCACGCAAATCGTACCTATCAAAAATGTGTTTTTCTCACGGATCGTGCTCACTCGTGTAGGTACGCACTGGCGTGTGAGAAAAAAGATTAACGCGTGCGAGATGTGCTCTGGTGATATCAACACGGAGCGTTGTCTCTACCACCGCGTAATAAGCCCGGAAAAAGCAACTGCGATACTGTAATATATAACGAAGGGGCAAAAAAAAAATCGCCCCGACCGTCGCACACGACCCTCGTCTCCCGCGACCGTCGGATGTGTGGCCCGAGGCAGTCTTATTATGCAACCCGCTTATCTAGTTACGCGTAGGTTGTGGTCTCGCGAGCCCACCGCGATCTCCGCCCCCCGACAGCTCCACGCACCCACTGTCTAGTATAATATTACAGTCGCCAAAACGGAATATTTTCAATCACGAGTACGAAAAAAAGACTCCGCCGCCGTGCGGGTTGTTATCAGTGTTTTTCGGTTGAAAAAGTTTTACCAAACAACACAATATAATAATAATAATAATAATATAATGTATCATATTATGTTGTATAGGTACTTACACATATTATAGTACTCATATTTATACCTGCACATTTCATGATAATATTATAAAAATAGCTCATAGGAAGGCAAACGATTTGCACAAAGCTTAAAATAAGATTTTACCATTGGAAAAGTAACAGTCCTCTCGCACCGCATAAGTACCGTTTATTATAATATTAATATGTCTTGAAATAATCGCATAAATTGTGTTTTATTTTTCATTCGTGTTATGTGTCCCAATAATATTCCGTTCCAATAGTATTGGCTGTGCAATTACGGTATCGCGATGCGTACATTTATCGCGAGTTCGTTTTATGGTTATAAATCGATTATAGGTAAGTAAATATGGTTTCTTAATAAAATATATAATATTTCTTGAAAATTGAGTTTGAAAAAAAATTCCAATTTACGGTGTATCATCCTATGTTCTGGGAACATTGCTATATCTCGGTACGGATGTTCGTTATTTCTTTTGCAGTCGATCCGCAAAGCACACCTCTCCGATGTGAAATACTGTTTGCAGGCGACTATAAGACTGCAGTCGATTGCGCTCAGTCGGTGCAAAACGATAGTGTTACAAAATAAAATGTATGTCATAGCTGGTACATTATAATATGATGTGTTTTATACATTTGAAATAGGTGCGCAATATTATGACGATTTAATATTGTTTAGACACGCGCGTTTCGAATGCGTTAATAATAACGATATCGATCCAATATTTTACTCCACTACGGTAATGCCTTTAACAACCCTAACCGCAACGACGGTACTGCGGCAGTGCACCGATTAATATAATATAATGATTATTTCAGATTCCAAGCCAGCCATTGATTTCAACCCCCCCAACCTCATTCTCACCACTTTTCTGTAACCGTGTTGGTTTCATAACGATTCTACGTTTTCAGGTAGTCCTTCTCGTGTAGATGCCATGGTGTCCTATCCATCGCCGTTTCGATCACAATTATAATACTATATCCTTTTCCTGACGCTCGCTTCGTTATTGAACTGCAGCTCGAGGAAATTACCAAGTCAGCTCAACTCGATTTCAAGTATCAAACTGTTGAGGTGGTATCTGGTCCTTGATCCACGCGTTTTCTATTTGAGTCTCTATGGTCTTCCGCCCGAAAAGGATTCTATACTTTTTTTCACGTACCTAACGTCGACACTGGATTTCAGTACACTAGCAGTGCGTGATATTATCACTGGTCAAACGGGTGCTTCGTAAAACATTTTAAATTATCTCCTAGCCTTTTCATAATATTATATTATATTATATAAGGGTGGCTTGACGCACACCTGTTATAATACTACCAAAGTCGTAGAACAGCAGCAGCATCTGTTTGCTCGGAGATCGGGAAGAAGTGTTAACCGAGGTTAGGTCGCACGTACACTGACCACGGTCGTCAATCAATTCGACGACAGAGCTGCTAAAATCCAAACGTGGCTCGCCGTACAATAATAGTTGTAACAATAATTTAGTTTCTGTCACTCGACCTTTATTATGGCATTTTTGCGAACGAGTCGTGCCGAAAATCTATCGCACGATGCGTGCAGTGCACAGCTGCTGGCGGTCGTGTGTGCCACCGAGTCTATATACATATATATATATATATATATATATATATATATATATATAGAGAGAGAGAGAGAGAGAGAGCGAACGCGACTTGATTTATTATAATTATTAGCTATATAATTCAAACTCGGTAACGATTGAACGACCCCGTCGTTTATAATAATATGTATTATGCGTGCGAGTGTTTATTTGTGTGTGCGTGTGTGTATGTATGTGTGCATTATACCCATTTTACGACTATGTATCATTATTATATTATGTACATATATACTTTACCTATATTATATAGTATAACTACCGCACTACGTCTCGAAACACTTCTCCTCGGGGAAAAGTAATAGTACATAGGTATAGTTATAATCGTAGGTATAATATAACATAAAGTCGTACGGAGCGCATGCGCCTAAAAATGCGCGCCGATGGTTTGTATGTGTCTCGGTCGTAAATCGCGCGCGAGCCGTCAAACTCTTGCGGCGAGTGCGCGAGTGCAGCGCTCTCCCGTCCTCCAATTGATTCGCCGACGTTCATGTCGGGCCAAAATAGCATTAAAAAAATTGTTTAAAAAAATATGCGGCGACGGTATAACCTACGTCAACGCGAAAACATTCTTAGAACCAGTGAAACACATGTCCGGTCTATTACAGGATTTTTCGTTTCCGGGCGGATGACCAGCTGCGCCGAAACAGACGACTGGTGTTCGAACAAAAACATTGAGCTACACTCGCTACGTACATCATTATATTATTATCGTGGACGTTTTTCTACGATTCCTGTAATACAGTTTTATATTACTGTACGAGTGATATATGCCCGTCATAGTAATATCGTACAATACTAGTGTCTTCATCCCTTGTACAATATTTCACGGAATGCTAGGTTAAACGCACGCATGCCCTGTTTAATGCTTATTTATTATTTAACAGTTTTTTTTTTTTATTGCTGTTTTTTCGTTTTCACTCCATGTTTATCTATTTGATGAAGCATATTATATTTTGAAATCAAATGATTGTTTTTTATTATTAAAAATATGCGTATTATAATTAATGTGGTTTCGCCAAAATACATAAATTATGTCTCGTGCTTAAGCCATCGATATGTCGTAACGGCGCCGTCGGCTTGGCCCGAGTCTCGCCTCCGATGAAAAGTTTTCTCAAAGCAATGCACAAGGTTTTATGAAACATGGACATAGAATACTTTCATTTAAAATATATCTTTTTTTATTTTTCGTTATTTGTTATGTTGTAAAATAATTTATAAGTTATAACATTGATTATATTATATAAATACTTTATATAATATTTATGTTTTATTTTACTGGAGACAACCAGACATATTAAACATATAAATAAATAAATATTTACAATAATATTTAAGATCAGTTAGTCATCCACAGAATGCCGTTCCACGTAGTAAAATGTTGTTTAAGTTATTGTACGTCATACATTAATATTTTAAAATATAAATTAATAAATTACCAAACATTTTTTTTTTCTAACACGGTGTATTTCCTATGCAATTTTAATACAATACACACCTAATGATTTTTATACTATCATTACATCTGCAATTAAATAGATACAATTTGGATTAATAAAAAATATCAAAAAAATCAAAAGACTTGTTCAGTGGAAGAAAATACTAAACAGTAACTAAAAATATGTATTATGAAGTTGATGTTGATTCACTATAACACTATTTTTTATTACTGTTTCGTTATTTTTTTAAAATTTAAATTACATTTTTTTTATTAAATAACTTGTATTTCGCTTAATCTATTTTAAGTCAAAAAATTATTATATTTCTGCACTCCATCTGAAAGTTACCCTTGTTAGGATTAACCTCAACAAGAAGAGACAACTTTAGTTTGTATAATCTGTTATCGATGTTGTCATCGTTATATTATTCCATACATTAAGTCCTTAAGTCAGTTAAGAAACAGATTTGGTGTCATACTATCAGGGATGATTCGTCTGAAAATAATTTGTGATTTCATCAAACTTTAGGTTCTGAAAATCTAGATGAACCTCGAAAAGTAGAGATATTACGACTTACTTGACTCGTCGTAGGATTATCATAAACACTAATAAGCTAAAGCAGCGTAAAAGAGCTAAAGGCATATCGTGGAATTAGATCGCTAAGTAAATGTTTCGTGGCTTAATCGTTTAATTTTGTATACGTTTAATACCCAACACCAACAACCACATCACAATATATATTAGTTTATAATTAAGTCTACGATGCGGTTGCGTCTCACAAAAATTTGGCTCTAAGATACTTAAGATTTTACCCAATATAGTTTATTACATAGTGTCAAAATGTTTATCATTCTCGCAGCTCTATATTAAGAACCAGTATTTATCTAAGCTACACTAAGTCAATGCGTTATCATATTATCATATTTCTTATGAAATACGGAATACGTTTTTGACATTTTGCAAATTTAAAATAAATAAAAAAAAAAACCACCGTCTGAAGCAGAAACTTCTTGTTTTCAATAATAGACGGAGTGGGGGCAAAGAAAACCGCCAACCGACAAATAACAGACACCCGGAAATGAGAAAAATACACCCTCAAACGCAAACATTTTGAACGAATGTGTATGCCTCCGCAGGGCCACGAATGTCGGTGTCGGAATTTCTAGGATTTTAATAGTAGGTACCTTGTTTTCAAAACAAAATTTCCTGCAGTATATTACTACAATTTTTCCATTTTATTTTTCCATGTATAGTGTAGTTCACGATACATTTGTTTAATGTTCACTATATATGCGCTCAGCTTATACTCGGTCAACCTTGGCGCATTGTTTTCGGACATCATGATCGTTTGAAATGTAAATAATACGTACGCCGAGAGTAATGGCGTGCATTCAAGTGTTCGGCAGTAAAAATTCAAATACTACTTTTTAGTTGTCGCCAAATATCAATGGAAATGTATAAAACTCAACGTTATTTTTGTTGTTCTTTATCCCAATTGTTTTTTTATATTTCATTAAAATTGTGTCTAAAGTGAGCAATATACATAACAAAATATACAAATATTTGTATAATATAGCCAATTCAGGTATAATAATTCATTGAATACATTATTCTTCAATAACATTTGGTATAACGATAAATAAATAAATATATTTTTATTCAAAAACTTTTATTCCCTAATAGGTTAGATTGCAGTTTAAGTCGTTTGTAGCCTTAAACTCAAAAATAATAAAAAAATATTAAAAATTAATATTTTGTAAAACATTGAATTCGATGTTGTTTGTAAAAGTGATGATTAAAAATTACATATAATAGAGAATTATATATTTAACTAATCTATTTTTGTTAACGTTTACTGAACTTTTGTTTAATCCGTATATTATAGGCTTTATATTCAAACAATTTCAGCACTTATCACATTCCAATAAAAAACTTTTTAATTTCTACGAAGCCATCAATACTATTGTCCAATTAAATTACTTACACATTTCAAATTGGTCGGAAATATGATACGTTTTTGCTGAGAAAAGAACGAGATCGAAGAATTTAAATTTTATCCAGAGTATTCGACTGGTGTACAACATTTTTGCTAGTTATAATCGTACTCGTTCGAAAAAAAAATTGAACGAAAAATCAAAAACGCACTCGGTATCCGAACTAGGACTCGTTTTGTGAGTGGGCATATTGAAATAACGAACGATTACTTTAAAATTACACGAATACGAAAATACGTTGGGTTTTCGAGGATTTTAGTAGGCATTGTTGTTCTCCAAGGTCCATTTACCTGCAGACTTACGTCCCTCTACCCGTGTATATTACACGCACGTGGTGTATATCACACGCGTTTGAGCTCTATCTGTTATCGGGAGTCGGGATCATACAATAAAGACCATTTATTCGCGATCGACGAAATAAAACTTGCACACCCCCCCCCCCCCTCGCTGAACACTACGGACGTGTTGCAACTGAACGATATTCCAGGAATAGGCGCAAAAGTGGTTGGCGGGGTGATAATTCGACGCATTTCCTTCAATACAACAATAATCGTGCCGGTGCCTGGCCGTACGTAAGCCATTATATTCGTCAGTTGCCACCTGCTTTATCTGTTGTCCGTGTTTAAAGCTCATCAACCATTCCACGGCGGCGCTTTTGTGTTTGACGAGTGTATGCCAGTACACTCTCATTCGTTTGGCGTTTTTTTTTTCTTCGTTCTAAACGTATTTCTTTATTCGCTTGAAACTCCTGCCTGTCGTTGTACAAGGTGATCCATTTAAGCGTCTACGCTCATACAAATATATTTAAAGTTATCCGTTACAAAATATAATAGACTACTGCTTGTTCGGCACATTTGGCTATTGAATAACTTTAAAAAGTAGTCTGCATCCGAACGTTTTGAAATAAAAATAACCTAAACTGTGTGACCGATTAAAAATGTTGTTTAACAATACGATTAAATCGTATGTATGTAAAAAACAAATATCGTCTATAAAGCTCAAACTTTTCAAAGCAGGTCTGGGGTGTCATAAACTACAGTGAAGGGTCTCCGTTGGATACATTATTATTATTTTTTATTATTTTCGTTGTCGTCGAGTCTGTCGGTTTAACTGTTGGAAAATCTAACGGGGTGGATAAATTACCGAAGATCGTTAAGACAATGATCATTTCGATGAGGAACTAGGACATTGCGATAGGGCCAAGAAGAAGAAAAAACAAAACAATAAAATAGTACCACATAATAATATGAGCTTAAGACAAATAATATGATATTATGTTTGTATTTTATAGTCACTGTGATATAATAATTTGTAACCGTACACCATAATACATTATTTACAGTTGTATAGTTATCTACGAACAAAATAAATTGCATTTTAAGTCTTGTACACACTCGGTAATATTTTAGTCACACATGTAATCTGATTTTTACTTCAATACACAAAATAGATTTTATTCAAAAAATAAAATAAAAAGGTCAACCTGGGAACAATGTGTAAATTCTAGCTACAAAACAAGGTCATCGAAACGCAAACAGTTTATCGTTTTTACAAAATATTTAAAAACTACTAAACTGCAAGGTGTTTTAAACATAATGTCTTAAATACGTCTACTTAATTTTATCATATAAATGAAACACTGTATGTAAATTTAATTATTATTTTAAGTATAATACGACGTTTGCTGTTTGTTTTTTTTTTAGTTGTATATTATACTATATGAATTGCGGTACATAATATTATAATATGCTATGATATAACAGTTCTAACGTGTTCTGAAAGAGGCACAATAAATTTGATCACAATTGGAATTTTATGTGAGTGGAGCATTAAAAATGTAATAATATATAGTGTATATTTGTATTGGTTTATAACCACACAAATATGATCTAAAATAATTAGAAACATAATGTTTTAAGTCTAAAGTTTCCAAAATTAAATTGAGTGTTAGTTGCTATTTATGCTGCTAATTAGGTTTTTTTTTAATAGTGTTGACTGAAAAATCAATGATATTGTTGGTTACTTGTTGATAATCACAGTGTCGACCGCAACATAAATGTAGCTACAAAATTATGACTTAAAGTAAAATTTTACATAATTGTCTTTTGAAATTTACTACTTCAAAATTTTCGACTCGTCATATCTCCACCACTTCTCTTATAAGCGGAAAATACACTTGAGAAAATAACAAAATTGTAGAGATGAACCTTCGTTTTGAATGTCAAAGCTCTACGGACACACCACTTCAAAGGATTTGTTTGTGAATTTAGAAAACGTTCAACTTCCATTTCGCATATCTCTTTGAGATAGAATTGCATAAAAGCCTTGAAGTAAAGTTTCTAAATCAAACACGACGATGATTTATAACATTATGTGGTTAACCTAAAATGAATGTGTACATAAGTTAGCCTGGGTTAATATCTCGAGACGGCCATTTTATGGAGATCATACTCGTGTAAATATTATGAAAAGCCGAATCGCTTATTTCCTAAAAGTATTTAAATAGGTATTTATGTATGTTTTGAGGTTAAGACAGAGGGCGAATTTAGGATTACACCGAAATATTTACAGTCTGCGGACCGGCATTACTAGTCCCCGTGGGGATAGTGAGTCACTGTTTATAAATAATAGTTTGTATTGTTTTCAATATCATAATATTATGTTAACATACCGTTACCTATTGCAGGTAAACATTGCGTCATTTGCAGGTCACTAGAATTAAAATCCAAAACGTGTGTGGTTTTCCGTATCATTTATAGCGATACGTTCGAAAAAAAATTACTTAAAACGTCGCTTTTTCAAAAGGATAAACAAAAAAATAAAATAAAAAAAACGACGGCGCTGTAACATTCGGTGTAGTAGGTATATGTTGAACAACTTTACGAAAAAAAAATATCTTTGATAGCCTCGCCATAATGTATAGCAGCACTCGTAACTCACAAAAATAAGAGTGTTCTCTTATATATGGAACATTAATATTTATATTGATATAACCATTCCCTAAATTGTTTATCTTTAAAAGTATTATAAGCATTGTAAGGTTTTCTTTTTTTCAATATACTTTATACAACAAAAACGTGGGTATACAAATTACGTGCATTGTATTCGTTCGAAGTATATTTATTTTGAGACTTAGTCGGGTTAAGCCCCGCATTTCACAAATTGAATGTATTGAATCAATCAATATTTTTTTATTTATCAGCAACTTATTACGCTATTTTTTTTTAGAGTATATAAACAAATACTTAACGGCACTTTTTTTTCGGCGAAAAATCTAATACGTTGGCAGACTGTGAATGGCCAGTAAGATGGCTAGAGGTGGTAAGTATAAAGAAAGAAATCTCCGAAAAAATAAACCATAATAATTCTTGTTTATTATTACAAGCAGACATAAAATCCAAAACCTATGGCTGACGGAAGGGTTATTAACGAGATTATTTAGTAGGTAACTTTTTTATAGTTTCCTCATTTGGATTTGAGTGGCGTCAGTCTTGAAGAAATTATGGGTATTTTAGGGCATTATTAAAGCTAGAAAAGTTTCAAGCAGCACCTATATCGATTGTTAACCAAACAAACGTGTCGTTGTAAATACTCGTAAAATACTGAAAAATTGTGCAACGACGGTATAATTCATCTGAACATATAATCCCAGCACGGAGAGATCATAACTTTGTTATTATTATCATACCCTTTATGAGAATCCGGGAAAACGGATGTCTGTGTATCTATATTATCATTTTAACGTCAAGCTATAATAGCATTTGAATTGTTGACATATTTTGTCAACGTCATCGCTTATAGTTTAAGTTGTGCATTTAGAACGGTACGCTCAACTGCTTAAGACTTATTAAAATCTAAGTAAGCAAACAATTTAAATTAATATGATAAAACGTGAAATATTTTTTATAAAAAGTAAACACCGAGGACAGATTACTAGTCTATAACCAGCGGTATGCGCGTAACATAATAATATTAAAGTCATGCAGTTTTAGAATATAATACTTTTAAATAAAAAATAATAAAATACTATACTATACCCTTGTATTCGTATTTTTTTTCTCTCTCTTTTTTATATTAAACCTCGTGAATTACGATAATCATTTAAAAATCTATTGTAAATTTAACATTTATTTTTCACAAAATAATCATTCCATTGTGCCAAACCTCTTAAAGGTCGACAATAGAGCTTTGAACAATACGAATTCCATTTTATGTATAGAATAGTAGTACCCCGGCAAATTGAATGTACACATATTCTAGCGAATCCTTTGGACATCAAAAGTACCTAACATCAGTTGTTCCCGAATTTCAAAAGGATAACAGCATTAAACGGATGATTACTGCGAGAGAGTCAAGCTCGTTTTTCTCTTTGCAGTTGGATTTAAAAAAAACTTGAAACACATCATTACTATGAGATAGCACTGTCAATTATTTTTTTTTTTACAGTCCCCTCTGCCTCTAGGAATTTTTAAGTCACGTTATATTTTTTGTCGGCCAATTTCCGTTTTCGAAAAAAATCTTATCATCTCTCTGTGTTTAATCTAAATTAAAATGTTTGTTATATCTTATCTTGTCGTACAAATCACTACCGGCCTATTTAATTATAATTTATTCAACCATGTATAATGTTGGTGTTTTATTATATCTAATAAAAATGAAATTAATTTTCCATAAATCCTTAAAGCTTTTTTTTTATACAGATAAGCCCTGACTGGTTATATTTGGTCTGGGCCATTTGCTGAGAATTTTTTACTTGAATAATTGTATTTTTACACTTCTGTAAGGAAAAATCAGGTATTTAATAATATTCACTTACCAATTTTATCGGTTTTCGTACGATTATTGCGACAAGAATGTAAAAATGACCTCCACGCATATATATATAGGGTACGTAGTTTTGCACATATTGAAAAACTGTAAAATTCAAACATAGTATGACGTATTTTGCATTTATCCAAAATGATTGGTGCAGATGAACAATTTCGTATCTATCTGTATATGCATGTGAGTATATTATGGTAAAAAATAAACTTTTAGGGCTTAAAATATATATACCTTCATTACATATACAATATTTGATGTATTATGTATAATGTATATTATGTGCTGTACCTACATCAGCTATATTGTTAATAATATAAGTCGAGGAATACTTTATACTTTTTAAAGGATATTTTACAACATTTTTTGTTGACTTCTGTTCGAGTGAATGTATAATTTAATTTCTTTTCGAGTTACGTTAACAATGTGTTCCTCGTCTTTCAAAATTGGCAACAAGCACCGATCATTCAGAGTTTCTTCTAGTATCGTATTTCAAACATTCTTTCCTGCCATTGCATTTCGTTTGACACCAACAAACATGTTTGCTTTTGACAATTTAATCTCGACAGAAAAATATCTCAATAATATGTAACAGGAACACACACACACACACACACACACACACACACATTTACTTGATAAACGTGTACAAGTCATACGTAAGTATGAAATTAATAAGCTTACCAGTTACCATTATGTTTCATAGTATTGCACTATTTAATATAACTTAATCTGACAATTTTATCTACATTGGTAAGAATACAGTAAATTTATTATGGATGTATATATAAATTATGTTTATGCATGTAATAAATATGAATTAACTTTTGACATTTCATTTTTTCACTCTTCTAACAGATACACAGATGTAAGAAAATGAACACTAAGCATCAAAACTAAAAAAACCACAATGATAGTAATTTTTTTACTTATAATTGTACTAACATTTGACTCAACGATTTGCACCTCCACTCTAAACCAAATGAATTAAAAACACATTTAATATTTTGAATAAAGCTGACTGTAACCAGGAGTTCAACTAAATCTACATAAATAGTACCTAATAAAAAACATCGTTATAAAACAGGTGCTTTTGCGGTGCATCGTTTCACTCAAATTCTAAAAATATATTTCATTATTTATTGGTAAATATGTTTATATTCCCAACATATTACTATCAATTATTAATTTGTAATATTTTATGCTGGATAATTATAATAAATTATAATTATTAGGATGTATTTAGTATTCCAATAGACAAAATGGTTGCTACGACGACGAATTAGATTATTTAATTTTATAAAGTTGTCAAAAACTCAAAACAGTATACATTTCAGCAAAGTTCTGTACTCAATATTTCATAGTAATATATACGTAGGCACCTACTTTTTTCGGATAGGTCAGACATACTAATCATACAGTATAATATAATATTATACACCCAAACATTGTTGTTCTAGGATAAAACAAAGACAAAATGGAACTTTTTTTGGAAGGGTATTTTTATCGTTTGTTGGTATTAAAAAATTAATTAACCTCGAGTTGTGTACACTGACATTTTCTATAATTATATACCTTTTTTTATGAACGTTAATAATTGATTAAAGATGGTCAACCCCAAACGATCCTTTTTGAAACATGTTCATAATAATATCTTATTTAATTTCAATCTACTTTAAAAATGTAATAATAATAATATGTTCATAATTTTGTGATTCAAAACTATACCAAGTATTCACACAATATTTGTTATAATATAAACGGTTTTCTCAGTAAGGTTGTAATTTCGGTAAAGATTCGGTTTCTCTGAAGCGTCTGGACGTGGATGGCGTTTAGTGTCAACTAGGTACTGGCTTAAAAGTTTAGGAGTTAAGACGCAACAAGGATAACATATTTTTTGCTAAATTCGAATAGTTGAGCTATGTACATAGCTAAATTGTCTAAACGTTCTGTCGGGATATCAATTTTTAAGTTTATGTATTTAATACCCATTGGATTAAACATTTTATTAAAAACATTATTAATTTAATAATATACTAACATTTTAAAATTGAATATTACCGAACTAAACAAGTAGTCTTTACAATTATGATGTAACGTTTATGAACATAAAACAGTTTAAATATGCACATGTGTATAATTATTAACCGTTATAACTATACTATTTTTATTTATACTCGTAAATGTTAAAAAACCTTTCTTTCAAAAATTGAAATCTTGTATCTTAAAATTATTGTTCGACGTTTAAAATTCTGTAAAATTCGTTATTGTGATTGTACAATAATGATAATACCGCTCTGGTATAATATAATTTTAATTATACTGTACATAATAATATATTATATATAATGTCTATTTTTTAAGTACAATGTACACAAGATTATACTGATATAAAAGACAGCGTACACGTTATTATGGATACGTGACCCGCGCAATAATCTTCAAACGATCTCGAGCGCATTATTCTTTTTTTATTTTCGTCGGAACAATCCTTACGTAACTCGGCGAGACTTAAGACGTGAAAACGTTGGAGAAAAAAAATAGAAAGTATATATTATATGAACCCGCATTATTCGAGAACGATATCCATGTCAAAGGCGGCGCGGTGGCCTATGAATTATTTATTTTAACATTTTAACAACGAAATAATGTACTCGTGTCATTATTGCCGTCGGGCGTGAGCTAGTTATATGTTTATATGTATTGTTGAGCTCAGCGCAGTCTATAACATAATAACATCGTGTGGCGCGACGGCGAAGGCGGCGGCGGCGGCGGCGGCGCGAAAAGCTCGTTTGGAAGTCGCCCGCGCGACAAAAACTAATAACGTTACCATAACTTACCGGCTTTACTTATTATAACTGGCACACATTCACATTCGTATTATTGTTATTATTTCGTCGGAATAAAAGAAAACAAAAAGCACAAAGACCTCCGATTGCGAACTGCGACACCTCGTATTACCATGTTATTATATATTACACGTGTATGTGCATAAAAAATATGTTCACTCCCTCGCGCATTCACCGACATTCGAAAGACGTTCATTACTAATGAAAAGGGCTGACTGGGCCTGAAATATGTGCAAAAGCACGAACAGAAATTACCCAGAAGGATGGTCACGACCGGTCGAGAAAATGTTTTCTTCTCCTCGTCCGCTGTCGAATCACCTCCCTCCCTCCCTCCCTCCTACCCTTCATCCTTTAGCATTGCCCCCCGACTGTTATAGAGGCGTGGCGACTGCTCATGGTTGTAGGGGTGGTTATTTTCTTACCCCGAATGCAGGTTATCCGGTGCGCGAGTTTGTTGCTCGATGCCGAAATAGAACTCCTCGGTACTCAAATGTTACGGCATTTCAAATGTCTTTATGGTTAGCTTTCAATAAGTATTATACACATATATCATATATTTATAATTATTGATAAAAACAAACTTGCATAACATAAAATATTAAAAAGCAATGAATAAAATAATATATCAAATGTATACGAGGCTTAAATGTTCAAATGCATTGATCGACACAAGTATAATACTATAGACAGGGAAATTTCTAGAAATATTTTACACAAAATACACTTCCAGCTTTTTCGATAAAATTGAGCCCCTGCAAGTGCTGACTGACATACAGTTACAACTGTGGACATCAATAGATTTCGTGTAAATGAACCGCATTTTAAATATAAACATGAGTGTAAAAAAATGTAGCCCTCATCTTAGCAGATCAATTTTATTTTGTTTTAATATTATCGTATCGTCGGTACCACGAAATAATGACGTACTAGGCGATCAGAATTCCATATTTATGGGTAGGAAATAGGAGATATGATACAATAAGAAAATGTCAATGTATTTAAATCGAGCAGATTCTGGTATAAAAGTCTAAACAATTGAAAACACTATGGTGTTCATGTCTCGTGTATAAACTTAAACATAAGAAAATTAAGAGTCTCAATAAATATACTTAACTGAAGGAAAAAAACGGTGGTGAGCTTGTTTGGGGAATCACAATTATTAGAAAAAGTGAGTGCAGTATTTTTAAAAAACGTCGTTCATGGACGCACTTTCATACGTTCATGTCATATTTAGTTAACGATACGTTTTTTTTTTCAATTTAACGAGAATATGAACGACGTCGGTTTTTGAATGAAATTGGACGATTTTTAAGACTCTTAACTTATTTGCCATTCAATAAATATTTATTTAAAATATATTATATAATAATATTTTCTTCTTATAATATCTATTATAAAAAATTAAAAAATTAAATGAAACACCAAGTGTAAGCATTTATTTTTCAATTGTCACGAATACTGGGTGGGTGGTGCAAGAAAATACAAAACAAACCGAAAAAAGGGGGGAAATAGACCACGACAACGCGGGAAAGATCGGACCCCGTCGCAGCTGACAAATATTACAGGAGGAGTGGAGGACACAGTGGTGGGTGGAAAGTTGAAAACAATTCGCTGGTCGTTCCCGGCAGTAGGTCACTCGCGATTTGCTAGGATTCGTTCAGTCGTCTCATACACAAACGTACCATTGACATTTCCTCTCTGCTTTAAAACTTAATAATATATTTTGACGATGGCGTGGCATGCGGACAACCAAAATTACTGTACGCTGATACGGAAATGGCAGTTCGTTCGTCCAGTCGGACGCCGTGACCGGACCGTCACGTATTTACCCACCCGATGACTGTGATCTCTGCCATATGTGTACGCTTGTAATTTAATGTGACGTGCGGGAATTCCGGTTGTCTCGAAGATTAGAGCTTATAATATTTTGTGTATGTTTGTGACTCGAGCACATTGGATTGGCTGGTGCCAGCTGCCAGGGTTGCTATTATTATTATACCGATTTATTTTTCAATTTTAATTGTTCAAATAGATTGTGTTCGATTTAAAATGTTTATCATATTAATCCTGTTTATCGCTGTGACTTTTTTCTAGAGGTGTTGTATCATTTAGTCGATAACATATTTCCTTATTAGACACGATGTGTCAAACATTCGTCTCCTCAATAGACAATATGAATCGCACCATGCTCTAAAAAATAATTTTCGATTAAAAAAAAGAATAATTATTAAATGACGTCGAAATATTTTTAAACGAGAATGTCTTTCAGCTGTGCCTTTTCAAAACACAGAAAATGCAAGTGAAAAATACTCACGGTAAAATCTAACCTAACCCTGCAGAGTAATATATTAAATTATTGACTTATTCCTTATATAGGAGTTCGTATACGTCCGTTATTCGTTCGGGGCTGTCAACGCTACACCATATATTATTGTAATTTATAATGCGAAGGTTTACAACGCCGAAACGTTAAACTATATATTATATTATACGAACGGATATCGATGTAACATTGTGCCGCAGTAAATTGTTTATTATTGTTATTATTTTATACTATATTTCTCCCCCTACACTATTACTCGTATGGTCCTATGTCGACGAACGGCCGAGTGGGGTGGCTGAAAATAAATGATGATTTGAAATATTATAACAAACGGCCAAAATGGCCTGTGAGTGGATTGATAAACGGACTGGTGTAATAATCGTTTTAGAAGTGTGGATGAATCAATCAAGACTAAAAGTATGTCGTAAGATTCGTTTACAAGTCGACTAATCTTTTCTTCGGAATAAAAATCGGAACTAGAGTTGACACTTTCAAAAATTCCGGGAACGGAAATATTCTCGTTGATATTTAAATGATCATGTAGCAACTACATTATCGTCACTGGAAAAATAAAAAAAAATAAAGAATTAATTTTTTTAACTAATAATATTTTTGTACAATAGATACTTGACACTTTTAGGTTAAATACATATTTTTTTATGAAGGAGCAACGGTATCCATTCCGAAATAAATAATAGTCAGCAAGTCAGGTAGGTAGGTAAATGTGAATCGTTCCAATATTATATAATTCAACTGTTGTTGTTTGTTGTTGAACTAAGTTGGTGTAAACAGTGTACACATCTGTATAGCCATTGATATTTAATTGTTAAACGAAATACTTCAACTATTACTTAGTCCATGGATTCGAATTGCGGTAGTTATGAAATGTATGAAAATATAATATAACTATAATAATAATAATACACGAATGCGTGATTGTGATATTATGGTTAACACGGTTTAAAGAATC
Source organism: Myzus persicae (assembly GCF_001856785.1). NCBI lineage: Eukaryota > Metazoa > Arthropoda > Insecta > Hemiptera > Aphididae > Myzus > Myzus persicae. The sequence continues at coordinate 171,200 of NW_019101750.1, read as the reverse complement.
TGGTTTCGGATAATTGTAGTGGTTCAACCATTATTTTATTTTGATCGTGTTCTGGCTACAGTCATGTGATCACTGTTGTTGTGTGTGGGGTGATTTATTTTTTATTAGTATAAAGTTTTCCTGACGAATTTATCTAAACGTTTCGTTGGTTCAGAATTTTTTCCTTAACATTTTCAACAATTGGTAATATAATAGTTGGATGGCGAAAGATCGATAAGGAGACGTTCCGACGAAAATTCATTTAAAATAATAATAAGACAATAAGGCCGGACGCCGATTTCGTTAGAAACTCGTCAACCCCTCCCGCCGCCGCAACACCGAGGCAATCGTGATTGTTAAATTTCTATTTCGCTTTATGATTGAATTTCATCCTTTGGATATACTCAAGCATTTTCTTCTGCTGGAATTTCTCAACTGCTTTGAAATTGCATGGCACTTGCCCGTGTCAAAACGTAACAACGCATAATAATTGCAATAATAATCCTCTGGACGTTTCGCATGTTCCCACGGGGCCGCCGCCGACTACCTGAGTGCCCCCACACAAACTTATTTTGTCTCTCTGAATTGTCGAAATAATATTATTACCATCATCATCGTTGTCATCGTTGTCATCATTATCATCATAGTATAGTATACGAATTCTTAGGATTCTTAGGATGCCTCAAGTACGTCTGAAAATTTTTCATTTCCTCAACGGCATTCATAAAAAATATATTTTCATCTGATTATAACTCATCACTGTATGCGTTGTTCCGATATTAGGCGATGTTTGGCAGTGCAGCGTTGTTGCATTTTGTTTTTGTTTTTTTTATCTCTGGCAATTAAAAAAATTCCGTACTTTACTGCAGCTCTGAGATTCCGCCCACAAAATCGTGCTTAAAATTCGTTAAACGATCTTGCGAATATACCTTTCATGCCCAATATTATGTATGATTGCGTACTGAAACCGTTGACCCATTCCGATCAGCCAAGTACAATTCAATCGTGATATTATTATCTTAGGAAGCTTATGATAATGGTTTTTAAAAGAACATTTTTTGACCTCGTGGTTTTCATAATATACGAATTGTGCGGGACAGCGTTCTGCTTCTTATGATTTGATCTGAAATATTTTTACTGACCCCTGAAGAATGAATTACAGCATAATAAAAAGATTGTGTGTCTGTTGTACATATATATAGTTCTACTCGCAATAATCTCACCAAGAAAATTGTGTGTTACAATTGTCACGAAAATCAAAAAATATATTTTGTAGGGCGTAGGAAGAAAATAACGGATAAATAAAATATGTATACATTTATAAACTTATATTATATATTTAGTGGTTACGTGTAATCCAATATGAGTAAAATATTTAACTCTTTGGTTTTTTACGAGGTAAAATATCCATTTAATGATCTAAACCAAACTTCTTTTGAACGATATGTACTCGATATGTAATTCCATAAAATTTAAAATATTCTCAGTTTTTGTTTTTTTAATATTATAATTTTGTATTTTACATGGATTACGCTATCAGTGACAATAGCTATCAAAACAAATTTAAAGGTGTGCCTGCGTGAGTGTTTTCCAGCTAACGTGTATTTTATTAAAGACTTTTTATTTTATTTTTTGTCATAAGTCCTCAAATAAAGTATAACAAATTATAATCAAATTACGATCGTATCACATTTTCTTCGTTCGGGTCACAACGTTCGACAATCGACGACGCCACGCACAGAGACGTCCATGTGTTCAGAAATCTATTACACAGAACTTATTTTCCGAATTAAAAATTTCTCTGTGACAGTATAGGTCACTCGTGCAGATAAAATATATTCAGATAACAGTGATTTCCGGGTTTTACATTGCCGTAAAACGATTTTGAAATACATTATAATATTCGCGAACCACGTGAATGGAAAATTGACTCTAAAATGTCAGTGCTTTAAAATAAAATATTTTTGGATTTAAAATACGATAATTTATAATTGGTAGTGTATGTCTCGAAAAGAAATTCATCCATGTGAAATGTGAAATACATTTTTTTTTTTTTTAAACACGACAAAAGACCATAATGAACTTATAATTGACATGGAAATACTATAATTTTATTTTAATGTTATCCGGTAGTAAATATTTAAAAAAAAACAATTATTTCAAAATTCATTTGTTGACCATGAAAGTAAATACAAATATATTAATAATTATTTGTTTGAGCCAAAAAACACGCGACTGATTAAAAATTAACCAACAAAATTATTTTACTACTCCAAAATGTGACATAATATATTAATATAATACAATATGGGAAAACAATATTTCAGAGTCAATAAAACAATATTTTCAGTTACAAACATGATTTATAAATTTTATTGAAATTACCCCCATACGTCGAAACAAACATAAAACAAAATAATTATTAAATTCAAATATGTCATTATAACTTAATACTTGTAGGTCAAAACAAATAATTTCTATACTTTTACAACTCATTATATTATATTACAACACAACGGTTATGACTTTATGAGCAATAATAATTGTATTGATAACATCCAAGTATAATAATGCTCGGAGACAGTAAAAACAAATTCAATCAATACTAATTGATGTGAATGACAAAAAAAGACCTCTATAGTTGTTAATAAAAAAATGTATGTAAAATATTATGTTCACACTCTAATCGATAAAATTTTATTTGTTCACAGGAGGTTACTACACGATCGAGCAAAAAGGAAATAAACTTAGGATAATCGCGCTCAATTCAAATGCATTTTCGACGGTAGAAAGACAACGAAACGTCGCCAACCCTATAGAACAGCTCGAATGGTTGGAAAAAATCTTAATGAAATCAGTAATGAACAAAGAAACAGTGAGTATTAAGCCATTTACTGTTTACCGAACGTTGAGATAAAAAAAAATGTTTATCATAACAATAGTAGGGATTCCAATACAAAACACGTTTTCAGTGAGTTTGTATTGTAATGTCCATAGTAGGTATTATGTTTAAGTAAAATTGATTTTGTGTTTTAATTATTTTAGGCATATGAATAGTACGGTTTATTTTATTTTATTTTATTTCATTTATTTACTCATTATATTTTTGACAAGAATCATAAGGTTATTTGTTTTTCTGAAAATTCGTGTTTCGATGTTTTGAAAATGACGTATTTACACGTATGAAACTTAACATGTGGTGACACTATTGTCAACCGACATCTACGGATCAATTTTAATCTTCTGACTATATCTAGATTTGTATTTCATCGGATCATTCAAATTTCAAATTATTTGAGTAGGTACTCGATAAGTATTGTTACATTTTGTAGGTACAAATGGGATATTATGGTCGTTGACTCTATTTATTATTGATGCCTATCTGATAAATTAACTGTTATTTAACAGTAAAATAACTATTAGTTCTCGTTTTTTTCCCCGACTAAGACTACAAATTTATGTATTTAAAAATACGCCTTGGAAATGCGCACCGTATATTATGTCTTACGATTAAACATATGTATCCATAATATTTCTGCGCCACTAATAAAACTATTATTTTTAACGAGTACGAACCCATTGTGTACCATTAAATCGTTAAACATATTTAAAACAAAATGTATCGTGTATGGAATTTGTTACAAACGCAAGCACAACTTTCATATCGAGCTTTGAGCAAGTTGGTCGTTGAACTTTTACAGTCGCAAGTCGTTTGCATGGTTGTCTTTTAATGAAATTCGTTTCGAATTATTTGATAAAACTCTTCCAGTACTCATCGAATATTTTTGAACTTTTCTCGTTGCGTTTCAAAACGATCGCAATAATTTCGAATTTTCAACATTCTCGGCAATATTATTTATATCACCATTACGGTTGTCGCTGCAAAAAATAGCATCATACCTACATAATCGTAATCTAACGAAACGTATCGAGAAACGCCATTATCGGCCAGGTCAGAAAAGTAAAAACTATGATATTCTGCGATATCGGATTTTGAGTTTCGCTGGATCCGGGATGTCATTGCATTCCCCAGCAGTGCACAGTATACGATTATGTTTCGATCTCGCACGCTCGTCGTGCCCACTCATGTACCATAGACAATTGTTTTCAGTACAAGCTTACTGGTCTGTTCCGGTCGTCCTTTCAACGTAGTCCGTTATTTGAACTTTCAGGTGTACCTGGTGAGCCACATGTGCCCGGGAGCCAACGAAAGAGACCAAGACGAGGCACCCACGTTCCAAGACGACTACAGCGCGAGCTACTTGGAAATGATCCGGAGGTTTGCGCACATCATTGTCGGACAGTTTTGCGGTCACCTGCACTCCGACACGTTCCGGATCGTCTACGACCAACACAGTGAGTATAGATCCATACTCAAAAATAATTATTGTATAATCTGTTGCAGTATCGTTTGGTTGTGTAACGTTTGCTGTGTTTTCCTCTCAAAAAAAAAAAAAACTAAAAATTATCGTTCAGTTTTTTTTTTTTTTTTTTTTAATACCTCAATATTATCTAATACGCGCCCAAAAGTCTCACTCGATGTTAACCTATCTTGCGGACGAGTACAAATTGGACATTATAAATAGCTAATTATTTGTCAATGTATATTCATCGTCTCGATAAATGCTTATTATTTTTTGTTTTTTTTTCCTAAAATTATTTGAATAATTAAAATGTATTTAACCTTCAATAAATAGTTTTTCGCTGTAATGATTTAAAATCATGTGAAAAATATATTTTCAATCGACTCATAAATCTGCTTCAAAAATTATTCGTACAGTGATAAAAGATTTGACACGGAAGTATTGTGTCATTACAGTATCTCACTTCCTCATTCGGGCCAACGGAGCGGGGAGTAATAAAATATATTGTAATCGTGATTTTATTATTGAATCACTGATTTTTAATTACGGTATGAAAAAAAAAACTTTAGGGCTGCATTAACCTGACAACTCCGGTGTATTATTCGTTGGACCCTCACATTTATCCCTCGACAGACATGTCGATAATATAATATTTTATTTTTATTATAATTGTCACGTCGTATTTACTTGGTTTATATTTTGTCTTGAACCGGAAAATAATTACAACGACTTGTACATCTCCCCCCCCCCTCCCCCGACTATACTTAGACTACATAACTATTCGGGATTACAATTAGTTCTGCTACTTAGTAATAATGAAATATATTAACCTCGTGAAATGTCGAGAAAAATAGAAACACCTTGGGTGCTTCTTCGTATTTTCTCGGAAGCAGTAATGTTATTTAGCTATACGTGTTCAAAGTTTATACGAGCAGAGTAGTCGACCAACATTTTGCAGGGTATACCTCTGCCACTTCACTCCGCTCGTATAAACTTTAAACACGTATAACTAATTGACTACTCGTTAGATATCCAATTTGTATGTACTCATCGAAATTCTCAGAAAATTATTCCGATTAAAAATATGAAAATAAAATTATAATATGCTGCCATTCAAAAAAGTAATAAAACTGAATAATTATAACGACAAAAAATAGCCATATCTGCATAATATTATAATTGTTTTTGAAAAATGTCGTATGCTTAATTGTTATAAGTTCCAAATATTTAAAAACCATAATTATTACCAAAAACGTCAATACTTTTCAAGATAATGAATATTAAGGTATTTACCAGTAATAATATACGGATTCATCTTGTAAACTACCTAGTTAATCATACCTGGTTCACAGTAGTATTTGAAATTTACGTGCAGTTTTTGTTGAGTTAAAGTGTGTTTCGCTGTGATTTGACGACGAGGGCTGTATGGAAACATATCATAAGATATTATATATATTTAGGAACCTAACTATTACTATCTCGTATCGATTCCGAGGGCTGAAAATTATTTTCAAAACATTGATTGTTAGAATATAATGTGTAAAAATGTTTTAGAAACGTGTACACATATTGTCTACGTCTCTAACAATATTTAATATACCTTCAGAAAAATATATAAAGTATGTAAAAATACATCAGAGTTAAAAAAATAAATTGCATAACAACACAAGTGTTGTACAAAATTATTACTTATCGCATTACAAATATTAAAGGGTAAAGTTCAAAATAAAAAGTTTTAACGCCTTTGAAATGTGAAAGAATGAAAGCAAACTTTTGGGGATGACACAAAATTAAATTTAGTATATTAAAGGCGTGTATACTGTATACCTTCAATTTAATTATCTAAATATATTTTGACTTGTTCAACGAGTGCAAGACACGCACTTTACAGATAGCGAACAACTTTACATTATAATCTAATGAATAAAATTAGTCATTTTATGTGATATTTAAATGTTGAATACGAACCCCGTAAAAAGGACAACATTGTATTTTATGCTAAGCTTAGATTTGTTTTACCTTTTTTGATATGAGGCACACAGTTTATTACATCATTATAATATTATTATGTTACGAATGGTTGGGAAATTTTCCTAGCACTAAATTTGTTATAATCGATTGCATTTGATAACATCCTGCAAATAATAAACAGTTCATAAGTTCGATACTTATATTACGTATTGAATTGTTAATTTAATATACTTACAAATTAATTTTAGTTAATCTAATCGACGAAAATAGCCTTTTGTTTAGAAATTCGTCAAACTAGGTTATATCGAAACTCTGAATAACAATGTAAAGTACAGTAATTTTAATAATTTGAATGGTTAAATGGTTTAGATATTATTGTCTTCTCGAAGTATTGGGTCGATACGTCAAGTGTAACGAAACTCAGTACTTATAAATTCTTTTAAGAAATTCTATTTCAGATTCTATTTTCTGGCTCGTATTTAACCTTTAAAGAATTTACCAATATATTATGATTCTTTACTTCCGACATTAAATTGTATAATCTGCTCACTCGTATGGATACTATATAGAGTTATTAAATTCAATAGATATTCTATTTCTATGTGAGTAAATTATATGAGCGCTTTAAATGGGATTGTTGGAAGTCAGGGTTCACTACAGTCGTAATACGTAATAATTAAATTATTTTGTACACTTACACTTAAATAAACAGATAAAGACTTGAACGAAAAATAAACATGGCTTAAAATTTTTAATCCAAAACTATTTATAAACAAAAAAAAACTCTCCCAACAAAATATGGTATACCAAACTGTTGTTGTAAACGTGATTTCACGTGACTACGATGACGTCACTCGATATTATTGCATAACTGATAGGTATTATTATATAAAGGCGGAGGATAAAACCTCAAAATGTTCGTCATATCGCCTCAGTTTGTGTCAAGTACCCGTCAGGGAGTCGTCATCGGACTACTGCGTTGTACCTGTATCAGTTTAATATTTAATCAATTTTTTTTTTTGGAAAGGGTTTTAATGTTTCGTTTTTGTATAATCTAATAAACGATACGAAGTATTATTATGGGTAATATACTTCGTGGAGCACAATCAATTTCCCCCCGTACATAAAAATATAATCTCTGAAAATATGTATATAGAGCAATATAATGATATTTGAACTATTAAACTGTATTAATCAGTAATCTTATATTAATATTTAATATTGTCAATATGTTTTTATTGGGGACCTGTTTTATAGTGACCATTTTATAATGTTATTATTATGATTATACACTTTTATTTGAATTATCTTCTACAATATGTTTATTAATATTTATGCATTATTAAATTCTTAATGAATAGTTTTGTACCCTAAATATATTGGTACTAAATAAATTATGAACCTGTATTGTATAAACGATTTTAAGTTCCACCGTTGTTATAATGATAAAAAATATGTATCATAATAATAAAAATAAGGGCTCGGATTTTTTTTTTTTTTGGCCATACTTGACACGATGCTTTCCAAACTACAAATGTGTTTCAACTACACAGTATTTTAACAATTAACATAATTGGGTGAATTGTTTGTATTTGTTTGCTGTTTTTGACTTTTATAGCATTTTTAATTGTTTAGGTAATTTTTAACCTACTGGTTATAATAGCATAATATAAAAAAATGACCAAAGACTTTAGAAAAAAAAATTATAATTTATAACTCATATTATATCAGTTTAATGCTGTTCTAAAAATAAAATAAAACAAGTATCATATTTTAATTTATATCGCTCTAACCAATATTAAGTCAACTATTTATTATCATCTTTCATGATTTCTTTATCGTGAGATGATATTGTTTCGCTGATGCACATGATCGATTATCGGCCACTTTAGTCGTGTTGCATGAGTACTGCAGATTCGTCTCATGCTTTGTATTTTATTTACACGATTTTAATATTTATTTATTTTGCAAATTCATCATTTTTGTTCCATAATCGATTTTTCCTTGCAATTACCACTCCACACCTTGCAATTAATATTATTTTTTTTAAATTTAGTAGTATAATGTTTCAGAGTTGGTTTTTAAATGTTAAATCTTCCTACTTAGATGCTTTTATGCATAGTATTAAGTAGATAAAGTGATATAACTATATAGTTACCCATTTAATAATTATTATATTTTACCACACTAACAATATAATATGTGTGTATATTTTTTCAATACCCAAAATATGATAAATTAAAAAAAAAACAATCATATTATTGACTTTTGTATAGAAAAAATTTAAAAAAAATAATAAATAATATTACTGTTAAGTATATTACTTATTATATTACTAATTGTACGAAAACATGATTACAATATATAGTACTTACACAGCTGATTTTTAATATTGTGTTCATTAAAAATCACAAATCACAAAATTTCAATGTGAAGTATAAAAATCTACGGGAAAACGATTGGGTCACGATTGTCACGAGTGGATAATACCTACAATTTAAAAAAGACATAATATAAAAGTTTGAATTTTGTTCTCGAGCGTTATTTTCTAAAATAAACACGAATACACATTTGTGTGTTAAACTGATGTAAATAAACCGATGGCCATTGGGCCAGCCATCGATTTCATCAAAAATATTATAATCTTTTCATTTTACGAGTAACGCATTATTTACGAAAAACGATTAATAACAATAATGCATTTGCTCGAGAAACGATAGCACGATACATAACTATAATATTATAATTTCTAAATAATTATTATTATTGTAGCCGTTGTTACATGGCGTAATATACTAATATATTATATTATGATCGTATTCGTAAAGAATATTTCCAAACGTACTTTTGCACGTCTTGTTCAACGACCGCGATTATAGTATTATATCTGACGTCCGTGAACAAAACAAACTTAAACTATATCCGTTCGCCTCGCCGCTTTTGGCGCAATCACGTACAACAGGCGTATAATATTATAAATAATGTCGAATTATCGTCCAAACCATGTTTATTGTTTGTCTGTTGTATTATTTTCCTCTTCTCGTTTGAAATGGACGTTAACCAAGTGCGTTTCCACGATTTGTGTTGCAGAAAAACCAGTGTCGTGGATGATGGTTGCACCATCGTTGACGCCCAACAAGTCTCCCGGCGTGTCCAACAATCCTGGCTTGAGACTGTACAAATTCAACACGAATTCGGGCCAAGTAAGTATACGCCAAGTTAACTCTACAACCTTACTTACATCATACATGACTGCTGTTTAACGACTGCGATATAGATATTTAGTTTTGAACCCGACATTTTGGTCACGGTTTTCGTCGTTTTTCGACTATCCATTATTGAAAATCATGATTTTCCAAGTGTTTTTTAGTCTTATACCCACGGTCTGTACTTCGAGTCACGTGACTAGATACATTAGATGCGACATGTTCGGATATGCGTCAATTTTTCGCCAAAAATAGTTCGTGCGACAGTTGCTCGAGCGTCTAATGATCGCGCGGAAATTGTTCGAATACGAAAATTGTTCCTGCCTACATTGTTCGAATGTTCACAGTATTTTTAATTCAAAATAGGCTCACATAACATTAAAATATTTTTTTTTCCTTACATTATTAATTCAAAATAATTTTACATAGGTAACAATAAATTCAAATGTCAATAAATTAATTTTTTTATAAATAGTTGTACACATATACATATTTTATATATATAGGTACCTAATAATACATAAAAATAAAATACAATGTAGCTATGTATTTTGCCCCATTTGTGGACGTCAATATAAAAGTACATAGTTAGAAGTTGTTATATTTGCAATTGAAAATTGTATGCAATACTACAAGATTGTTGACTGTTGCACGGTTATTATTATTCTCTGCATTTTTTTTTTTTAATTTTCACTTTTTTTTACAAATTTCTTTGGTGCTGGTTCTTCACCCGCAACATACTGCTGAATTCTTAAAGTATTAATACTTTCTTCTTTTTGAAATGCGTGTATAAGATTGATCGATGTTGGGACGAATTAAGTGTAGACGAAAAACAACTGTGCCATCTTCCAACTGAATTATTAGTTCGTTGAAGGCCTGCCGCTAGTAAAACATGACAATTCCATTAATGGTCGGATCTCTTTGGCCTTTAAAACGCAAACAGCCAATCTAGGTGCACTCAAAGTCGTCTGTAATTGGCATTAAAATTAGTTCTTCATTCGTAATCTGAAAGTTTTTCATTGTCTTATAATATGACTTTGTTTCGTGGTACATAAGCAAGAGCAGATAACATACGAATATGTGAGGCAAATTCAGAATCTTGTGTGTATTTTTCTAACCCTGCTTCTTGTAAGTGACGCCAGAAACATTGTGATAGATGAGAAAAACATGCTGCATTTATTGAAGTATTTGGAAATTTATATTTAACAGCGTTCATCGCTGCTATTTCAAAATACATCAAAATAGACTTGGGATTTTAATTTTGGTGCAATGATTAAAGAGCCTTAACAATTTGTTTATACGTATCTTCTTGTCTGTAGGGTAAAAAAACGTAAGCAAAAGGAATAACATTTGAATAATATACAACATGAATGGTACATAATTGTTTTAGATATATGCGAAGAATCAAAAGTGCCATTAAAAAACCAATTAAAGCGATTATTCATTAACTCCAAACTCTTTTTGTTGAAAACAATAATATTCTTTTTGTATCCTATTCGTTATCAAAAACAATAAGATCGTCGTCTTTGTTAATTCCTCAAGAATATCAAAACTAAAGTTTAAAAGGTTTACAGGCGTATTTACTTAAGTTCGACGAGCACGTTGTATTGTTCTTTTTAAACTAGCTACGTTGGGTAATTAACCTGCAACCGATAAGGGGAGCTAAAAAGACATGTATATAAGGCTCTATAAATATTCAGTCGAAAATTCAAGTTCTTAGACCAAGTTTCGAGCACTTTTTCATAACTTTATTATACAATTCGAAATATTTAGATAATTTAATTTATCTGACTTGCTATTTCCAATGACTCCATATGACTTGTGGCTGCGCTGAGATTTGTGCATCGTGTTTCATGTTGTAGATTAATTTCTTTTTCTCCACTTGAGCGTTAATGGTACATGATAATGTTCAAAACTTTTAACAACTTCTTCATTTTCCACATGAACACGACCACCACACTTATATTTTTTATACAACGAACATTTCCAATGAGCTTTTGTTTCCGTTTGTTTTTCGGGGTAGAACAAGTGGCTTTCGTGTACCAGTAACCTGCACCACGATCACTTTTTATGTATTTCAAAGGCATAGTGATTAAATATTAATTACGGTAAAATAAAATTGGACGAACGAAATACTGGTTGTACCGTTGTATAATTTTTGTGTCAGGTGTGTGTAAGTATTAGTATTGTTATTAGTACCATAATTCCAGAACACGCATTAGTAATGGGATTTTTTTGTCTGTTAGTTAATCCATATAATAATTGATAACGATAAGTTATCGATATGATTTTAAAACGTGTTTGCAAGAAGCCACATTTCACACTTTTGTGTTATGTGTGAGCGTTAAAGATATATAATGTAGATTATTGATTACAAAATATATTTTATGATAATCAAGTCTTATTTTTTTCACGAACAATTTATGCACAAAAATCTATTATAATATATAATCGTATTCGAATAATTTTCCTGCAAATAATTGTCACTCGAGCAACTGTCACGGGAACTCTTTTCGGCGAACAATTGACGCGATACCATAATATCGTTAGGCATATTTTGTATTTTACAATATATACATACCTAAGTAGTACCTAAGTTATAATAGCGTATCGGTACAGAACTCTATTTGATGTGCTATTGATATGTGTTTTCGGAATATTATACAATCATGACAGCAATACCGACTGTTTTTTTTATTCAGATCATAGACTACACGCAGTACTACATCGATCTGGAGTCATCGCCCAACGGCGATCCTGACGACTGGAGGATCGAGTACAACCTGACTCACTACTACGGACTCCACGAAATCACGGCCAGGTCTTTGCACGCTATCGCCGAAACGTTCCAGGACGACGAGTCGGCGCAGTTCGACAGGTACATCATATAATATCATTAAATTATAATACAATCAATCTGCCGGGTTTTATAATACGTACTATACACGTAGGTAATTAAACGACAAGCAGTAGAAGGTTATTATTTCTGGCTCGTTTTTCGGTACACGTTTTGTCCATGACGATTAATCATATTAATATATCACGCAAGTAATCAGCGACCACCCTACCGCATAAATTTTTTTCCGCGGAAATCTCATCATCTATTTAACTTTTTCCCCCCCCCCCCCACACACACACACACACAGAGCAAAACATAGAAACGATCGTGGTCGTAAAATTATGGATTTATCAGAAGCGCTGCTCAAACCATATACCACTGACCTAGATAAATTAAAATGACCTGTATACGCACCATATTCATGGTACTATGTATGAAAGAGTAGCTATTGGTGTGACGCAATCCGTGTGGGATTTTCTGGTACGAAAATAATCGACTGGTAAATCGATCCGATAATTGTATGATGTATCCGCCGCACCCGTTAAAATGTTTTCCAAAAGGTGTAGTGTGCGTGCATTTGAATCATATTTTAGAGACAAATAAAATATTATAAAAACGACATCACTATTGTGTAACATCTAAAGTCTTGTGCATGCATAATGTTCGTCGTATATATTGTAAAAAATGTATTGTAAGGACACGTGTTATCGTCATTCATTCGTGTACATATTATTATCTACCTACTACGTTCCTCGGGCGCCGCTGGATGAAAACTTTTAATGGTGATAAAAACAAATAAAGGCACGAGATTTTTTTTTTTTATTCGGTTTTTATTCGCCGCTTTATATTTTTTTTATACATAATATACGCCATTTCAACAATAGAAGCTACACGCGTGGGGATAACAAAAAACAACTTCAACCCTTTAAGTTTAGTGGGTGTGTGCGTTGTGCACTCGACCGAAATAAATGTTCGATATCATGTAATATGTATAAATATAGATGTATTATATACTACGTTTTTTTTTTTTTAAGAATGCAAATAATTGTACAGCCAATTTCAATTCTGAAAAAATATTTTCAACAAATCTGTCGGCCACGCAATTTTAGTTAAATTTTTTTTTCCAAATAAATAACTACTATCACTATTGGAAACGCTATAACACTGTATGCCTATCGCCAACAATTATACTTGTCGTCGTTTTCATAAATCAAAGATTCTTGAACTCTGATGGAAGCGATGTTTTGTTAAAAATGTTCAATCATTACGTCATCTCGACATTAACATTTTATTTTTGGAACTTCAACTATCGTCACCTATTCCCACTCGAAACAAAAAATAATACGTCGTTGAACGCTCATCGAACTTTGAACAATAGGTTGAATACAATAATAATATTATTATTATTGTTATACCGTTATATCGATACACTACAATTCTGGTATCTGGTAATATAACGACATTAACACAAATGTTCTCACATCATTATCATAATCTATTGTTGCCGATGGTCAATTTACGTGGACTGCATTATACATAATTGATCTACTCGTGTACTCGACTCTATACCTGCAATTTCGCATAATTGTATTAAATCTGCCAAACTGTGTTCCTACATAATAACCGTTGGCATCCAACCAACATGCGGTCCAAAGTCGCTCTGGATAATGATATTCTATTTCGGTCACTAATCGTATATCATAAACCGGAACTGTCCGTAACATTATTACCTACTGCAGAAAAGTGAAAATCCAGCAGAACTGCGTATGAATCGAGAGCACTGCGACCAGCACCAAAATGTTTGTCTCGTTATTATTTACCACCAGAGACGTAATAAAAGACATCGATCGTATCTACAATATATTAGCCGGAAAAAGTTCAAAAAATTTAAATCAAACGAATTTTTTGCTAATACTCAAAAGTTTTTATCGTGCAGCCAGCTTCGAAGAAAAAAGATAAATACCAGTATTTCTTATATTATTATTTGCCCGAAAAAAAAGTACGGTCTGAAAGAGTTATGTGATTATACGCTCACAAAAAACTCCGAACACGAATAAAATATCTCTATCTCGGCTTTTGTAGCATCCTTCATAATAATATACGCTGACTAAGAAATAGCTTTAGTTTCGTTTTTATTGACTTTTAAATTCCTATCTGAGTGAACTGTAAAGTTACTGTCCGTTTTTCGAACGCGTGCAATTTTATTTTTTCTTCGTTGTATACAATGCTATTGTATCCTTCTCTAATTTCTAATTTATACAAGTTTGATCGCATATCAAAATAATAGCCCACTCGTCACTAAAAACGAAATCCACGTCACATAATATTCGTGAAGCTGCGCCGAGCACAATATTCTATAGGTACTGCAATGAAGCAGAGAGAAAGACCTTGGGTTTCCGTACAATGATGACATTTATATTATTATCTTACATCGAAATAAATGAGAGTGTATATGAATGAATAAACCGTATATCCCATTAAAACGGAAGCCGTTTTATTGCTGTCTACTTTATTTATAAAAATCTTTTGTTAAAACAAAATTCTTTATTTTTATCTATAAGTGTTGAGAAAAAATTGAGTTTCTTCTGTTTAGCAAAACGCATTTTAATGAATTTTTCCCATTGAATGGCGTTCTAATAAAATAAAAATAATAGAACCGACGAGCCACTGCGGAAATAAAAAAATAAATAATAACACGTAAAATTCATTATTTGAAAATGATTGACATTTTATCATTTATATACGATAAATTCAAATTCCCATCTCAGAATACCGTCTCGTCGTGTTTTTCTTTTGTACGTTCTACTCTCTCGGAAACCCAATCATATTGAATGTAATATTGTTGCAGTTTTACAAAACGTTCTGGCCAATATACAGCCGAATGTAGTTTAAATCATAATGTGATCGGAATATTCCCTACATAATATGCTCGTCAAAGTGTGCAAAAAAAAAAATAATAATAATAAAATATGGGTTTTTCGCAGCCGCAGCAATGTAATAAATTATATTTATGTATAGAAGTACTCATCGAAATATTAAAATATTTATTTGTTGTATAATGTTAATGTTACATCGAACGCGAGCGCGTTATTTCGGTAAGTAGGTACTCTCGTTTTCCTTTTGTAAGATATCGTCAAAAGAGCCAGACAATGTGCACGAAAGTTTCGACAAGCTACGTAATACATAGTGTATAGTGTGTCGTCACGATTAACTTTCTTACCATAGAATGGCGAATTTAATTTTAAATTGCATACTTGACCTATTTAAACTGAAAATCTTAACACAATAAAGTCGTATGCGAGGTTTCTTACCATATGTTATTATAGATACGTAATATACCTAAGTGTTGCTATAATAGCGCACATACTTACACCATCATTTGTGCTTTTCTGTAATGTGTGTACCCAATAGTACACATATATAGCAGTACAATAGTGAATACGTATATATATATATATATACATCATATATGCTGTAGATGTACGTGTAAAAGGATGATAAAAAAAAAACAGAATAGAAATTGAAAAGTCGATGGGTGTTTTTCTAACCACATTATAATACTATAAATAAAATTGCATCCAGAATGAGAATAATGAGTCAAAGCGCCTGATTTTGTCTGACAAGTGCACTACGAGCACCTACTTCAAATCTAATGTAGGCCCATAGGGTGAAATACCGAAGAGTTATCGTTCGTATTACGACTTCAATATAGTATTTGTTTAATATAGTATTATGTATCGTGATAAAAAAAAATAAAACAAGTATCAAACAACAATAGAGAAAAGTCGTAATTCAATATAAAAAAATAAATACACATTATACTATATAGTTTTAACAGAAAACAAAGTAATCAAAACCCAAAAGACGCTAAGAAGCTTCGGACAGTGTAAGTTTGCTTCAACGTTGTTTATGAAAACGACTTTGTGGGTTCAGAGATTCAGTTATTGTTCACGATTCTTAAACAAAAAAAAACTTCAAAATAATCCACCTTACTGCCGGCTGCTCTACTCTCGCCATTCTCGTCCCCTTCACTCACGTCACCAATGGTTCACAACTCGTAAGTATGGGACACTTATTACTACTGCTTCGTTTTCCTTTCTTCGTCCTGTCTCCCCGTCTTTAGTTTTTCCGACAAAAAATGTTCAACGCAAACATCTCTAAGTAGGATATATACACGGTTTTCGTCCGAGAAACTTTCGGTTTATTCATTTTTTTTTTATCACCAACCCTTGGGACAACGGCGGCCACTTTCCCAGATTTAAAATTTACCCTAGAGCCTTGTGCACTCTATTAATATTTCTTTTAAGAATTCTTAAAAAAAAAAAAGTACGAATTGTTTTCCCCTGTGGCCGGTGGTTTGTCTCAGAACGTCCTAACGGTTCGCAACACACCTCCATGTTCTAAAATCATCCAAGCATAACCTCGATATAACTTGGTTATGCGTGCTGTTTAATCAGTGATACCGTTTTGATACATTTTTTCGGCCCCATCAAATGATGACTGCAGATGTGTGTGTGTGTGTGTGTGTGAAAAAAAAATGTCTCATACCTAATACTTGCTGTGAGTGATAGATTGCCAACAAGTCTCGATTGAAAATTATGAAACATTCAGTACACTGCATAACATCGTGCTTAATAATTAAACGGCTAACGGCGGATCCGTAGGTATTAGCGACGACAGTCATCTCAAACGTTCGCAGTTGACGCAATTTAAAAATAATTTGTGGTGCATATTATAGGAAGGGGTGTAGAGAAAGGGACTATTTGATGGGAGATGGTACGCCTAGAAACGCTGAAGTCAACGAATACGAGAGTATAAGATGGTTTATTTTGTTTTACCGAACGACAAAATATTATTAAAATGTATAATAATATGGCTTAGAAAAAAAGCTGCTGACCTATAACTCGAGCATTATTAACTCGGTGACATAATATTACAGTGGATTGAATGTGGCTTGGCGCAATATTGACTTGCAATACACTCAATATACTGTAATCGGTCGCGATTGAATAACCATCCACAATGTGATGTTATAGTATTATTACGTTTTGTCAATTTTCCATTATTCTCCTGTTCGGCGTGGGTGTTTTCTGTTTGGGTCATATTATTAATAATCGCTAGTCAGTGTTGTAAAAATAATTTTCAAAAGTATCTTAGTATTACTCAAAGACTTTGTGCTCATGAATTAAGAAATTACATAAACTTAAATACGACTTTTTCATAGTACTAATTTGATATACAATTGACGTTTTGTTTAATGATTTCGACTGATTTGACAAATTGCTTATTATTCATCACATAATATGGTAGGTTATAGAAGTTTATTTTTATATAAACCGTCCGAATACTTTTTTTTATTACAACGATCAATGATCTTTAACAATACATTTCAAAAGTGTTCATAAATATTAAATAAATAAATATTTTTGGTGGATATATTCAAAACATGTTTGGATTATCACTCCCAGCGGAGAGACCCCGGTCGTTTTAGTAATTTATGGGAACTTTTTTGTTGATATAACCTATATTATTTGTTAAATAGCTATAATATATACTCTAACACTCGTTACACCCTATTTATATATTATGCACTAAAGATACACTATAAAGGATTGCCCAATGCATAATATACACACTCCACACTTTTCAATCCCTTCAAATTATTACTTTTTATCAAAATGACACACCATAGTTAGTTCTAAAGCAGTCATGAACACGAGCAAACTCACCTGTACACGTATTAACATCCATATTCCAAGACAATAAGTACTACTTTAATTATAATAATTACTATAGATTTATAAACCATAAGTGTCTTATTATTGATGGAAATCTCATACAAATAAGTGCTGTAACCCCCAGCTACGGAAAACTTATCTTTAAGGAATAGAAAACCCTCTCTGGACAACTAATATCGTAACAAGGTCCACCGACCACGTTTCAATACTTATATACTTACATGTATTATCATTCAGCCTAGATAGTACCCAATGGTATTAATGTTTATTTATTTAAGTTTAATATAATTATTCACATTTTATTGATAAAAATTGCATATTATTTAATATACATTTTAATCATTATCTATCATTCTATCATTTACCATCTACCTATATCTGTATAGATGCTTATTAAATTTAAAAAAAAAACATTGTTTATTCAAAATTATTATTATCACTCATATCAGAAACAGCATATTTTGAAAAATATAAGATTTAGTCAGTGATCGTTTATTTCTACAACAGTTTCAAGATCTTGAATTCAAAGAAAGATAAAAATGATTTAAAATAAAGTCAATACAGAAGTATTTTAGGTATTTAAATTCACAAAATTTATACTTTTTGATAGATAATAATTAAAACACTTGGACAAGTATTTAAATAACAAACTCACATTTACTTTCATTCAAACGCTTAACAACACTGATAGTAATTAAGTACGACACACCTACGAGACACTAATGCAATCGGTATAGTGTAACACAATATTATAATAACAATATAATAATTATATGTAATATATTATGCTCTATTGAATTGTCCCCAACGAAATACTCGACACCCTTTAACGCTTGAGATCCCATTGTCCGTGTCGTGTGCGGAAAAACGGGAAAACCTATCTAACTGGTACCCTTTTGTCCGGTGAGCGTGAATATTTTAATATTCCTTGTCGAGCGATAATTATTATTGTAATTGCTTAAGATGATTTATGACTGGACCGAAAGGCTATTATACAGGCCATTTATTTTTTTAAAAAAAATGTAAATTTACGTAAATTGACCCGTGGCTGCCCAACATCATTTCATAGAATGAATCTCTTAAAATTTTAGTCCCTGACGAAACTCGCGAGAATATTATAGTGGTTGCTTATCGTTTTCACCATTGTTTTTATCTTTTTCATCTCAGGTATTATCGCCTTTTGTTGTGCGAGAACTATTATTCGGGACTAAAGAGTGCTCGAAAAATTCATGTAGCTATTTAAAAAAGTTCGGAAATCGTGTAAGTATATCATAAACATTGATGAGGTCATATTTTTAAGGCGTGTCAGCAATAGCAATTTTCACGAGTTCTGATCACAATCGTTTTTTGAAGATTACAATAAACTTTTATGTCTCTAAAATTTACCCCTCAATACCGAAGTCAATTTATTTTTCTAATTAAATCGTGTACTATAGATTTAAATTATTTTATGCTTGAATAGCCCCATGGATTGACCGTCAACTACTTGTATATTATAAATTGTTTGACGTCAGTTTTTAATCTGCAGTTGGTTGTTAAAATATACAATTAATCGTCTCCAATTTGATCGTCTGGCAAAAATTGTATAAGCAGCAGATAAAAAAATAATAATACCACGCTCACATAAAATTCCCTCTCGTTTTAGTCTTGTGTTTAGTATTCTAACCGTCTAAACTTTGCTCAAATGTTTCATACCCTTGTGCCTATTAATAATTACTATTCGATTTTTAGACTTACGGTTTAAAGAATTCAAAAACAATCCTGTTGGAGCGTATTATATTATTGAACTCGTGTAGCAGAACCGTCCTGGGTCAACACCTATAGTAAAACAATATTTACATTTCGGCCAATGCTTTAATACTCTCGTCTATGTACTTTCCAATTTCGTTCGATATTTCACTAAATTTTAGGGACTGTCAGGGTCCGCCACAAAATATATATTATAAATATCGCCACCCTGTCTCGAGACGATTAGATAGGTGAAATGTTTCGCTGTAGTCATATGTAGACATGTTATGTTTATGCATATATATATAGCATAATAATAAAAGAAAGAAATAATACATCAAATATACTACATATAATACATCGAATATAATATTATTGTTGTCTGGAAATCGATAAGGGCGAGTTAGTCAATTATCACAACAATTGTGGGTGAACGTGATAAAAAAAAAAAATGTGATTTATCTGAAATCACACAATTACTTTTATTGAACGTTTATTACAGAAAAAATAATTGTTTCCTAAGATATATTTCGGCGTTGAACCACGACGGGTAGGTTTGCATTTGTCGAAAAGTGAACATTTCTGCTACCTATTTATACGCTTTGGCTTAAAAGGGAAAATGTTGGTTTTTCACAGAAAACCCCAACTATTATACCACCGCCGAGTCGAACGCGACGTGTGGTATGCACCGGTGACCACTAACAATTTTCTCTTCCCCAGCAGTGCGCGATCGATTATGTTACGATACGTCGTTATTGACACGGTGGGCGAGGGAAAGGTTTATATTTATTGAAAAAAAATCGAGAAAACGAAACGTTCGGTAGTGTGGTTATTTGACCTCCTAAATATTTCAATAGCCTTTCCGAAAGCACCCAAATCGCGTAGTGTTTGGTTACGCCAATAATTTAGTATTTTGTATTTATATCGGCGGGCATCTGCAGCAGCTGGCGATTGAATTAAAACCCGTCGCATTGCAACTAAATGTTCAAACTGTATATTTCGAGGTCGGTGTTTTGCTGGTACCTACTGTTCTGACCTATAACGATGATCGGTCAACGGTGTAAAAAAAAAAAAAAAACATCAGCTCCGCTCGTGAATTCAACGTGTATAATATAGCTATATGGCGCCGACGAAGAACACGATGGACACGATAATACAATAATGTTCAAATATTTATAATAATAATAATAATAATAATAATATGTAACCATTTCTGTCGTACAAGAGCGAAAAATTCATACGACCAAAATGTGGTGTG
Organism: Myzus persicae; assembly: GCF_001856785.1. Lineage (NCBI taxonomy): Eukaryota > Metazoa > Arthropoda > Insecta > Hemiptera > Aphididae > Myzus > Myzus persicae. The sequence goes on along the minus strand of NW_019101750.1, from coordinate 150,117 downwards.
TTCGCAGGTACATAGAGGCCAACTCGGTGAGGCAGTTCAAACCCAAGGATTGCAATCTGGAGTGCAGACGAGCTCAGTATTGCGCTGTCACCGAGCTCGACTACGGTCGGTTTCACAGTTGCGTGGAGACGGCCGCCGAGGCGCTTTCCGGGTCGGTCCGTCCGCGGGGCGACGAGGCTCTTTTGGCCGCCGCCGTCCTGCTGACCGCCGTGGCGCTGACCCGTCGCCGCCACCACTAGCCACCGACGACGCAATCAACGTCTTTGGAGACGTCCTCTCGCGCAAACGCATGTAGAATGATATTATAACGACGGTAAATGTCGACTCGACGTTTTTCTCTATCTCTTTCTCTCTCTATCTCTCTCTCTCTCTGTCTCTCTCTCTCTCTCTCTCTCTCTCGTTCTATCTTTGAACCATCTATCTCTCTCTCTCTCTCGCTCTCTCTCTCGGTGTCTCCTCTCTACATGTCTCGATTCTCGCGGGGTCGCGGATCTCCGTGTGTATATAATGTTTTTTTTAGAAAAAAACTCGCGTCGGACGTGTCACGACTTCTGTCAAAATCGCGTCGCGGCGGTCTATAAAAAATATATATACGTACACAATACGACAATGTTCCGTATATCTACCGCATTACAATATAATATTCGCCCACAAACCCTCCCACTACCCTCCCCACCGAAGGCCGCAGACTTCAAACGCTCGTGTGTTCGAAAGCAGCGCGAGACAGCGGAACAAGAGCGATTCCCCCCCCTCCCCTATCACGATGCCGAGTTTGATTTATTCCACGTCCGTATCTGTCGGTTCTTACGTCTGCGGCGGGGACACCTCGACACGAAGAGGAGGGTTTATTATTTTTATTTTATTTTTTCCCCCCATCGAACCCGCCGGTTTTTTTTCCTCTCCGCTAGACGTCTCGGATCGTATATTTTACAGCCTCTGATCGGCGCACTCCGATAATTTATTATTTTTACATCCGTTAACGAGAAAATATGGTGCTCATCCTGTACACGCAGCCAGCGCCTATATAATATATACGTTTATTATATGCGGTTCAGGGCGATTTTCTTTTCCCACACCGATCAATCTGCTTGAGATATTTTACCCTGTCCGTTTATTATAGTCCATAATAATAATGTACTGCACAATTTTCGTACTACGTTTTATTTTCTATTGCCTACGCCGTCGTTTGAAAATATTAGGATTGCTGCGTGTAATATATTATATTTGGAAACCAATACGTCCTTTGACATTGTGCGTGGAACACAATATTAAAACAAACCAAATTTGCGTTGTTTGACGTTATTAACAATTAATAATAATATATTGAAATATTACATATATTTTTGAAAAGTCATTACCATATATTATGTTACCATTATGAAATATCCGTCATTTCGGGGTAAAAAAAATATTAAATCGTCATAATAATTTCTTAAATGTATCGTCGCGTAACGAAAACATTCAAATGCAGCTTTCGGTCGGTTGGAAAATAAAATAAACTATTATAATAATAATATTAACAACAAAACATTTTATTTATCGATAATACGACATAGATCGAATTCTATAAAAAATAAATAAATAAATAATGGCTAATCTCACAAAAAAATGTATTGTTCATTACATATAACGACAATATCTTAATTTAGGAGATGTTATAACTATATTATATTATGTAGATTGAAAAAATACAAAGCGATTGCAACTGTCAATCGAACCATGTTTGCACGACCTTCGCCGATATTGGTATAAAAAATATTAATTAATTTTGTACCAAAAGCTACCTAAAAAAAAATGCATATTAATTCATCGACTACTTGCGTGTTTGATAATATTGCATTGCAAAGATTGATATTCATACTTTACATTTAAATTAGTTGACTTCAACTGATTTCGGTAAAATAAATTCCCCCCTCTCCGGAAATATACAATTTTCTCTGTGTAAAACTCTAGTTTCCGAAAACTCAACGAATCCAAAACAAACAACGACCACGGAATTGGTGATATAAAATCAAACACATCTTGTAAACACGACGTATTTTGTACATTATTCTAACTGAGAGGTATACAAAACTAATCTTGAAGTTTAAAAACATTGAACTCGTATTCGATATATTTTGAATGATTTATTACAAAATAGGTACCGTAAGAAGGATGATGGTGATAATAATTTGGGCCTGGTGTGGTCACAGAGGTTGGCCGTGTTCTGAGGTCGTGCATCCGTTGACGTTGCGTCGCTAGTTCCCTGATGGGTAACCACTCGCGTTTTCAGTGACGAATTCTCGCCCCACAAACACGTGTTACAAATCAACCATACTCTCCTCCACAGTAGGTAACAATCGACTAATAACCTTAATTCAAAAAATAATAATAATAATAATAATAATAATAATGAAAATTATAACGAAAACATTTCGAGAACAGAACATAACATACCACTACTGTGTACAATTTAGGCAGTCAATAATATATCATCTTTAGCAGTTTCGATGGTAGAATAGGCGTCATGTACCGAAAATACGATAATAATTATTATATTACACACAACACCAATGATTAATATTCTTAAAACCGTTTCTATTTATCGATTCACACATTTTTCATCAAAATAATATTATTACCTACTTTGAATGTATAAAATAAACTGTATCATAATATCGAGGCAAAACCGTGTTTAAAAAAAAAAATTATCTTGTTCCGAGCTGAAATTAGGATGTTCATCGATTTTACAGCATATGAAATTATTACTTTCGTTCGTAAAAGGTATAGTTCGGGGTTGTAGGTTTAATCGATTTTTTTTAATAAACGAGTGTATACTAATATGATACAACATAATATGGTAAATAGCCACGTTGACGTGTGAAAAACACACTTCATAATTATTATACGGACTGAAATATTGTTGAACAAGGCCAGTGGATGAGTGCAACGGCTTTTAAATTCAATTATATTACCCAAAATAATACTATTATTTAATTGGGCAGAATGATATCGATATAATTAAATACTTAGGTACATTTATACTGAATTTTTGAATCGAGTTCAATGAAAATTATAATTTATATTGTTTTGTTCTTCTAAGTTTTGACAGCAAATACATTTAACAATTAAATTATATATCTCCAATCATATAAGAACTATCTAAATACAAGCAGTCAAATATTATTTAATATAGTTTATAGAAAAATGTCTTTGATTGCATACACTACCACCACCCACCTCGCCCATCTAAACTATAAACTCCGTCCATCTCAAACACTTAACCATATTATTATTTTGATATTCTTACAATTACGACGGACTACTTTTTTATTTTTAAGAAAGCGCCTCGGTTTTTGCATAATATTATGTCCAAATTTCTAATTATTATCCTCCGCGTAAAGTTACATCGCGCTTAGCAAGCATACACTGTGGTTAGTGAATCGACCAAGAAGAGCCCTATTGTCTGTATCCACCCATTTGAACAGTAATTTTACATCGATATCGATAGTTTGCGATTAGGTGGGTAGTACAACAATATTTTGTTGCAAAGATGTCTGAAGAACAAAGCATATTGTCTTAATTTTCATATTTTTTTTATGGTTTATCATTTTATGGCCATCATGCTGTCAGTGAATATATTAGTGTTAAGGCTACAATACCGACGAACATTTTTTTTTATTGAAAATTGTATTGCCGCCGAGAACAAATTTAAAGTCGGATTTTCTGGTCGAAGTAATTATTAAATAAGTATTACCGAATAATCAAACTTGTTTCATTATTAGTATTGCTGTAGAAATATATGATAATATATAGTCACTTACACTCGACACGGGTGGCGAGATTCTGAACAAATGATACATAAAAAGTCGAACCTCGTAATATTAAACAGGAAAACAGGTACGAAACAAAAATATATTATTTTAATGTTATGGACCAACCCTGCAGCCGGCGGAAAATTTCCGGCTGAGCGTTTGGTGCGCTCGCATTAGTGCTGGTGTGTATAATTCGACACGACGACGCGCGCGCGTGCATTATCGTTTCGCTCAAAACTTTATAGATAACACCTACCTTGGTTATTTATACCTATACCCTGGTATGTACCTACCCAAATAGACACGGTTTGCAGCCCGAATATGGACGCGACGGGTCCATAAAAAAAAATGTGCCCTCAGTAATATCACTATCACTATTACTGTATGTATATGACTGTTATTATTATTATTATTATTATTATTACTATTATTACTACTATCGCTGCACCCGATACGACCATCGAGAGGGTTGAGAGGGTGTGTAGGTGTATGTGGGTGTACGTCCGTGAGAATAATGCACGAATACACTACATTATTGCACGAAGTACTATATACACATGTACGTAATATTGTTATTATTATGTACGTCGTAAATTCGCATCTACTCGGAGACGTCGGGGATTACCGTCGTTTTTCAATCCTCCCCACGTCCCTCTGACCACTCCATCACTATGTCTCCCCATCACCCCCCCTCGCCGTGATTCGCTACATTTAACGCAATATTTCTACCGATGATGTTTTGTTATGTGTACTTACGCAAACAGACACACACACACACACACACACACACACACTCAGTATAATATGATACTATGCGCGTGTGTGTGTGATGTGTGCGCACGTCGAGCAGATAGGTAAATATAAATATTAATATATATTAATATATTAATATAGGTATATTGTAAACTGTACAGAGCGATTGCCAGGACGCGATTTTGTCGGCTTGGTGCAAAATAAAATATTCCAATTCTGTTGTGTTGTATATGATTATTGTAGGCGCGTCTCCTCTGCATATGGCGAACGTTTAAATAGTTTTTGCGCTTGCTATGATATTATCACACGGTCATCGGTACCTACCTGTAATGATGATTATGATATAATGGCCGTACGCGATCGTTGGTACGGAACAATAATAAATTACTATCTCTGATAAAACAGTCACGGGTAGCCTAGCCAACGCGATTCGCTAGGGATTTGTCTGTAAAACGTTAAGATGAAGTACCCCAGTGATATATAAAATCTAAAATTTAAATTTAAACTATTTAAACTTCTGCAATGAGAGACCGCGTCGGTCGATAAGCGTTGAAACATTAGGCCTGTTGCCAATTGCCATATTAAAATATATTATTATCGTATAATATAAAATATATAACATTTTGAAAATAATTATACAGTCGGTGTTTGAACTGAAAATGTAAATTAATTATTTAGAAAATTGTTTTTTTTTTTGTTTTAATTTTGTTTTACCCGACTAACCATAATATTATGACCAAATAATGATTTTATAATAGTACGATTAAAACTATTATTACTATTATTATATTGATATGACATGTTATTAGCCCATAAATAAATTATATGTATTATATAATAATATAAATATATTCGTTGTGGACACCATTACACAATTGTATTTTATTATTGAAACCGTTAAGATATTCTTCGTGTTTTGATGTCGTGGAATATGAAAATTAAATTAAGTGAAATATTATAAAATGATTATACAATTATTACTATTATTATTATTATTATTATTATAATTATTACAACTATACTATAAATATTATTAAAAAGAAAAATATTGTGTTGTTTTAAGTTATGAAATTTTTTTTTATGCATTTGTTTTGTATTTATAATAATTTTATGTTGCTTTTTATGAATAACTAATGAATATAATATAATGATTTACGAAAAGGCCAAATAGTTCTCTGAATTTAGAAACCTTTAGATAATCGTGTACAGAAGAATAAAGGTTACATGAATTTCTTCCGACGAGAAATCAATACGCCTTGAATAGCTCCCGCAGGCGGACCAAGAAGTCAATTGTTGTTTGCTATCGCGATGGTGTGGGAAAAGGAGACGTGATTAAAAGTAAGCTCTTAAACAAGAATTGGCCCAAAACCAATAATTTATGTGAATATTACCCATTTACGTCTGTGTAAATAACCGAATCAGTACAATAACAACTCGTACCGTCGGATAACATTTTATATTTTAAAAAAATCGTCTACTTTAATTTATCGTCACGTCATATTTTGGTGTTCTGGTATGAAGTTATAAAAATGTTGTAAACAATTTACTGAGATAAACAACATCCTGTACCAATATTGGTATTGAAACGCCATAAATTCCATGAATTACAATAATAATAATAATAATTTCATTATTACAGAAAAAAATATTTCAATTCCAACTTCATCTCTTGTATACATAACTAAGTATGCTGTATGATAACAGTATTAAATTGTATGAGATGTATATTTAAAAAAAAAAAACAAATAAATAACGTCAGCAAATTATCTCAATGAGGAAAAAATGAAAGAAACTTTGATGTTATTAATAAAAATACATGAATTGATATTAGCAAAAAAGAAGAAGAGGCAATAAGATTACTTCAGACTTAAACTTTTTTCTGGCGACAAATCAGATGTTGTTGTCAGATAAGTCAAAAGTAAAAATCCGTAATACTATTCGATAAAATTAGGATTAACTAGTCAATAAATACTCTGACAAATACCAAAAACGGGAATATTAATGCAATACAAGATTTAAATTTTGTTGTTTTGATGTATTTCAAAAGTAAAACATTATAAATACTTATATTTTCATTAAACAACCCAAATAGGTTCTTATAGTTTTCTAGACATAATATAGGTCAAGTTAAAAAATATTTTTGAGCTATTGTAACAAACGAACTTTTGAATATTTTTATTTCAACTCATAGCAAGACTTAGCTTAAAATTATAATTAAAAGTTCCTAATATGTTTTTCTACAGTCCTATACATCGAGTTTGTTTTTATAAACAACAATATAAGTTGATGCCATTTATTTTCAAAAAAAAAAAAACGAAAACCAGATTTTTCCTCTAACGATTTTAGTTATTTTTTTCGAATTCCAAAAAATTAATAATAGTAGGGACATGAAACTCAGATTAATTACGTAATTATGCATATTTATTATGCCATTACGTATATTATTTAATGTACACAATTCATTTTTCAAAATACTTAGATTAATTTTAACCTATTCATACCACGAACGTATATTCACGTCATACTACGGTACTTCGGTGTTGACTGACCAGTTTTAATAACAGTTGGTAATATTAAATGAAAAAATATTATAGCAATATTGGTACCTATATATTGTAATACATGCGATTTTTTTTCAAAAAATTAACATATCCTACAGTATAAATAATAAAAAATATAAATTACTATCTAAAAGCTCTATAAAATTTGATTTTTTTTTTTTATCGAGTTTGTCAATACATTCGAGTCTCGATTACTCGAGGGGAACAAAAGCAAATTCGGCTCATGTATCTTTCGAGTTATACACCTCAAACATAACATACAAACACTTCAAGTGGCAAGAAAACAATACAAATCGATTTATTGAGGTTTTCGAGTTATCGAGGTTCGAAATATCGAGACTCGTCTCTATATAAAATATGTTTATTGTTACATTTTTTTTTTTGTTTTGAATCAATTTGTTCAACCGAAAACAATCGTATAAGCAACTATCAACATAAATATACAGTAAAATATCCTTAGATATAGAATCGGGACACACCGTATCCGCAAAGAATCCATCTTCGTTGGCCACGTGTCGTCGTCGAATTCAAATACATCCAATCGCATACTCAAAGACCAGGTACCTACCCACAAAATTCGCAGACCACCACAGATACAGCATAGCGATGACCCTATTTTTTTTTTTGCATGTGAGTACAAGTGCAGTCACATCCAAGGGCTATAAAATAATGTTTAACTCTTCGTAGTATTTATAATCGATGACTGTGCGTTTAGGGTCCGGGGTGATTCTTTGAATTGGGGTTCGATTCGGTTGGATTATAATTAAATCAGCATCGACATCGGACCCTCAAGGATTTAGTCCAGAGCACACAGTTCTACAAAATAAATGTACAGTATTGTTTTAACTATTTCGTTAGAATCGTTTATTGTAGATCGAATTCATTTTACCCATCGACATTTTACGCCATTTTATCGAAATCTATCGACGATAAAAAAAAAACAAGAACTACGTAGAAATAAAAAAACAATACTAGGTAATGTTGGTGCTGTGTACTATTAATATTATATTATTACAGTAGCAATACATGCATCACAATATTGGTTTTCAAACATTTTATAATAATATGGTACTCAAGATACAGATAAATCCCCCCTCTGCCCAAACTGTCAAAAGTATCTTCTCTAATAAATAAAATCCAACTATGTATTATTATTATTATGTTTTTTTAGTATTATTGTAGAAGTCAAAATTCAGAACAGCGATCGTAAAATGATTTGAATTAGACAAAACAAATGGACAGAGAAACTTACCAAAAACAATGAAATATTATACATTATTTTGAATGGTTTAAGTTTCGTGGTAAAAAATTTAGTATTTAAGGTGCTCTGTGACAATGTTATTTTATCCACAAGAATGGTCTTTACTAGTATAATGGTCCTGTCCTGTTTTTTTTAACTGATAAAGGGTTAGAATTCTACAGGCCTGCACATTGACTCCGTTTTTCAATATTTTAATATCAAACTTTATAAAAAGCCTGAAAATAAAACTATTTTAAGCTATTTTCTGCAAATTATTTTATATACCATTATTTGAAATAAAACAAAAAGACGGAGTTCACTGCAGGTTGCGCGTGTAGGAAGTTTTTTACTTTCAGATAAAAATATAATAGACCGTTTCAACCCCCCCTCTGTAGATTAGTGTGAAACTATTATAATTAATATGTTTACTAAAATGTAAAATATAATTTTTAAATTTCGGCACCGATAACCACTTAATAAAGTATGTTATAAATTACTATTTGTACATATATTACGGAATAATGACAATTAGTTCAAATAGAATTTAAAATGTTTTAAATAAATTAATGTTGATGATAAACGACACAAGTATCTGAGATAATGTTTACCGACTATTTTGGTATATTTTGTAAACATTTCAAATATGGACTCGTTCACAAAAATACAACTACATTTTTAAGAACGTCAATTTATTTAACACTCGAAATATCTGGAATACTGTTCTCGAGTTTTGAAGATTCATTCGATTATTTTCTCACCGTTCAACATATCTCGCAGATGTTTGGATTGAATTTGTTTTGCTATTTAGTTACATTTTATATTTTGTTTGCTTGACAAATGTCGCGTACTTAGAGAAGAAACTACGTGTCTGATATTGATTTAAAATAAATTCAACGGATCCATTAGTCGTAATAATTTTCGTAGGTAAAATCGAATTTCACATTTACCGATAACTACTGGTTTATGAGACGTCCTGTCTTGCTGTATGTAAGAGCCGCAGAGTGTTTACTGAAATCGTGTTTTCTCTACAGTCTACTGCAACCATTACTCATCAGTGCATTTTGCGATTGCTGTCTAATATTAATTCAACTGCGATTCGTCTTACGGTAAGTGAATACAATATTATCATCGGTGTATTTAAATTTAAAATGTAAAATGATCTTTGAATTTACTTATATGAGCTCTACTCCTCCACAATATTATATTTATGTGGAGTTGATAAATTTTGTATTTATGATTATTTATACTTATACATTTCATTCAATATGCAATAATTCGACGATAAAAGGCAAGTCGAAATTATTACTGCGAAACAAGATGTTTTTTTCTATCACTATAAAGTAATGATTTTTACTCATTCCATTTTACCCGCACGTCTGATAGTTTGTTGAATACGTCTTATACCTTAGGTCAAGCTCATGTTTTGAGTTCAAAGAACTTTAACAATAAATTACTTTTATCATTTGTTTAGAATATTGATTTTATTTTTATTAGTTCAATGCATGCTGAAGTATTCTGTATATTATTTACGAATAAGCAATATATATATGAAAATGTGTTTCTTTGATTTTTAAAAGGCAATAACTATTGCAGTGGTTAAAGTTTAATTTTTTTATTATAGTCCACGCCCCTAAGGTAAAATATAGTAATAGGTATTAGAAATCAATTTTACTCATACAGTTGTATGAAACAAGACAATTATTAACTATCAGTATCCATATAATAATATAGTTATAGTCAATTATTATTATAGCCCAAGTGATTAAACATGAGTATAGTAATATTTACATTTTATGTTATAAATTGTATAAGGGCGTTTTGTATAGGCAATTTGAATACATGCATGCTACGATCAAAATAATGTGCCACAACAATAAGATCGAAATAATTTAAAATACAAAATAAATGTTTATAATAGAAGCTTGAGATGAAATTCTGTCCTTAAGGAAACTTTATAAGACAAATATAATATTGACCATTATTTTTTTAACAAAACGAATTCAGCTTTCCAAATTTAATGGGGGTTTTTTTTTTATTGTATAAAAATTATTGTATGCTATAAGAAAACAATTGATATTGTTTTCGGTCTTTTTCGATTTTTATAATAATTATTGGGCACACCCATATAACTTTTTTACACTGTGTTTTGTATTTTATTTTTTCGAGAATCCTTTCAAGTATAGCTGTAGATTTATTTTCATATAACATTTTGTTGTTTACGTTTTATGCATTATTATTTTATATAACATAATAGTACGAAAAATGAAAGATGTAAGCACTTTTATTTTTTATTTTTTCAACACAGAAGTCGCTTCGCTGATTTCAAAAAAAATAACATACTTTAGGTAAAATTACATTTTAAAAATGATCATAAGTAGTATTGTTAGGTTTAGGTATACTTGTTAGCGTGTATACTGTTTACATAAAATTATTCGTGAAACAAATTAAATATTCAAAATATACAAAACCCTTTTCGACATTATACGTTGGTTGCTTTGTGAGAAATTTGAATATTGTATATGATTCAAGTGTCTGTTTTACTGTTTATATATTATGTATATATATATATAATAATATTATACTCAATAAATTATGATATTCATCCAAAAACATTTATGTCGTTAAACTATTATTTTGAATCGGACTAATTAATACATCGTGAGCGATCAGAAAACTTAAAGTGGGCTCTAACAAAAATCACAAATCGCTTTAGTACAAATTATTTCGTTTTATCGACGATCGAGTAACATTTTAGTCAAAGTATTCGGTTTTCAGCAAAAAAATATATCACAAGACGTAGCTTTATGGCCAAATCTGGAGTATGATGTATACCGGGTTACGGGTTACCCTCCAAAGATCGATTGATTTTCTCCAAAACACGTTTTTAGGTTCACGCCTCGCGTCCAGCATTATATAAAACGTATCAAGCGGACGACGCGCAAAAAAATGGAACTCACAAGAGCTCAGCCGTGTTTGTGTTTAAGTGCGGTGAGGGGTGGATGTGAGTGTGTATTTAAGTGCGAAAGAGGATGAGTGTGAGTGTGTATTTAAGTGCGGAAGAGGGTGAGTGTGTGTGATGGCGTGCACAAAAGCCTTTCCGTGTTGTCTATCTACACCATGCCGTAGGTGGATGACGACCGGCGGGGGGGACATTGAAATCCACTTTTTTTTCGACTCACACACCTTACCCCCTCGCACGGGATACGAAGCATAATAATAATGTATTATGTACGCTCGAGGATATCGGTCAAATAGTCTTGGACGTAGTGATTTAAAATGGTCGACGGCAATAACACGATACTATACCCACACTATTACACTACAATATGATAAATCGGGTTTTCGCAGATTTTCACTGACATTACTATTAAGTAAGTAGTTTCAGACGACCAAGTCGACATTTCCGTCAATCTAAATATTATACAGGGTGATTCAACAACCATGCTTGCCCCCATTTTTCCTTTAATGATGAAATTCTGATTTTTAAATGTACACAAACGATTTTTGCGAATTATTGAATGTATTTGTAATATTTAAGGACTGCCTGTGCTGATACAAACCGACATTCTAATAAACCTAAAAGGTTAAAATAAAAGGATAAAATCCTTTGGACACAATGTTGAATAACTCAAAAATTATTCGTTCAAATTTTGATTTTGCTCCGTTAAATTTTTTAGAAAAACTATCCATTGAATTTGATAAGGAAGTTCACATTTGAAAACAAAAGTTTTATTAATCTACATATCATTGTTAATCTATAATACACTCTTTCAGCAATACCAAAAATCTAAAGAATTTGAAAATATGGTCTTTTAGTACATTTAAAAATTTAAAAATTAGATTTTGAATAGCTACATTATTGAAGGGAAAAGGAGGTGGGCATCCTTGGTGAATCGCTCTATATATTGTATATGGCTAGCGTGGTATCCGTTCAGCCTCAAAATAATAATCTGTACCCGAAAAATGAAAGTAAAGTGAATATCATTAGGAAATCCTACGGAGGTACCTATATTGTCGATATCGACAACCAATCGCTGTATCGTTATATTGATTATTTTTAAAATTTGAAATTGGAATACAAACGAGAATCTTACAAAACACTAATTTTTAAATTTCTCTATTGTACAAAAGCTTTGGAATTCGACGAAATCACAATATTTCCTTCCCTGTATCCCTATTGTGTATTTTTCGAACGTTTAAAATATTGGTGTGGCAATAGTAGCAGTGGCAAACCTTTTTCATATCTCATGCAAACCATAATTTATAATCAAAATTTAAATAAAACAATTCATTTGACAATAATAATACAATATTCGTATATTATCTATAAACTTGTTTCTGTCTCATCACGCTGAGAATGGAGAGCGATATTTGCTAAACAAAATTCATAAAGATTTATACTTTTAATAACATTTGAATATTATCTCCGTTTTATTTGACAACTGACTTTCTCCACCCACGTCATTTTATTTTTCAAGTGAATTTTGTTCCTATTTATTAAATGCAAGATTGTCTAATGAAAATAAAAATATTTTGTGTTAAATTAAAATTTGCTTTAGATGCAGCCTTACCATGCTAGGTGATAGTCGGTTCAGCTCAAAGAGAGTAACTTCCTAAAAAGTTTAATTTTTACTTTTTTTTTTTACACAATAAGTTAGTTAATTTTTTAATCAAATAAAAAAATAATAACATTTAAACGTAGTTGATGTGTCCCTTGTGATAACTAACCTTTTTCCGGTTAATTTAAAAAATAATTTGCTAAATTATAATTAGTGTTGAGCCCAGATAAATATAATTTTATATTGATAAATTATCGGATAATTTTTTTTTTATTGTTCATAGCCCTCATTTCTTATAAAATATACAATATAACAATTTTATGTATACTTTATTGTTATCATAGTTTTAGATACATATATATATATATTATCATTGTATTAGATCAACAGAGCATAGTATATCACATATTTCAGTTTACTATTATTCAAAATATTTTTAAGATTTTTAAATACATAAAAAAGTAAGAGGTATTTGTTCCCTCGCCGAAAACATATCATCTACTGTTCTTTTTTTATAATGATTGAGGTCCATTGACTCTCTATGCTGTGTAGCTTTTGCGTTCTAGAGAAGCGCATATGTGGTCCGATATTTGCTGAATATTTAGGCCCAAAATAAAAAACTCCTCAGACTGATTTATAACCCATATGAGCCAATTTGGCATGCAAGGTTGAAATCCAATTTCTTTGAGATCGTTTAAAAAAAAAGTAAAATTGTACGTAAGATCAAAACATAAAATTTTTAGAAAAAAATTTTGAAAAGAAAATTTTGCAAAAAAAAACTAAGAGGTATTTGTTTCCTCACCGAAAACATATCATTTACTGTTCTTTGTTTATAATAATAATTGAGGGTCATTGACTCTATGCTGTGTCGCTTTTGCGTTCTAGAGAAGGGCATAATAATATGTAGCCCGATGGTTGCTGGACATTTAGGCCCAAAATTAAAAACCCAACAAACTAATTTATAGCCCATATGAGCCCATTTGTCATGCAAGGTTGCCATCCATTATCTTTGAGATCGTTTAAAAAAGCCAAATTGTAAGTTAAAACAATACAAAAAAAAAAAAAAAAAATATTATAATACAGACAGATAAATATTACGGCCGCGACATTGTTTTCGCTGAGACGGAAAGCTCGGAAATGGCTGTACCGCTGCTGCTGTCGACGCACCTGAATGCGAACCAGCCAATAATAATCGACAATTTCTTAACATCACTATTGACATAACACCCAAACATCACTATTGTACGACCGAGACCTCGACGATCCTCTAGATTTTGAAGATGATCTTTCGATCGATTAAACGTTATCCTACCGACTTTCATTATCGGAGTCGACTGCTGCTTATCCGATGACATCAAATACTACTGAGCAAGACGACCGAACCTTATCGTCTTCCACGTCCCGCAGTCAACAGTGAACCGCCTCGGTGACGTTGAAGTAATACACTTAGTGATCGCAGGGATCGAGATGAATAATAACATTTATTCAAACATAACCTGAATATCTTCGACACTTTAACATCTATATTGGCGATGAATATAAAGCAAGGATAGTTTATATACCCGTAGGTATGTGTACAATAATAATTAATAAACAATTTTCATATCTATTTATTGATTGTTGGCGGGCGGGGGTTGTATTAAATATTTATATTTACGATTTAAGTTTAATAATCCAATTATTTTCGTGCACGTAACATTCGATCACACATTTCATTACCTAAAAAAAAAAAATCGGTCAGTAGAGTCAAAACCATGTCCATGTGGTATTGTGAACTTCCGCGTCTCCTGACTTGATCATGGAGCAATAAAGGTCTTTTGTTGTATTTTCAAAGCCTGGAAGAGTTTTTGGTATTATTAATAGTGAAAGAACCATTGAGGTTTTAATGGGAATGTTTTATTTGAATAGCAATAAGATTATGTAAAGCTCGTAACTGAAACAAACCTAATTTAACGTACACAGATTATTTTTTTCACGAAACTTAAATTTCAATCTTTAATGTTCTTGCTGGCCGAAAGTTTGAAAAATATTTTTGTTAGGACTTTAAGTAATATTATTGTACATTAAACTTTTTCTAAAATAAAACCAACGATAAGTTAAACGACGCTATGAACTTTTGTAAATTTAAAACTTTTTTAGCATTAAATCAACCATTTTATATTTTGAAGCATATTGTACTTTTTAGATCTAAATTAAACAGAAAGTGCTAAGATAATGGTTGTTGGTCTAAAATAATACTACAACGGCAACATTACCGTTACGACAAAATGTTTCGAATTGTTTACGTTTTCTAAACAATTTTGAAAGCTATTGAAAATTGAGAAGAATAAACTGAGTTCCAGTGCAATTAATTCCGATATTTTTTTTTTCTCACGATTTCGGTTCGACAGAAGCCATTATTTATGATATTTATTGTGAACGAAATCGGATCTTTATAAATAAAACCGAGCAACAGTGCTGTAGATCCCATACGTTTAGGTTAAAACGTCATTTTGATATTAATGATCTAGCACAAGTATTGAATCATAGTCGTCGGACTACACTCGTAATAATCGTACAAAACTGAGAAAACGGTGTACAAGTAAAATAGATAAATAAATAAATAAAAGTCTCAAATGAAAATAATTAATAGTTATCCTGAGTATACTATTGAGTCAGAAAATTCGAGTGCAAACTTAAAACGAAATATCTTCAATTGTTGTACATTAATCAAGGAGAAAAGTTTTACCAAAACGTTGCCAAAGAAACTTTTCTTTGGAAAATAAAATAATTTAATAATCCTACGACAATAATATTGAATGTACACGATTTAAGTCAATAATACAAAGTTGTACACCATCATCTTGCACCATACGACCAAATGATTCGTTTAAACCAAATCAAACACATTTCCTCGAAATATATTTTTATTTACATAATTTGTAGAAATTATGAAGTTAATTTTGAAAAAACACATATAATTTCATATTCCCAAACAAAATTCTTTTTTCTGAGACTTACATCATAAAAAATTCGAATTTCAAAGGTATAGGTATTTAATTAGTTATAAACGTATGAGTATTTACGGTTTTAATGAGCGGAGGTAAACATTTTTTAGAGTTACTCAGCTGTGCTACTCTTTTGCGCTCATAACGCTTAAAATAAATATAACGAATTATTAACCATACTCGTTCGGAATTCATTTTTTTATGTAATTAAAATTTAAATATTTAAAAAAAATGCTTCTTCGGAATATGAAGATGAATATAAATTTTGTCGATATAAGTAAAAAAAAAGAAACACCCTTGAAAAATTATCATGAGAAAAAAATACATTTTTAATTTAAAAAATAATATTTGGCGTGTAATGATTTTAAATTGTATAAAAGAAATATATCCAAGAACTTAAATATTGTTGGATAAAATAAATTTTCAGCCGCGAAAAGAATTTCCTCGCATCTACATAATATCATATTATGTAAGGATGAAGAGAGAGGCTTCGGTTAGAAAACAGTGGACACGAATACGTCCACATGTGTGAATAAACTGTATACGTTTATTCCAATAAATATTAAAACACATGTATTGTATCGATTTCATAGTCAACATGAGACCGTCTGAAGTTATACATTTTTTAGTAGCTTATATTTTGCACGCCGTGATATACTCGTGCCATAATAGTATAATAGTTATATTAATAACATAGTGTTATTATTATTATTTAATTAAAATGATTAATAGTTTAATGGAAGAGGGGGTTAGGGATACGGGACCCTCGTGAATACTGCCCCAAAATGAGGTACGCCACGTGACCGCAATGACTGACGGATATTTTTCTAATCCTTGCCGACGACAATAGACCTCAACTCTCAGGACATTTTTCAGAATTTTCAAAAATCATTTCTCCTGCTCCGAATAAGTGCTCGCGGTGCAGTTGATTTAATCAAAAAAACTTTTGCATCCCTTAGAACGTCATACCCTTATAATTACGCGTTCGGCGTTTTATTTCCGGAATTCTGCACCCTCGAAAACGGACGTGGAGCAGCGTTGTTTTAAGACTCAAAGTAATTAATAAACATAATATTACGACGGAATATCTGCGGTGGCAGCGGTGGCGGG
Organism: Myzus persicae; assembly: GCF_001856785.1. Classification (NCBI taxonomy): domain Eukaryota; kingdom Metazoa; phylum Arthropoda; class Insecta; order Hemiptera; family Aphididae; genus Myzus; species Myzus persicae. The sequence continues at coordinate 133,113 of NW_019101750.1, read as the reverse complement.
CTAATAACACGGCTCCAGCAAGATATATAGCGGCAGACGACCCGTAGACGTCGTCTTTTGGCCCGACCGTATTAACCACGCATGGCGTGAGGCTAATAACAGTTACCTACCTACCTACCTACCTATCTGTACACACCGACCGACTATACCCTATACCCGGTTACCCGAAATTATACGCACCGCTCAGTACGTTGCTTATACTGTTGTGTATATATATATGAGTTTATGTACTATAACGTACAACCCTGTTGATACGAATCGATCGCGTGCTAAGAATAACATTTAATAATAATATTATATAACATGGTGAGGCACGAAACTCCGCTGACGACCACCGATCACAGTCCCATAATATATTATTACTATATCATGTAGACGCCTGTCTGGTCTTAGTCGTCGTCGTCGTCGTCGTCGTCTTCGTCGAAATTCGAAAACACAATATTGCTGTGATTTCTCTTGTACATAATATTGTGCAATAATAATATGACTGAACGTTGACAGTGGTTAGCCCAAAAACGACATTATGATAAGTGATTAATGATTTCGCGACGAGTGTATCGATTTTGCAACGACGTGTGTGTTGTTTTTTTTGTATTTGAAAACACTTATTTCACTGTAGTAAAACAAATACTCCGATCGTATATTTTCAGGAAGTTATCTGATGGCAAATTGGATCTAGTTTGTATTTTGATGGATCAAAAGTAGAAAGTCCGAGTTCTTTTGAAATTAATTGGGGGAAAAAAACGTTCAAGATAAAAAATATAAAGTATATGCAACCATAAGCCAGTGATTTTATCGTTTGACCAAGCAAGAGAGGTAAGGGTCGCAATCGTTTCCAACCACACGATGGTACCGAATACAACCTTGACATAATAATACTATTATGAAATACCTTATACTTACCTACTAATGAGAGGTATCAGCTATCTTGTCGTTATCGTTCGTATAACACGTTTGAGTATTATGGATTTTATTTTTAGATATTCGGTAACAACTTTGTTTTGGTCATTGGGCGAATAATACGAAAAATTTGTAAACTCTAAAATGGAAAATCTGTGTTGAATATACATAATATATATATATAAGTAAAAATCGTCAATACGATTTTTTTCTCTAAGAATAATGCATAATATTATTAATTAATTGATAATCTATAGAAAAATTAATTCATTTACACACAGTCTCTCCATTTCCATTGTAAGACCGAAATATCCGGTAATCTAAATCAATGGTTAATTAGCAGTATACAGTTCATTGCATAATACTACTTAGTACTAGTAGTTGCAGTTTAAGCCTAAGGAATGTTTTTATATTATTCACATAGCCCACGTTTACAAAAAAAAAATAATAAGAAAATTAATTAATAGGAATAACGTTATTTTTACGGTTTTTAAAATCATATTGACAAACGGTTGAAACTGCCATGACAAAATCTTGTATTCAAATTAAGCGAAATTACGTTATTTTTCATTATTTTAGTCCATTTTCGATTGAATAAAAAACTAAGAGTTTATTATATTTCAATTTCAAATTGTTATCGATTATTACAACTCAACACCGTACATAAGATACGATAAGTCATTGACGACGACTAAACAATAAAATATCACAGATTATCATAGGTATTAAATGCCAAACATTTATTTTTTCTACATCACCCGATATTTTTTTAATTTCATTTTTTAGTAATTAGGTCATCTATTTGTATAGAATATGTTTTACACACAGACTCACCATTGCCATTGTAAGACCAAGACATCCGGTAATCTAAATCGATGGTTAAATAGCAGTGTACAGTTCATTGTATAATACTACTTAGCACTAGCAGTAGTTGTAGTTGACGGTTTAGGAATGTTTTTATATTATTCATAAAGTCACCGCAAGTAATACGAGAAAGTCATGAAACGATGCAATGATTTGTTATTCGATATAGGTACGAAGACTATACCAATAGGCAATAGGTATGCGGGTTTACGCACCTCCCAAAAATACCGCATAATATATTATGGCTCCGACCTAATCTCTATTTTCCAAGTTTAATATTGAATGACTTTAAGTTTGATCCTAAATGAACTTTCGCACGCATATGGATGAAAATCGCATTATATACATGTATAAGGTTAACGTATATATAATATCCTCGTCAGCTCCATCAATATTAATCCACCCTCAATGATGGCAAGACGATTTTCTGAGCTGTATTAATAAATTCGCGTCCTGTCGAGAAAACCATACAATACGGCTGTATAATATATAGTATAAAAAATCCATTTTGCAATGTCTCATTTCGGTCACTGGCGATTTTTATGCATTTCGTTACCCGATACATCACAGACGATACGTATTTATATGCACACTACTATACATTATATGATTGCAGTGCTATACGGTAGAGACGAGTTTGCCAAAATACAAATCCAATAAATCTGATGAAAGAAGTTCAGGACAATTGGTATGCGCAAAACCACTACCACTCTTGATCTTTTTACAAAGAAGGACTCAACTATAGTTGTGGAAAGAAACGACAACAAATATGCATTTTTCCGTCGATACCTTTCGGACTTACCAATCGATGAAACTCTTCCCATCCAAGTAGACGGAAGGTGACAAACTTAGTGATCGATAAATAAGCGAGATGTGCACAATATTATTTTTCTCACAAAACGGGTGATCTAGACGTCGTCCTTACATCGTTGTGGCGTAGTCACAAAATAATACGAGTTCTATGATCAATAGCGAATATTTTACTCGTTGTATTCAAAACTTTTTTCGAAATATTTATTTACTTTTTAATATTATGTTACATAATACATCGTTCAGTCAAACCACTGAGAATGTATAATTAGTGGTTTGACACCGAGACATGAACATTGAAAAATGTTCGACAACATCAACTATTAAGTCAGTTGATAGTCATTTTTGTATATTTTTTAATATGAACTCATTTTGAAAATATTCCAATCCTTACACGTGTGTGTTTTACAAGCATAAAGTTTGGGAAAATAAGACTAAATATAACACTAAGAATGAACACAATGACATGGTGAGAAATCTCACATTAGAAACACCCAGTGGATTTACATTTTGGCAATAACTATAGTCATTTAGTCAATACTTGATGGTAATACATATTATCACAATATCCGCAGCTTCAAGTTTTGTCCAAACTTCAACCGGGATTCAAGACAATAACTATCGCGATGAGCTTTCAAATTTGAAGATAACGACGTAAACGCGTTCCGTTCCGGCCACGAAGCATCACCGTAATTATTTATATTATGTTGTATTGCGATTTTGATTTTTCTCGTCCGAAAACGACTTAATGGACTTTTGAACTTGTTTGGATTGTCCCGTAAAATAGACTTTTCTCTCGCGGCAGAACGCCTGCCTACTTATGTTAATGCTACACATTTACATTCGATTACGAGTGTCGGTATGTTGTTTTATAAACATTTTTATCGTCGAAACGGGAAAACGCTGTTCTGTACATTTTGCGCACCGCTCCGACACAAGTTATATACATTATAATATGTTGTTATCGTCGTACAAATAGCGATATGGTAATGATGAACAAATAAAACGCGGAATCCGACTCCGCCCATCGCTGTTAAAAACTTACCCCGAGTTTACGCCGGTTACGTTAATATAGTGTATATTATTTACTTTTTTTTTAGAATTGTAAGAATTGTCCTTAATGTTGTAGGAGGGATAAATTTAGATGTTTTTTGATTACTCGATCGGGGAGGTCCCTGCCTCAAATGTTGTTCCATTAGAAAGTAATGTCGGTTAAATTTCATCAAGCTCACTCAGCCCAAACGCGTGCCTGTAAAAAAGTATCGAAATTACCATGTGTGTGGTTTTCAGTTTTTCAAACTTAATTCAAAAACTTTAGAATTTAGCACAAAAAAAAAATCATAATATCATAAAACATATTACCAATATTGATGCATTCGCAACATTTCTCGTAAATATATAATTTTTCAAAAAAAAAATAATAAAATAGTTAAATTACTGAATTACTAGGAATAACGTTATTTTTACGGTTTTTAAAATCATATTGACAAAAGATTGAAACTACGATAAAAAACTTGTATTCAAATTAAGCAAAATTACGTTATTTTTCATTATAATATGTCCATTGTTGGTCAAAAAAAAAATTGATTAAAAAATCAAGTGTTTATTATTTATTAATTTCAAATTTATAAGGATTATTACAATTTAACATCGTACATAATAATATATAATATGTTATTGACGATGACTCAACAATAAAATATCAAAGAGTGTCATAGCTATTAAATGTCAAACATTTATATTTTTCTATATCACCAATAACTTTTTTTAAATTGCATTTTTGTGTAATTAGGTCATAAATGCATCTTATTAGGTAGAGCATTTTTATAGATGTTTTACAGCATAAACGCCTGAGTTCTATAATTATAACATACGTATTACAATAGTAATTGTTTTTTTTTTCATTCGATAAATATACAATCTATCCATACAATTTTGTACCACAATGTATTGCTATGTGTTTTTAGAACATTTTATTGACCGAAAAATAATTTTGAGACGTTAGAGACAGCCGATTACTGGTAGAACGAATGGTTCGATCACTCGCCAGCCATATATTATAATCAGGAGTTGGACCCTTAGAAGAATATAGGGTTTCAATTTTATCTAGGAACACAATAATTTAGGTTTTATTATGAACATACAGCTCTCATAAAAAAAAAACAAAAATTTCAGTTTTTGTTATTCAAAATTAAAAGTTTCTGTTTCTATCAATGCACATTTAAAAAAAAAATAGTGCGTATGTTTATTTTATAGAATTTTAAATAAAAAATATCTAAATAAGAACCATTTTTATATTTTTGATTTAACTAGTGTTATGACACCCTACAAAATATATGGAACAGATATTTTAAATTAAAGTTAAAGCTATAGATACTTTTCTAATAAAATTAGCAACAATAATTTCAATACTACCATCATTGAATATAAATATTTATAATCAATGCTATCTTTGTATTCCTCAATGTTTGAATTTAATTTTTGTTTGAGAACAAAGTTCTAAGAACCTGTTCTTTTCACTACCGTTCCAAGTTCCGACTTTTAATTATCATAATATTATACAATATCTGCAACACTGGTACCAGAAATTAAATTCTATAACCAAACTCGTAACCCTTGAATGCTTTGTGCGGATGCTGGATGTCGTTTGTTAGGAAGTAATGATGGCCGATTTGTATACCTTATTTTCAATGCGCATTATGCCGAGTAGTTAATACCCTGCAATCCATGATTGTGAAAAATTGATTAATATTTTCTTTCCAACAATCCGTGAACGCGGTTTCGTTTGGCAGCATTCTAACAATATATGAAAACTATTTTATCGTTCTACTGGAGAGAAAAAAAATATTTTAATGTACCCATCGGCCACCACGATCGCTAATTCAATGCGCATACCTTCACAATTAATATCCAATTTTCATCATCGCTCCTACAAAAAGTTTCAATAACATTTATGAGTAGTTGTCTATAATTAATTTTAATGAAACTTTTACAACCAAAATTAAAAATGCCATAAATGTCCTTTCAGTTTATTTGGTATGTGAAAAACTATTTTTATTTTGTGTCAACGTTGTTAGTTTATTGCTATTTCAAATTCATTAAATTTGATTTTGTAATTTTTAGTTTTTGTGCTCTCGACATATTTTACATATTATTCAAGTATTTTAAACTCGACAGCTTTCATTTTTAATTTAAATTGTCTATACCAATAATGAAAACACCAAAGCATCTAAAAACTACTACCGTGTATATTATATTCTGTAGGTTAAGCATAGGTAACGGGTACGTACAAAATTAATTTAAATTTCATTATACACAGACATTAGCAGCTGATATGGTATATTTATATTGTATGTAATATATGAAATTAATTTCTTGATGGCCATGTCTTGTATCGTTTGGACTTGAAAGTGTTGGTAATTCTGAAAACTATTACTCGATCCAAATACAATTTCAATACGTTTTTTACCTAAAATCCTATGCCGGACACATATAATATCACAAGCCTATATTATTGTGATCGTCTGTAAGTGGTTGCCAGCCGAAAAGATTTTCACACTCTTCAGACGAACCAAAAACTGAATATACATGTCCCATTATATTCATGAAAAATTACAACAGATATATTTTGTAATAATAGGTAGATTCTATTATTGGATACCAATATCAACAAAATTAAAACAAACACATCCGCATAACAATATTTAAAACTATTTTTATACTACAATGTGTTCAAGCTATGAGTTACCTAACACTGAATATTTTAGTTGGAAGGCCTTGGATTTAAATAGAATTTTTTGAGAGTGAAGGAAACACTGAAATAAACATTTCTAAAAAATGTAAAAAGTTTAAAATTATCGTTTCACATAGCGAAATACACTTTACTTTTATGCAATGAAAAAGCGATTTTTTTCTGCAGACTAAGATGGATTAATTTTTTCAAGCAATTTTGGAAAAAGAATTTTTTTTTAATATTACAAATATTAAAAACTTATTTGAAATTGATGAATAACGAAACAATCTATTTTTACACTTCTTTGTTTTCATGATTTACTCTTTTATGCTCATTCACTATTCTGAGATAAGATGGAAAAAATTATTTATTTAAGATTGTGACAAACATAAAATTTTAACACACTAACATTTTTTAGTTAGATTTCGTATAGTATTAAACATAAGTGTTTATGTACGACTTCACTGAGTACGAATAGTAATTTAACAACAGATAAATCTTATCTCACTATTATGTATTGAATTTTGTAAATAAAAAATAACTTCTCTTACAAAAAGTGTTTGCAAAAAAAGTAGTGTATCCGAATGAGTGGAAAAAAAAAACTAGTGTACCATTTAAATGAATGTGAGTGTTGTATTTTATGATTCTAAAATATGTCTAATTTTCCGAAACCCAATTCCCAACGAATGCCATCGAGCTGAAATGTTTAATGGTAGGTACCGCTATTGCAGTGCAAACGTAAATTGTTAAATAGGTACGCGGTTGCTCTTCTATATTTTTCGAGTGATATCAAACTGATGACGTAGACCACCGAACAGTGCAGTTGATGTATACATACTGCTGAGTGCTGACGTACTGGCTATTGCCAACCATTGAGGTCGGACATGCGTGTGACTCGTGAATGTATAATATAATATCATTATTACATATTGTATTCATGTAAACAACAATAATTACTACTAAAGTGAACACATCAGCAACAAAACGAAATTGTTTAAACGTGCTTAACGTAGACACACGAAGAAAGTCTTCCACTCGCACTGACGAAGTAACCAACCGATCAACTAAAGACCGGACCTTTGGCAAAAGAACGTTTTTATGATTTATTATTTTTTGAAACTCGTTCCTTGACGATTGCAGTGTTTAAAATCTATTTAACTTAATGTAGGACCATCGATTAAACATAATATACCGAATAAATTTAATTTATTATTTGAATAAATGCTTATATATATATACCCACCCTTATTTCATTCCATGTCGACAACAGCCAAACGCAGCTATATCATATTTTATTAAAAGACAATATTTTTATGACTTGGTGAGCCGGCTTAACAGTAAAATCTCACCCCCAGGCAATATCGCGGTGGGGGATACGATTTTTCTAGGCTTATTTTACCCCTGATAAAATCCTAGGACTATCTTACCCACCTCCCACCGGTAAGAATACCCAAGGAAAAAGATTTGCCTGTTACACCGGCTCAGAAGAGTCTTTGTTGCTGCGTCCCCCCCCCCCAACCTCCAACAACCGTTAGAAATTATGCACAAAAAGACAATATTATGTTATCAAACATTTTCATATTAAAAAAATATCTTAAGGTTTTGATTTGCATTTTATGCTTTTGCGTACCTAGGTAGTTATATATTACAAATTGCCATGTATACCAGGGGTGGCAAACCTTTAGAAAACTATGTGCTAAAAATTACCTTTTTTTTTCAGCGTGCCATGAAAAATATTTTTACCTATTATAATATTATATAATATAATATATTATAGTAAAAATATTTTAATTTTTTGCGTGCCATCTCGGGCAGGCGCGCCATGGATTTGCAATCCCTGATCTGTACAATTAATAGAAATTATTCAACCCCGCTCCCCACGCACGCTCTTCGTGTGATCTATGAAATTGTTTTTAAATTGTTGGACGATATGACGTACTATATCAGTTACAGACGACCTCAAATGATTAAGTACTTACTGCAGTTACACGGTAGTAATTGGGTCGCCAGATAACGTTTTTCATTTATTAAAATCTAAGGTAGTGCACACGCGAGCCACACACGCCACGTCTGGTTAACCGACATCGGGTTGTTCCGCGGTCGGTTCGGGCACACTCGTGTACGGATTTTGGGATTACGAAGGTTGGTCACATAGCGATGGGTAAGTGGGTGGCTGCAGCTGTGGCGGTCGCGGTCGGTTGGGGTGCACAAATCCTCGTCAAACAGAGAAATACGTTTTCTCGCTCAAGTGTATACTCGATAAGACACGTCGCAGTAAACACTCAAATATACATGGGTATTAGGTGGGTACAGTTATACGTGTAACATAGTCACGTGTCAACAGAGCAAAACGCATTGTTTCGGCCGATATATATGCCGTAAAATTGTTGCTCAGCACAGATTGCGTCTTAGTTTTAGAATGTCCTATACTTTAATATTATGTTGAGAAGTCCTTGGAAACATCATGCAACCATGATTGTACTTCATTAACTGCAGCCGCATATAATACTATGTTCTTATAAGCATTTAAATAATTTCGAGAAAAAATATTTAAAATGTTTGCTTTTATTTTTTATTTGAATTTATAAAAGATTGAGTACGAACAAATACATAAGATAGTAAAACCATGGAGATTTTATATACATTTAGCAGTGATATATATACTTACAAAAACTAAAATGAGCAAATGACGATGATTAAAATACGATTTTTATGAATAACTCAACGTATCCCATTCAAATTTACTGAAACGTGAGAGCTTTAATGAAATGAGAGCCGAACTGAACATGAGATCTGGATTGACTTAAGAGGCGGACTGAAACATGAGAGCCAGACTGACCTGAAAGTGGGACTGAAACATGAAAGCTGGACTGACCTGAGTGCGGGACCGACCTGAGTGTGGGACTGAAACATGAGAGCGGGACTGACCTGAGAGCCGGACTGAAACATGAGAGCTGGACTGACTTGAGTGTGGGACTGACCTGAGAGCCGGACTGAAACATGGAATCTGGACTGACCTGAGAGCCGGACTGAAACATGAGAGCGGGACTGACCTGAGAGCCGGACTGAAACATAAGAGCTGGACTGACCTGAGAACCGGACTGAAACATGAGAGCTGGACTGACCTGAGAGCCGGAATTTTTTTAAATGTACTCAATATTTTCATACCTATTTAGATTAACCGTTTATTATGGTGCCGTTATTAATCCAAAATAAATCATCAGATAAACATTTTTTTTTATTATGTAGATTTGGAAAATATGATAAGTTATTATATCAAGTATCAACAGATAGAAATTAATCTGAGTATTAATTACCTACAAATTTAGAAGTGTAGCATAGATTATATTTGTAAAAACAATAGTGATCAAAACTAGTTGTAAAATTATCATGATAAAAAATATAAAAAATAGATAAAATAATAATAATTTAAAAAAAAATCTACCGCAGGTGGATTGCTTACCAGATTAGCTGTAGGACATTGTCTGCGATCCGACGAGATCGGATTGCTTACCTAGGTAGCTATTTTGAATGTTAAACGATTTTCACTTAAGGTGACGGACTTGCTAGATATTCCAATACAGATTTTGAATTTACATTTTTTTGCATACGAAAAAGTACCGGACATGCGACGGGGATCTGTATTATTCAATTACCGATTTTTGTGGGTGAAGTGAAATTTCTAGACACTGAAACTGGAATTTCAAACATTCTCGCAACGAGACCTCCACGACTTATCAAAAATCCTTATCACCTCCTAAATTTTTGTTTTTTAACCACCCAAGACGTAACAGGAGTGACTTCTATAAGTCATTTCAACGACATTGGCCTCTGCATCGCCGAGTCTCACAAGCCCTAGAGTTTCATGACAGCGAGTTTCATTGGCAGCTAGTTATTTTACCTTTATCTATATATAAGAATAAAAAATTTCAAACAGGTTAGCATGTGTAAAAAAATATATATTTGAAATATTATTAGGCATTATTTTTATGTGTATTTGTACTTGTATTCAAATACTTTTCATTCAAGTATTTAAATACCTATTCGAAATGTTTTTTACAATTATACTTAATCTACAGGAGTACAAGGCACATAATATGTACATGAATAGAACACTTTTAGTTTTTAGAATATAGTCACACTTCAATGCATTACCTCTTAGTGTCGAATTATTATATCTCTCGTTACTATGCAGTCGATACTATTACTGAGGGTCTCTAGGTCAGAGGTAAGCGAATGACCACGTGGAGGTACATTAAAATACATAAAAGTTAGAAATTATCATAATATTTTTTAAAATAAGGCTTATAATTTCAAATAATGTTATTTAAAGTCGTTATTGGTAGGAACGATTAATCCGCAACATATGAGTGTATAGAACGTATTGCGGAATTCACGACAAACATTAAGAACCTCTCCTCTAGGTGGATTTCAGCTTGAACATAATGTTAATTTATTCGTTTTATTGATTTTAACTCAAACGCAACAATATTAATTCAACGTTTTATAATTTCTTGCGAGGGTTAAGTGTGCAATACCATACATTTACTTCTCATGTTCCAAACAACAGTAATTTTGACTTCGTCTCAGCTGGTAAACATGCCGAGTGGTAAAATAATTACTGCTGTAAGTATAACGTGCGCAGTGTCCGACACAGTGCTCGCTACACAACAACTGTTTAGAACAATGGAAGAAGGAAAAAAAGTGTGCCAAAAAAAAAAAAACAACGGGCTTGGACCGAAGGTTAGCCAATTAGTTAAGTCCAATCGTAATCTCTTACAATAGTTATTTTGGTCCAATGAGAAGTTTCGTCCGTCGTTTGTCTTGTGCCATATTGACTTTTATCCAAATATTTTGTATCTAATTTATCTAGTAATAGCTGTACGGCTCGACGTGGAAGAAAATGGGCAAATCGGTAACTTCACTGAGTTCGACTTAGTTTTGTACAAAATCAGCGAAGTGGGGGGTAGTTTTGTTGGGATACATAAATAAGCATTATAACATTGTAATCCTAAGTTATTTTTTTCCCATCTTCGTGTGGATTTCGGTGTATATTTAATTGGTAGGATTCAGATCTCGGGTAAATCCCGATTTCGTGATTGTAATTATTATAATTCTTATGGTAGCATCCCTGTTCGACCATTCTTCGTTTGGTTGCATTATATAAATGTAATTTTGTTATCGTGTCGAAGGTCTAAACCGAATTTAAAACACAAAATTGGCCTAAATTCCCGTTGGTTGCGCATATTATGCCTGCAGAGGTATAAAAAAAAAAAATAATATGTATACGCATTGCGGACCGGACACGCGACTCTAATTCGATTCGAAAACCGAGCTAACTTTTTAGCATTTACCCGGAACTTTTGTTGCTGAGGGTGTGGCAGATCTCATAATATTCTAATAAGGCTACACTTGCCGGAAAATCTAAAGCCGGCGACCATCGGAAACAGACGTAAGTACATATTTTATTTCGACGAATTTCAGGCGCGACCGCTGACCGGCGTTCTGCGGCCGCTACACTGCGAGCAGCTCTATCAACGATCGCGATGTCATAATATCACAAGCGTATTATCATTATAATTATCATGTACATTGTACCAATATATTTTATCGCGGTGCGTGTAAACAAACAGACGTTGGCCGCGTGTTCGGCGGCATTATTTCTTCGGCCACCGTCCGTCGACCAAGCCCGACGGCGGCGGGGGGCGGTTTAGCGATACCATCGGCGCAATACCCTTAAATTAAACCATGCAACCTCGTTGCCGGGGCACATCAATTTTTACCCACCCGCCGTCCGCCGTCCACCCGCACACACGATAGGTTGTTGTTTTAAACGTCGTCGCGGTTCTTCTGCCCGCCCCATGACGTACTATTATCATAATAATATAATGCGAGCGTATCATATTATAACGGCCGCAGTGTACGCTTTGTATATATTGTTGTACAAACGTACAGTTTTCGACCGCGGCGGAGGGAGGAATGCGAAGTTACGTACCTACACCTGTAATCGGTCAGTCCGATTCGCACCGGTCGGCAGTACGAAGAATAAAACGCAAACCCTTATTTGATTATACGTTTACGCCGGGCGGGCAGACGCAGTCCCTAGGACGGCATAATAATCCGCGAGTGCGAGCTCTCGACCGCGCGTTCCGGCCTGTGTGGGTACACTTGGGTGTGAGGGTGTGTGGGTTTGTGTGTGCACGCGAACCTTTTTCGCGAATCCGATTGTTATCGCCGGCCTTTAAATCCTTGTTGTACGACGTCCCTGCGGCTTTTGTGCACAATATCCTCGGCGTCGATCCCGCTGCACACCGCTCCCGCTCACCATTCATCACCCCACAGCCACCCGCCACCCAACCACCACCTCTCACCCACCGGGGAGGGAGCACGCAGTCGGTTTCCCGGTCCGTTTAAACGGATAATGATGATGTGCACGGTCGCGTGTTAATTCGAAACGACGCGCGTTTACACGTGCACCCTGCGTGTAAGCGTGTGTGAGTTGCACCGACGCAATGACGATGACAATGACGTCTGCTACAAAAAACGAGTCTCCGGGACATGTCGTTCCGGCGCGTGCGCGATATTCGTTCTATCGGAACGAAAAAAGTGCCTACAAACGGTTCGTGCGTTTTTGCTTCAATATTTTTGGTACGGTATTATTGGTGTAATATTACCACTGCCATTTTGCGGTGGAGAATGTCTGTTCGTTTGTACTTTGTACATAACAATTACATGATATAAATTGTTGTAAGACTTTAAGTAACTGAGGTTTTCGCCTGTCTCGTTGACATTACAAAGGCAAAAAAAAAGCATATAACACATTTTTTTTGATTTTTTGTGGGAAGTCGCTCACCCGTTTTTGCTCCCCGCCATCCAAAATATAGACGATCGACATCACATAGTTTCATTTTTATCCTGTGGGTTGTGGAAAACCGAACAGGACACATGCGGTTTTCCGGTGTACAGAGGTACATAATAATATATTATATTATGTAGGAAATAATGTAATTGGCCGGAAATCGCGTGGCTCGTGGCAAACCGTTTTTCCTCTGTGTTTTAATAACCTTCTGGGTCCCGATAATAATATTACAATATAATTATAACACGACGTGTAATGAACGATTTTGTATGAAATTAATTAAAACCGTTGTGTAATGGTGGGAGATTTATACCATGAAATTTCGATCGAAATATCATTATTAAACACGTTCAGCGTGTATAAATGTATTTTTCTTCGTACTACGTTTTTATTTGAAGGATCCAATCGCGCAATCAATAACAGACTCAGTTTTATAAATAATACATAATACTTACATAGTTACATCACTTAATTGGGCATATTCAAAATTTTTTTAATTTTTCTTTTATTCCTCACTTGGGTGGGGACTGAACTACAGATGGCCAACGTTGTGAATAGTGAAAAGTATACAATACTGCACAACTATGCAATACTTCAAAAAGAATGTAGCCAAATTGCCTAACTAAAGCGCCGTGTAACCGTATAATATTATTGAAATTAATATTATTAAACTCGTAAAAATAATAATAAAATTTTAATTATTACGAGGTGTATCTGGAAATTGCTACAGTTAAATTGGAAATTATTTCCTTGGATTTATGAAACAAATAATGAATAGCAACAAGCTCATATTTCCGCAACGTAGGCTTATAATTGCCATCAACCATTGAACGTATAGTTGAAACTCGCAAAAGCGTAAAATATCGATTAAACATAATCACAGTAAGTACGTGTTAAATTATTATAATAAATTACATAAACGCTCAAACTTTTTTATCGAATCTGAATAGAAACTGCAGTGAAACTACTGTGTGACGTGTTGATCGTCACGACTTTACATCGCTAATGCAACACTCTCATCCGAACGTGGTTTCGAGTCCACTGGTCTTGAATAATAATGACATCGTGGTTTGGTGTAATGTAGTCAAATTAGGACAAATGCATTTCACGAGCGTGAATTTAACACAAACTGTACGTTATAGAGTGGGCGGCCAGTGAATATTATTTTCCGCCTCGTTGCCCCCGACGATTTTATATTAGTCTGAAACATATTTCGTACTACCCATCTTGATGGAGTCAAAAACTTTTTTTCAACTGTCGAGTGTGAACACTGTGCCGCTGTGGACTTGTTTTGCTAGAGTTCTAAAAATGTAGCAATATTTGGGTATTAAGATTTGGGCAAAAGAAGCTCCGGAGAAATGTTGAATAACACTTGACACTCGAGTCAATGGTAGTTAGTAAAGCGAATGTTTCAATTATTTTAACAATGGCGAAAATAATAAAGTCAAAAAAGACAATATAGTCTCCTGAAAACTTGCAACAAATTACCAATACTTCGGTTGGACGCGTGTGACTGCTAAAATTCCGTACTCACGTTTGTGCATGCAATCCACGTGCATCAATCTCGTAGACGAAATTCCTATTTGTGTCACTTCAAAAATACATCGCAATTGTCGAATATAAGTCCATTGTTAATAATATTGTCAGTATTATTCTCGTCATCTCAAACAAATTGACTGGATACAAGTCTTAGGTGTACGAAAAACCAATTTTATCCAACTCGTAGATAGACTTTTAGTGTTTTTCCTGTACGCTCCGAGTTTTCGTTTCTCGAAGACTTACTCACAATTCTTATTAGCTCGTGACCAAACGCTTGATATAATTTATAAATGGATTTATAGATATAACAGGTGCTCGTTTTAAATGCAACGAAACATAATATTCTCCAGTTGTAAATCGTAAATTGTATAATAAATCTGATGTAATATACTGAAGCATGAAAAAAACTGTCCTAAAACGATAATTAATAACAAACTGAGAGGATAAAAAACACCACCACACAATATGCGTGTATTTTACTGTTGTATACGTAAAATATTATAAATTGAAAAATTTCAAACATTTGTTCGTATACAAAAACGCCCAAGTCGAAACCGTGTAGGTTCAATTTATTATTCACGTGTGCGCGGCCGGAATAAAAGGGATTCGGCAGTCAATAAATATTGTCGATGAATAAAAACTATTTTTTTTTTTATCGTCATTTAACTATAATTGGGAGGTTTTGCCCCAACTCATGAAATACGTTCGTTTTGAAATTCGATTAACTTTGCGGCCGTGATATCAAAGTAAATGGTTTCATGCGCAAAAAAATACCAATTATATTTATGTTATATTACCGAAAAATTATATTGTAATTTTATTTCTCGTTTATTTCGGACATAATTGACACCGGAAAACATTAAAAACCTATCACAATTTCCGAAAACAAATTAACAGCCTTTGATCGTTCAATGACCGTGCCCGTGCCTATTCAAACAATTTTTAACGGTGACTTCCGTGTAACTCGAAATACCATTATTTCAGAATAATATTTTATCAAAATATGTACAGTATAATTATTTTTGAGTTAATATAAATCTATAGTGTAGGTACCATATTTCTAGACATGTTTGTCGAGCGTAATTTTGACTGATCTAATTTTAGAAATCGTAGTCGTTATATTATTATAGTATCCAGGCAGTTTTATTAAAGTACATTTTTCAGAATTAAACACATGTCAAACCAATTATTCATAGAACTGTAAATGTAGGTACCCATATTATTATTATTATTATTATTACAGGATATACAATAACAAAAAGTTAATGATTGTGATGATATGACATCATAATTAGGGCTAGAAATATTTAACCTCTACAGTATAGGAGATATTCAAACATATTTTGTCTTAATGTAAAGAATTCATATTTTTAATTTAATTCTGCATACTTCACTGTATATTTTCAGTCATTATCTGAACATATTTGGTTAACTTTCAGAAAGGAGTGAATATTGGACACACATTTTTACTAACAACAATACGTATTCGTCAATCTAATATAATTCCAAGATAAACATACTTAATTTTTTACCGAAAAAATTACAACGATAAAAGTAGTAACAGACGTACAATTTTGTTCCGCAATGACTTTGAATTACACAAAAATAAATACTTACAAAAAGGTCAATTATTTTCGATAAAATTAGTTTCTCCACCTAGATGATAAAAATCACATGTATATTATACGTACAATACGGTCCTCTGGGTTTATGGTAGGTATGTTATAGCAGCAGCCCATTGTTAGCACTGTGTACGGTTCGTTAGGAACAGTCTCTTACCGGTGCTCGTTATAATATTATGACGTTTTCAATAATTGGGCCGACACGTGTGTGGACAAGAGTGTTGCACATCCGTCGTAGTTTCATCATCATCGGCGTGATCAGATATTAAGCCCGAAATAAAATAAGGTTAGCCGTAGAGGTATATATTATTATACTCGAGGGTTTTAACAGAATAGTAGCATAGGCATATGATGTTACATAATATTACCTTTGTCGTAGTCGCCAACCCGGAATGCGTCGGATTCAAAAAATCATTTTTTCGTTAACATATAAAATACTTCCAGAGCAGTTTTTATAATTATAACGTAAACATCTTCGGAGGTTTAATTTTGTGTAACGCGCTTTCGAAATAATTCTAGAATATACAATCGCGTGTGGCCGCACAAGCGTACGATTATAATAATATATCATATAGTAATCAGACAAATCGCTGGCGTGTGACTTTTACAACGACGCCACCGAGTAAATCATTTAAAATTTATTTTATTTAAAATTGTAATATATTTGAAATTTTCAATCTGACATAACATACCTTAAATTTACAAAAACTATGTGAAACGCAGTAAACCAAATGGCAGGTGGTATGAGCACACATTCTAGTCATTATTACGTTTGTAGAGGTCAAATTAGACCGTTTTCACCGACATTAGCATACAATTATTACATATTGCTATTCATTCCAATGTCCAAAAAAAAACAAACCATAAAGATCACTCTATACCACATGACTCTACGTCATTGTCGAAACTCATGTAATTTACAGTTATTAGGATTTCACTTATTTACCTTAAGACTATATTTTCATACATCTTAATGCTTGCTGACTTAATAAATGCTAGCCGTCACCTCAACAATCGAACAAATTGTCGAGGACTACTATAATAGGTCATTCTCGATTTTAATATAATAATATTGGTCTATTTGTTATTATACAGTTTAACGTAAATTAATTAAAATCGACACCCGGTATAGTTCCAAGTTCAAATGGGTAGAAACCAAAACTGGTTAATAAAAATGTCAACATATCACAAATAAATAAGTGTTATTCATAAAGCATAAATATGACATTTGTAGGAACATTTTTCACCTATCAAAGCTCGAGTTACAGAAAGTATAAAGTAATAAGTGCCTATATTAACAAAACGACCCATCGTTTTAACTACGATAGTGACATATATTTAATTTGTAAATGTGATTCACCATTAAATAATGATATAAGTGTACTGCTTAGCTACCTATATACCGTACCATAATCTTGTCAGATCAATTAAACTTTCTCAATAAATTAAACTTGGTTGTTTATATAGTATGCAAATTTAGGCGACGATACCAGAAACATATTGCAATATTGATAAATGATGAACACCAATATAAGTAGGTACTAAGGTTCATAAGAATGCAATTCGTAAATACTGCAATTACTATATAATAACGGGAGTGTTGTCATTTTACCGGAAACGGTGACCATTAGGCACAGATTTATTATTTTTAAAATTTGTACCGATCGAACGAAAATACAAAAACGAATTTAGACCGTTTCAAGCCTATCGAGTTGTTTAACGAGCGAAATCGACCCTGTTCGTCTTAGTATCTGCTTCGGCTTTGAAATAATTCAACCCGGTGACTCGGAACCCAAGACGTTAAGGTCAATTTGCGAAATAGCTGGGATAGTTTCTCGGCCCACGATTGCCTGTAAACTAAATTTATTGAGCTAACCCACTTGTTGGCGTCAAGAGAATTTGTGGCATGTCACCTTTAGCGTCTAGGCGTGATTACATCGATGGATTATTTGTACTCGAATTACTGACGTTTACCCAGTCTGGATCGACATTAATTTTAGAGCCATACCAATTAGAACTATCTCACACGGCACTGAATATTACTATGTTAGTCAAATACCTACACTCATATATTGCAATGTACCTAAGACTCTATTTGTTTTAAAAATGCATTCACCGAGTAGGCAAGTTGAAAACATTACAATATGATAAATTTGTAATATCGAAAGTCTCGATATAATGACAAATATATTAACCTGCTCAGTATACTGGAAGGTGGAACGCCATTTGGAGGGGGGTGAAGAATTTTGTTCGTACAATTTACAACCTCGCTGATGGTCGATACATTAAAGTTTAGATGAAAACCATAATAATAGTATGTATAATATAATATTATTGACTTATATTACATCTATAAAAATTATCAATTACTCATGATGATAATATGTACAGAGGTAACATATATTTATTATTTATAGTTGAATACTATTTATTAATATACATGATAAAAATATTTCCAACTTCCAACTTCCTAATTGTTTTTAATTCACTCAAATATTAAATATACCATCAACCTCTCATATACATCGTAAAATACATATGTTATTTACGACAGTAAAAAAACGAGGCCTGATAATAAAATTGGGCCGCCTACATTTTGTCGCCCATATTAGAAAACTCAAATAACACCACTTACAGTGTGTATAATAATCCTGTAGTTCAGAGCGGTCGAATTAGGATCTCATAATAATATAACGATAACATTAAAACAAAAAAAACTTATTACCGAGAGTTTTGATTTGATAAATGTCAGGCGGTTTTCTCAACCAAAATCGTATCGAAGTCGTTATCGGTTGTTCGGTGTGATTTGTTCGTTGAAACAGTACCGTACCATCGAAAATCGGCAGCACATCAGCCTCAATCGCAGACGTTTATTTGTTCATAATGCCGACCTTCTTCTGTTATCGACATCGTTAGAAAACAACGAGTGTGTTAGCATGACGAGTGTGCGCTTAGCGTGCAAATTCCAGCGAAACGGGCACGAACGATGCGAAAAAATATTCAAACATAAAAAATATATATAGTAATAAATAAAGGTAAGAAGAAAAAACGCAACTCATTATTTATGTTCATTCTGGCTTTAAGAACGACGTGGCCAACTTCCCTCGGGCTCGACAGAGATTCAAGTCGGCCGATCGAATTAAAAAAGCTCAAACAGACTGACACATAAAGTTGTCGGGGTGGAATTGTTTTTTATGTTTGTTTTAGTCCGCCCGAGCGGACACTGCATACTGTGATTCGAAGACCATTATTAGTATAGTCACTGATGCTCAAATGGAGTTCAACTTCGATGCGATTTTTTTTTTTCTACAATATTATAACATTATATTAAACGAGTTGGTATTACAAATTCGTAGAATGCATGGTATTTCATAGAACACTTTAAAATGATGAGATGTAACGTTCGTCTCGAGTGAACGAATATTATTATTTTAACGACAACTGCGGAGTTAAAATAATAATACAACGATCGAGTGTTGAACGCTTGCTGTTATAATATAATTCAGAACGTTCAATCGGATCCTCCTCCTAAAATAATAATAATAATATTGCAAGATTGAAATACGTGTTTTCCAACAACAAAATACGTCGTAGACACGTGGAATTGTTATTTATTCCAGTAATATTGTACTATGCCGTACATGTATTTATGCTTTACATATTATGGGTAGCTCAAGCATTAACAGCAGTCACTCGAGGTCCAGACAACCCTTTTGCAGCATAGTCTTTGTTAATAAAAAAAATTTAAGTTAAACATTTTTTTTTTTTTCACCGACACGGGTGGTAAATAATCATTAATATGCATACTTCCATAATTCATATTATAGTGGTATTTAAATGCATTTTAATAAAATACAAAATATATTGGAAATAAATTACCTGATTGAAGCCCCCCCCCGCACACACACAAAAAAAAATCTTCTTCAACACAATATTTAAAATTCAGTTTCAATGTTGTATTATCGTAATATGAACAACTATAGTTCTCATTACGATAATACATCATTATAATGTTATTACCCACAACATAATACTTCTACCAAAATGTACTTGTCTCTATCTCATTTTACATTACATTTGTATGCGAGTTTTATTGAACAACAAGTAACCATCTCGGTCGTACAGGTACTTTGTATAGCCATTATTTGTCTGTAATACATCGTAAATTAGTGCCTAGGTAGCTAGATACTATAAAAATAATAAGTCTAATTAATATATTAAAATGTGTAACATAGTTAAGTACCCAGAAGTCACTTACGTGGTTTCACATTAAAGCACTGTGATTAAACTATTGTGGAGATGGACTAGACTGACTTGAACACATGTTTCAGCTATACAAGAAAACGATATCATTAAAATAGTATATTTTAGAGGGCGCCAGTGAGGGGGGGGCTTGAGTCCCTGTAACCCAGATGTATACTCGTCAGGGAAATAATAATAATTCGCTTCGCCGGGTCTCGAGATTTATCTTTATTGAAAACAGATTTATAAATAATATATAAATATATAATAATATTAAAAATACTAATAACTATAATATCGCGGTGGTTAACCGGTGTACGCACTTACGCACGCCGACCCACGAAGTACTCAATAATCAGTATGCTAATTAATAAAAATTATACCGCATACATAATAGGGTTAAAAGAATATCACCGGAAGGGTTTGACCCATAAAACCTTACTCGCTGTGTTACGCATGCGATATGTATATTATATTATATTGTTTGTCTCCATACACACGATATAGCTCCATCGAAATATAAAAACCATTTATCATAATATATTATTTATATTTTCGCTGTTTTTATAATATTGCATAATAATATTATTATGTAATTTTTTCAGTAACACGACACGACGTTAATATCATGATTATCGCGTACCTACCGTTTAATACGTAAACGTTTAGGCCTTATATTTAATTCGTTTTTCCACAATTCCAGTGACAAAATATAATACATTATAATACGTATTTCGTATGACGACTATAATATTTTTAATCAAGTCATATCAGGTCAAAATCTAGAAGAATTTCTGAAGGCATTACTGACAGGCTTTACTGCAGAGTAATATTAGATTAAAGTAAAAATTGAAAGCGTTTGAAAACATCTTAAATTAAAATAATAATTTAATTTAAGACTTCCATTCAAACTCAATATAATTTAAAACTTTCAAATGCGACCAAACATCGTTATTACATTTTAAGTGTTTTGGGATAAAACGTTTTTATCCTTCCAAACAATTATAGTAAAAAATGTATTTAGTAATATGTACATTTCAGAATAATTGTAAACAAAATGTTATGTTTAGTTTAAAATGCATGTGATTAGAGCCTGAATCGTCGTAGTGTTCTTACACAACAGCAATAGAATAATATCTATAAATAAAATAATTTATACAATCAAAAATTACAAAATTTTTAAATATTCAATTTTTACACTATATGTTTTTGAAAATACTGCCTTATATTTTATAAATAACAAATAGTTTATTACAACAATTTTATACTTAGCTATTTCTATTCCTTTTTTTCTTGAATCTTATTGTAGTTCTTTGCTTTACATAATATTCAATGTTAACAGTACAAAACATTTTCTACGAGTTTAGTAAAAAATATTTTTTTTTTTAAACGCATTACGATTGTTGACCGTTTTAGACGTCATATCATTATACTTTGATATTTTGGTAAATATTTTAAAATGCCAAATTATTTATAAAAGGTTATATTTTTAAACCTCCATTATAAGTATTAACCCTCCACGATAAAACCAAAACCACGCTTTTTAATTATTTTTGAACGTCAACTATTATTTCAATTCAGTTAAAAAATTCACCAAGACTTTAAAAAGGCTTTTGGGACATTTAAAATAAAATATTTTTTATATATTTTTAAATTCGAGTATATTATATACATCATAATAAAGGATATATTTTATCTGTTTTCAGTGAATATTAAAACTTTTTGTAATACAATTTTAGTCAATTAATATTTAGAAACCTAATAAAATACTTTGAATCACCCAAAACAAAACAAAAAATAAAAATTTAATAGGTACTCGAATTACAATATTAATGCCTTATAAGTTTTATTAATTGTTAACATAATGCGAATGAATATAGCTGCTATATAGCTGGTAAGTATTACAATGGTCCGTACGTGATGTAATAGAACAAATGATTTTAAGTATTGCTTTGTTGAATAAATTAAATTAGTGTTTTGTATGTAAAGCGTTTTTATTACTTTATTCACAACTATAAAAGTAATAGAATAAAATGGTTCTTAAAAAAAAAAATTAAAAACAAAAATCAAAACAAAGCGTGAAAACAAAAAATAGTAATAATATTATGTTCTAGGTACCTAACGTTGTTTAGAAGAAATTGACGACTGTTCAAAAAGTTTTTGTATTTAATAATTTAGAAAAACATGCCGTTAAAAAAAGTATGCAAACGCCTTATTATTGTATTTCTGGTTATTTGTTTTATTACCTAATAGTTTTGTTTTTACATTTTAAACTCTGAGGGTGGTGAAGACTGAATTTTTATTTTTCATTTTTTCATTTTTACCAACCAGCATATTCAAATATTTACACCGATTTTGAAGATACAATATTTAAGAATACCTATATAGCTAGCAGTTTTGTTTACATTGTGCATGCTTTGGGTTTTTGTAGGTTTTACATTTTTGAAGGAAAAACACGCAGTTTAGCTGGTACAGCTCAATTATATATATAGTCTACGTCATTTTGACAACGGTCAGTGATTTAGACAGTAATTAGTTCGATCGTATTAGTAACAGTAGTGTAACCAGGATTTTGGATTGCGGGAGGCTAATATCTTTTTCTCGGTCAAAAAGGTTTAGTAAATATGTACTTTAAGGTTATCCATATAAGCTGTTGTTCTTATAACAGATTAAAATATATTGGAAACAATTTTTTTATAAGTATTTAAAATATAAATTGTTACACGATTTATCACAATTTTCAAATTATTTTGTAGTTAAAAATGTATGCAATTTGAATTTTAATCCCTGTGAGACTTGATAAAGTAATACAAGTTTGCTCTTAAGTTATTCTTATGGAAATTTAAACTTAAAAGGATACACAGAATTTGTTTTGCGTATCAGCGTTCTAAGTTTTAGTTTCCACAAAATGTGATACAAAAACAAAAAATCCCATTCTAGGATAATTTAATAATGTCGTTGTTATTAAAAAATATATTAATCATCCCACGATGACTTCATCTAAATACCAAGACTAGTTTTGAGAAGTTTATACCACAATAGGATTATGGTTATATTTCTATAATATTTTCTATGATACTACAATATTGGTCTATAATTTTCTTTCAATTTAATTAATAAACACTACAATTACAATAACCTACTCGATAACAAGATTGTTTCATACTTAATTTTGATGTCGATTTTGAAGATTATCGATAGTCATGATCAACTAATAGGTAAATAATACAAAGTCTTTCTGTTGTAAAAGTTTAATCCATTTTTGACGAAGTTTCAATTATAATTAACGACGAGTTAACTGATCGAAATATGGTTTGTTTATTTTTTTATGCATGTTAGTTATTATCATCAGACATGAAGAATTTGGTTTGATCTATTGGTCAAACAAATTATTATAGTTAATAATATGATATATTATAAAGTGGTGTGCTATAGTTTTATGAACTTAATTGTACTCTGTGCATCAGCGTTATTGTGTAACCTTGACAAAAATAACGTACCCTAGTGCGGAAACCTTCAAAACAAATGTGTAGAGAGTTGAATATAAAAACAAAATTAAAATTTGTGACTAAATTTTCCACCTATGCTTTATTTGTATTCATAACATTGTGAAAAATGGTGCATTTATGTGTACTATAATATTGATAAGGAAAAGGAGAGGACTATGCAAATCCCAGGTCATTTAATGTCTAGATAGGTCAATAGGTAAGTATTAGTCAAAGGAACAGGTACAACAAAATAATTTAGCAAACCCAGGATATTATACAATGAGGCTACTATCAAGAGACCAAAAACGAAAGTCGCTATATAGATTATTTATGACCCATCATTGTGTGTACTTATGAGACTTGGTCGACCACTAACGACTATGAATTAAAGCTCTTGGCATTTGAAAGAAAAATCTTGAGAAAGAAATACGCAAGCACACTAAACCCGAAGATGGAAAATTTCAAAAAGAAAAACAATTATGAGATCAAAAATGTATTCAAAAGACTAAATATGATTCAAAAAATCCAAAATGCTTAAGTGGGCGGGCCTCCGTGCATGCCGAGCTAACAAAAAATTGATACATCGACAAACCAAATCGAAAGAAATCATTAATTTGCATGTAGTTCACAGACCGAGCGATCGAGGTTAGGATGGAAAGACGGAAATCGAGATGCATAAGACCGTGTACGGTTTAGTGAATTGGAAAAGCTGCAAAAGGACTTTATAGCCTGTGCAAAGCATTACAAAAAATGATATTATCAGGTATTATAATAATTATTATATATTACCAAGGGTGGCGGACCTATGGCAAGCGTGCCAAAGGGGTGACACGTTGTCAAAACTGTAACGGCACGCGAAAATATTTTTGTTTAATTGTCCAATCTGGCCTAGTTGCGTTTAACGAAAAAATAATTTTTTTAAACTTTGATTGCAAATTATTGCAAACAACCAGAAAAACGAGTTTGCCACTCTTGATAAAATAATTTTACTAATATTACTGTTATTATTATTATTATTATTATTATTATTATTATTATACGTTCCAGTTCTGCAGGTAAGATAAACAAAGCGACGGTAACAAACATTACGGCTAGTTGTGTTGCCTAAGCGTTTCCCGTTAATAATGACTTGAGTGTTTTCATTTTTTTTTTCAAGAATATCTTATTACACAAATATAACTAATAAACTATTCTGTACGGTTCTCTTGCGATTATAGTGGCAATTTCTAAATCAAGTGGCGGATATGGCGGTAATATTTAATTGTTGTTGGAGTTTGCCCTTGTTTAATCCCTTTCGTCTTCTACAGAGTAACGACTAATACCGCGACGTGACGATAATACGCACAATAATATTAGCAATGGCCAACGGTGGATTTGACACGAAAGCCAACGAATCATATACATTATTTTAATTTTAATACCAAACACGCGACGCTTATAATATAGTATTACAATTATTATTGCTATTATTAAAGTGAGCCTTTATATGGGACATTTTACGGTTTACAAGTTATACAGGGTGGACATCGTGATTTTGCCGCAAGCCTTATATTTATTCGACGCGACAGTGTACTGTCCGTGCCGTATTCCACTCCAGAAAACTGTCCTATATCAAACCCTGCATACTACCATCAATAATAATAATCAGATAGTATTTCATTTTTTGTGCCAGAATATTGAATACTGGAATCGATTTGACGATATGGATGTGTCAAAACCAAAAGTGTTTCCATAACACCTACATCGCTTCTCACGCCAGAAAGAGCATCTGTATACACTTCGACGGAAAACCCGATGCATTCAAGTGTTCGTTGTAAATAAAATGATATTCGGGTGTTTGGAAATATAATCATAATATTCATTATCTCCGGTTTGCGTCTATTCAGGTTCTATTGATATTGTATTCAAATAAGTACGACATTGCCCTAACCGAGGTGCCTTTGTTTTTCGTGCGCTTTGGAAACTGAGATGGGAATCACGATAGTATTACTTCCGCCTCTGCGGTTGAGTCGTGTATTGTACAACAATTACCCCGAAAATCAAACAAAATCATCAGACAAAGACATAAATGCATAATACATACGCCGCGGTGGCCAGATCCTAAATCTTCAACAAGAATATGTCAGGTTGGCTTCATCTAATCCTCCTTTCCACGAGTTGTCTCGCACACTCTTCTTCCGTCTCGGCGGACAAGATATCTTTAACAGGACAGTGGCTTACAGAAAACTCTGTACCTACGGTTCCTCAGCCTTTGGCAGAGCCATATTCCTATCGGTCAGTGGGATGGTCGGAAAACACAGGTTCACCGTTCACCGAACAGGTCTGGAATATCGACTGCAGTCAAAGGGCACCCTGCAAAGCTCATTGCGTCCAATCTCGGGCATTGGAACAAAGTGTGTTATCAGCAGTGACCGAGGTATACAAAAAGTGTCTTAAAAAGCCTCATAGGTGCCGAGTAATGGAGGTGCTCAATAGTATAAATAATAATAATATGTTTCCGACAGCGCGATCACTTACGCGTCGTTTTCCGCCACTCTGCACAGCTCTGTCACGACATAAGTACATACGATTACGATACATAAATCTATATCGATACTGAAAATCGTCTTCGATCAAACTATCGATATGTTTGTGCATCACAAATAATAATATCACACAAACGTGTAGGACGATAATATTACTAAGCATAATGAGGACCGTTGTCCGCCTTGTACATAATATATATATTATGAGTTTTTTTTAAACGATGTCATAGTAATTGCAAGTATTTTGCGCATAAACTTCTCTAAATGTTTACTTTTCTTTTTTTTCACAATTACCACTCGAACGATGGTTGGCCGCACGAAAAAATCTATAAAAGCGTTTGATTAAAATAAATTACAAGTGAACGCCGCTTCAGTCATCCATAATATTATTATATTAAAAAAATCACACGTCAAGATATCTATACAATTCGTCGTTTGAAACAAATCCCTAGAAAAATATTTCCAAACCAAAATGATGGTATCGTAGTACCTATCCAAAGGCGGGCAATCAGTAGAACTAGGTAGTTAGTTAAAAGTTAAAGTTGAGTTAAAAAGTAAATTTTTATTTAACTTGCTATAGTTATTTATTTTTATTATATCACCATATTTTTAATGACTCAACTTTTTAAAGTATCCTTTGTAATAAACTAATTATAACTATAACAGCTATTAAGTTTTTTCCAGTTAAATTGTTTATGTTTATAAAAATTAACTGAATATAGTTAAAATTAACTATAATTATTTTTTTGTTTTATCTCATAGTAGATATGGGCTTAATGCACTACTAAGTACTAACTAATAAGCAAGTAAATATTCCTCGATTTAATAATATTTTGTTGACATAAACGAGTAATGATTTCCTAATTACAGCTAATGTAGGAACAATAGACAAAAATAGTAGGATGCATTTTAAACATAAATATTTATGATTATTTTATTAAAAAAATTGAAAAATTGCCCAATATTATTATGTAATTGAAAAAAAACGAATCGACTAATCCTTTTTAACTGAGTTGGGTTAATATTTTTCTACTTTCTGCATAATATTCGTTTCGTAACCGATAACCACTCGTACTTTTTTCTCGTCTATTTTTCTCTCTCTTTCTCTCTCTGTACCTCTCGATATCGATAGACGTGGTAAAAAAAATCGGAATATTATATCGCGTGAATCGGGCCGATTAACCAGTGTCGTTGTGAATTTGCGATTGTTATATAATACGACAATATCATAATCACGTATATTATTTGATATTAATATAATAACACCGCCACGCGATAATAATAATATACGTTCAAATTATTGTGCCGTATAATAAATTATGATATTGATACGCGCGCGTGTGTCGACTATAATTATTCAAATTTCAATTGGCCAATGAAACCTAAATATCGTCGTTTACGTCGAATTATAGAAAACTGTACACGATTGCGGTTCACCGCCACAACCTCCACCACACCTCCACCGCGACGTCGCGCATATAGTACTGACGCCACTGCTGCAGTGTCGGTAGGTAGCCAACCCTCTCCACCCCCTCCCCGCCGCCGGCGACACAATTACCGAAAGTTTCTGGAGACCGATAAATTATCCGATTTTATTGCTCGCGATAAATTAATTGAACGGTATAATTTAATATAATAATATACGCCACCGCCGCCGCCGCCGCCGCCGGTTATAGTATTTCACCGGGACCAGGTGGTCCGACGACGATACATGCCAATTTATATGTGCGCGGAATACTGCAGTGGCGATAGCGACGCACACCGACGCCGGTACCCACGCGGGTGGCGGGGTGTTGTGGGGCGACTGCTGCGGGGTGGACGAACTACGGGGATGAAGTCCTTTTAAATTAAACCCATTTCGGGATGTATTTAAACGGGAGCACTGGCGCGCGATTGTCGCTGTAGTGCGTAATTGACCGCAACACGTTGTTGAACTCGAAACTGAAAAAAAAAAACCAAAATAAATAAATAAAACTTAACGTCAATTTTTTTCCTACCGGTCGAGAAATATTAATCGTTATGAGTGTTTTCGGCCGTAAATTCGATTAAAAAAAAAAAAAAAAAAAAACGAGCACGCTTTTCCGAATGAGTCGTATACAATTTTTTTTTATACACATAATATATAATATAATATACGCTCTAACCATTTATATCCGTTTAGGTTGTTTTTTAACGTTATACTTTTATCCACCCGCGTCCGGCTGCAGCGTTATAATAATATATATACATAGTTTGGTACTGAAATAATTGCATTAAAGCAGTGTACCTACGTATATTATAATATGATATGCGATGCGTTTAGAAAAAAAAATTCAAGAAAAAAATAAACCGAAACGCACGGCGTCATTTCGCATAATATATTATAATTTATATTATAGAGGTCACTGTATACAAAAAAATTAGCGCGACACTATGCGTACAACTCGGGAAAATTTTATTTTGTCATGTTTTGTGTGTGTGTGTGTGCAATGACTGTGGTATAAGTTGTATAACTATATATTATCATGATACACGATCGAATCATATTGTAGATTACAATACTTATGAAATAAACATAAATATAAATGATATACAATACTATTCTTGGGAGGTCGCTATTACTCCACTTCTGTTTAAATACACTTATAGTTAGTGTTTTGAAGGCTGTGAAGTGCACAATATGTGGCCAAAGTGTTGGCTGGGTGCATAACTCCGTAAAAGTTACGAGCAGGGAAGCTGCAGGACTGGGACATTATAACGCTAAAAAGTACTACAATACAACATGATAAAACTAGAAATACAGGTATGAGCTTTGAAGTAACCTAAAAATATAGGATTTTTATTCATACACTAAAATTGTTTCTTTTGCATTAATTATTACTTGAAATGAAGATCAATTATTTGATTCGAGATCATATTATATTATATTAAAAAATTAATTTTGTTTCAAATTAACAATTTAAATCTATAATCTAAAATTGAATGAATAATAATTAATATTAAAAATAAAATAAAACAAAAGTATATCTGTAATCTGATGGCTATTTCTTTTAACTTAACAATACTCTTTTTAAACTAAAATGTTTGAAACACACAATATAAATCTGATTTGCTAACAAAATTTGCTCAAATAGAACCAAAATTGGGAAAATGGCAATAAAGGTCTAAAATGATAAAAAAAATATGCAAATAAAATTGTATACTCGAGACCCTTGATGCGTAAAACAAATTTAAGCCTATTTTTATTTGTTTTTTATAATAACTAGCAAATACAATACAACAATAATACCCTTGGAAATGAGCAGATGAGTAATTATGTTTTTTGTTGCTGCTAAATTTTAAAATCTAATTCGATACACAAATAGTGACAACATGTTTTATTTTCTGTTCAAATAATGATAATGATAATTTTAAAAAATGATCAATAGTTCAGTGTGTAATTCAAATAAAAAATATTGTGGGATATGACGGTATTAATAACACAGCAGCCATGACGAATTATATGAGAAAATGATATGGTCATTGATAAGTCATAACGTTAACAATGTAATTAAAAATGTAATACAAAGACAAACAGTAATAATTTCTGTTCAATACCTACTCTATAGAGTTAGTATTTCTGAGAATACAAATAATTAAGAAGTAGAATCTTATGTTATTTTTTTTTCTCATGATCGGTTCATTATGATTGTAGCTTGTAAGTTAAAAAAATTACTCTGTTATAACGGACCAACGGTATCCATGTCAAAATAAATAGCAGTCAGAAAATAAAGTAAACTTAAATCGTTCCAACATTATATAATAATAATTTAAAGATTTATAATAACCTTTAACTAGATTTTTATGTCTGCAGGTAAGAAATTCTGTACGAATAAATTTTTGGGACTTGGGTCTTATGCACTTAATTTGTTATTGTAGTATGAAGCTTATAGATACAACGCAGTATCACTTTATGGCTAGTGAACAACTACTATTTGTGTGCAGTATGACCACTGTGAGAAGTTATTAAGGAAAAACTCTAACAAAATGTTGAATACAAATTTGAGTTTAGAGGATTATTTTAAATCCACAATAACATAACAATAAATACAAAATTGCAACCAAATATTTTAACAAAACGAAATCATTCTGAAATACCATCATCGACGAGAATTTTGATTTTAAAAGTTAAATCAAACGATATTGTCCGCATTTTACCTACTTACTAAAGTAGATATTTTAAATAATAAATAGGTACCTATATTTACTCGTTTTATGCTTGCGCATTGGAATTACTGATGTACATTTTAAAACCTATCATAATATTATCATAGTTGTTTAAACATGTACTGTTGTTATTATTTAGTAGATTTTAATGTTTTAATAATTTAGGTTTTTTTTTATCATAAATAATTGTACTTCATAAAATTCCAACAAAAATGCAATATTATATAAAACACAAGAGGATTTTTTTAACTTTATAATTGATTGTTGAAACTACAATTCAATTCTAATTAAACTATATTACGTAGGTACTTGTTGTATTGATCAACGAATGTGAGCACCTAATTTAATTACTCTATTTATATTTAGTTTCACATAATAGTTGAAGTTTGCATTACCACAGTATACACTCCTTACTTAAATTGTATGGAAAATGTTAACATTTTAAAATACTCATAGTTCTTCTGTGTGTTAAAAAAATCCAAAAATCAGAATTTGAATTGATCAATATTATTAATAGAAAACATGAGCGTGAGCATAACCGGAATGAATCCGACCTGTATAATATAATAATATATTCGGGTTTTTCGATGGCATTTTTGATACCCATTGTCCGTTGCGACATATTATTGTGTTTGTAAACATTTTTTTTTTTTTTGACCTGAACACGTAAAAATTCAATACGGTTCGAACTTCAAACGCGATACAATAAAATCGTCGGTGTATCGATGTATAATATTATTATCGGTAGGTACGCGACTCGTGTTCGCGTATAAAATAATATATTAACCGTAATAAACGATAACTGCAGTGACGCACATGCGTTTTTTCGTCCGTTTTTATTTAGTTTTTTTTACAACGATCGTAATATTTTACGCAGTACAGGTGTATCGACATTATTCACGTAGGTATACAGCATAGCCAGCTTTACTTTATTTTTTAGTCTCTGCCAAGACGGGTAACATATTACACCTATAGGTGCCCGTAATGATTACCTAATACGGCTTATATTCGATTTTTAAATTTAAAAAAAAATATAAGTGTTTTAATTATTCGACCGAATAATAATAATTACACGCGATCAATCATATTATTATTGTCACATCGCATCACGATGGTATTATTATGACGTACGCTCATACTATGATGCCATATTATATATGACCATCATTAGGTATTCAATTTTTTTAACGGCGGCTCGTTTAATTCGCGACCGTATTTGCGCGACGTATTCGGCGATGTGTGATTAATGTGTGCAGTTTTACCGGGACGAATAACGCCGAAAGCCAATATATATTATTATTATTATTATTACTATTGGCACCGTATACATAATTATTATTTCACACTATTATTATGATTTTATAGAAATTAATGATAACGAGCTGGTGGGTTGCACTCTCCAACGTTTATTTTTTTTAACGTTTATATATATATACTTGCTGAAGTGGTTAAACGAACATTACGTTTTTTTCTTTTATTTCGTAATATACTCTTTAAGTATTAAATTATTAATTATTTATCATTTTATGAAGAAGTGTTTTTCTTTTTTCTAGAAATTGACTTTCAAATCACATTAACATTGAACCTCGGAACTTATTTAGATACGTGGACTGGGAGATGGCTGTGGTAGAGCGGGCTATGGTCTGGTGAGAGACCCGGCCTTGAAACCTAAGTGCATTTTGTGTTTCTGCATAATACTTAGATTTCGGCAAACTTTAAAAACACGTTAAAAAATGGCAATAAATCCAAACGTTTTCCAAAAACTTTACGCATACCTATATCTATCAATCTACATCCAATGTCTGATTGATAGCGAGTGTTACAATACATTTTCCCTGAATTTTCATTATATTTGAAAGTGTTTCTCTCAAAAACAAAAAAAAACACATCAATTTGAAACCAATGGTTCTTCTCAAACTAAAAAAAACATTCTTCGGTCATCGGGTCTCTTGTAGGCGGTCACAGTTCACCGTGGACCACTGCAGGGTTGTTATGTCATCCATTTGAGGTCAAAATGTCTAAGCATATAAACATGTATAAATTAGATTTATAAATGCTTTACTCATGGTCGAGCTTAATTTTTTATTCAAATGTTTAGACATATACCACGATAAAAATATGTTAAAACTCATCTATTAGATACTATGGTAATATACCTTATAGCTATCTTTGAGAAGAAAAAACTAAATAAATGTTTTTTCAACAAATTATTTGAAAACTATACGATAATATCTATTTATTACTCACGTATAAACAACATAGGCACAAATAGACCTCACATTTTAGGGGGTTGAGCTATCTTAATGATATCCGATAAATGTCTTTATCGTGGTATATATTTTTATTTCGTGTATCTAATCAGTTTTAGTGGTACTTAGCATCCCTTACAGTCCTTCCTCGACCCGATTCGCACCAAAAATATACAAAGAAACTTCTTGAAATTGATACTTCCAGCAATTGACACTCGATTGCATCGTTTCTGTGTCTCACAAATCAAAAATATCACACAATTTACTGTTTAGTCA
Organism: Myzus persicae; assembly: GCF_001856785.1. Lineage (NCBI taxonomy): Eukaryota > Metazoa > Arthropoda > Insecta > Hemiptera > Aphididae > Myzus > Myzus persicae. The sequence goes on along the minus strand of NW_019101750.1, from coordinate 99,821 downwards.
ATCCGAAAAATAAAACTCTAAAATTCAACTATGTAGGCAAGTACCTAATCAATTATAATAATATTATTTCAAATGCGTGCTAGAAATGTACAATTTAATCTATAGTGCCGTGTTCAAAATTACAATAAGTCTTATAGCAACAATTTATTTATTTATTATTAATTTAAGTATCAATTCAAACATTTACAACTCAACATTTTAAGAAATCATAAGATAATTTAATTCATGTTTGTTTTTTTTTAGTTTATTCATTTTTTTAATTTTTTTTCTTTTTCGGCTTATAAATCCGTTACTAAATATCGGGAAGTGATATTATACTATGACGCGAGCGCAACTTTTGTGAAGATATAATTTTAGAATATATTTTATATATATATGAGAAATGTTTTTAAGAGTTATTGAAATAATAAATAACAAGAAGTCGTGTGTAAATTTAAAACCAAAATCTTCGTAAATAATGCACGATGAAATATACTCGTACTACACCTATATCCAAGTATTCATCTGCAGTAATTTGTTTGCGTATACAAATTACTACACACGAATGATAATAACCGAATATAAAATTAGTTTGGCTTAAATTAGGTTAGTTTATAACTACACCACATCGTGTTGCGATTCGGTACCTAATATTTCCGTAAATTATATAATTACGATTTTAACGATTGTTATTATAGCTGGATAATAATTTTACGCGAGACATAAACCCGGCTAAAAGCTTGATGATATTAAAACTTAAAAGTGTGTACTTTTAAAACTTAATTTTCATTTTAATATTATATATATTATCTTGCTATGTAAATTATGTAATATACTGTTACAGCGAGTAAGTTGCTTATACATAATTTAATATTAATATTTAATAAGACTTCACGCGTAAGGTACTTAATCCAAAATATTTGTTTACGTGATGTCAATGTATTCGCTTAGACAGAGTTCACGTCGGTACAACATATTGTGCATTTTTGATTGAAAGTTGTTTCGTGTTGTTTTTCAAAGTATCTATTGCTAATTAGGTATACATACGTAGGCGGAAATTCGAAATAGTTTTAGAGGAAGTTACAATGTTTAAAAATTCTTTATTGCATCGGAGTGACTCACTGAGCTACCAAAAATCATCTTACCTTAAACGTTAAACACCACGAAAAATTGTGATTTATTTTTGATGTCCTAATCATACATATAATATGAGTATATGTTTGGGTATTTTATTAGCATTTTTAAACTATTATTTTTAATAGATAAGAAAGATAGGTCGTAAATGAAATCTTCATTAACCACCGATTTTTTTGCGTTTTGTGGCGGCTTAACCCCCTCAATTCCCCTTCAATTTAAGCCAATTGGTAAGGATAAAATGAAAACCTAATATTTTAATAACACTCTCAAGGTTACACTTTACTCTCACACACTATATTCTGATTTATTACAAAGAAAAATCAAAATGTTGATGAAAAATATATTATTCATAAACCTTATTGTATTATTTTTTAATATGATACAAGAAGTACGTAAACCAAGGGACATAGTGAACTTTGTAGAAAATAATATTCAATTTCAATGTTTAAAATTTTATATTTTACTACCAGTCACCAGGTACTTATATAATATTTCTTATTGACTGAAGTCTGCAGAAATATAATATTCATATATTATTAAATTCTTTACGCACAGTATAATAATATTTAATACCATAGACTCTATCCGTTTATTTAAAAGTTTGTATTTAAAAAAAAAACTTAAACACAGAGACTATATATTTTTTGCCTGGCAATATTATAAATCGTTGATCTATAAACATTATTTTACGTTGTGGCATAGTTACTTCACAAAAAAGTATTTATGCTTTCACAGAATTACAACAATGTGTTACAGAGTTCTTTGCTGTTTCCCATGAACCCACTATTATAAAAATAAGGTGAAAAACTTTACGCGTAAAAGCGAGAATGCAACTTTATTTTTTCTTATTTGATTTTTACGAGGATTTACAATTTTAACTATAGTCTTATGAAACTACTCTATCTACATATAAGCTATAAACATTTAGACGTTGATGGATAGTGTAAAATTTGAACTACTTAAAATAATAAGGGACTTTAATGTATTTATATATATATTTGTATATATATTGTGAAGAAAAATGAAATGTTTTATTTCAATAATATAATATATAAGTAGACACAATGTTTGATAATATTATTATTATATACTTATACTTTTTGGTTAACTGATCAATTATTAGTCATTTTCACTATACATGATTTGTATAATCAATTTAAAATATGGACAACGAAGACCTTTGAGAACAAAGTATGGTGGATTATGCATCATGCTATGACCGGTTCTTTATATTTGAACAGAGTAATAGATAAAAAAAAGTTCAATAGTCAGTATTGTAATGAAGTCAATTCAACTTAAACATGTTATCAAGTATTTTCTTTTTGTTGAATATGACAAACCGTATTTTCCAGTGTGACTATCTTATCATGCAACAAAACGTTAGAGCTGAATTCTATAATGAAATTTATTCAAACACGATATACCAGAAACCTGTGACTACAAAAGTAGCTTATTTTGTATTTCCATCTTTTGAGTTTTATTAAGAATCTCAATCTTTTATAAACTTTAAATAGTGAAAATTAATTCACACACCAAAATAATATAACTATAAATTGTATATGTAAACGTGTTGTATATCCAGAGCATGATGCGTCTGTCTTTTGACATTGTTTAAAACACCTTTTTTTTTATTATTTTCGGTCTCTCAAAGAATAGAAATAATATTCTATCGAAAGTCGTTATTTAAAATTTATAATTTGTGATAATTTATAGAATGGTTTATAATGGACACTATAACACTTTTTTCGTAAGCTGAAAAAAAATGCATGTGTGAGGTGAGCTACCCTTTAGCTACCTATAAGGGTTGAAAAATAAGCTATAAACACCATCCAAGTCTCAATGAATCTAATGATATAAAAAACGGTAGAGAAGTTTTTGAGTCTAAGACTTCACTGGTGAAAACATTAAAAATATTAAATATAGCACTATAAACGGTCATAAATGCTTTGATTTGATGCATGTTTTTACCTCATCTGCCCAAGTATGACCAAATGTATGCCAATTGTATGTACAAATAAATAATAATTTCTACCATGACTATTACAATATAATCTGTATGATGTAACCAATGGCAACCATTAATAAAAGAAAAGAAATGTATACAAAAATTCCATAGAAATAAAAATTGAGGTTCCTCCCGAATCATCCAACTTTTCTTTCCATAATAACCTCATTTGAAAAAAAAAAATTGAAAATATCGCTAAAATTCGTAAATTTAAAATTGTACTTTCATTTTTACAGGACACCAAACACGCGTATTTTCTAGTCCAAGGATATTCCGTGTTACGGGAAAGTAAAAACAAAAACTGTTTTCGGTAAGAAAAATTTGAAATTTGATAAACTGAAAAAAATAGTTGTTCCGTTTACTTTGGACACGCCATATTTTTTCTCGGTGCATTGAAACCGTACACAAGCCTTGGTTTTTCAAACGTCAAGCCCTCGTTACTTTCTTATTAACATATAATAATAATAATAATGATAATAATAATAATATGTGGGTGGTGTTTAAATTTCCCTAGAACTGTTTGTAGTCGTGCAGCCACGGTACGTTTTGGTTCATTACTCAACTGACTGCGGCCGTCCCTAATTAGCGAAAAGTACTTTGCAGCTCGCCGAAATGCGCGCCGCTCAGTCATTAATTGTCAGGGGCATCAAAAACACTGAATACCACACACAATTAGACGAACAAAACAATAATATATTTCGTCGTGCTTTCGACGAGCCCCGCGCATTACACTGCTCCAGTCACCGGGTCGGAGATTATCTAGATCATGAATTTCCGGCCAAGTGCATGGTCATACCTACGAATGGCACACTACCGTCCGGATCGTTTTTTTTTCGCGGTCATCCGAAATCAATGCGCTACGGACGATGATCATTTTCCGAATAATGATGATTTACTTAGTATTATTATTACGATCACGCAGTTCATCGCGGCGCACAGTTTTGTGCCTAAATTGCCTACACGAAACGCCGTGTGGTAAAATATTGCATGTTTACGCGTATTATACTGCATTATGATATCTAATATTAATTTATACAAAATACTAACCGTATTATTCACAGATTGAATTCGATAAGATCGGCCGGAGATGGTGATCATCGTGCGGTGTGCCGATAATTGTTCGGTACATCTATAGGTAATAGGTTTACTATATATTTGTATTGTGTGCAGTGGTGTTTGTTATAGGACATTTTATACATTTCAGATTATTCATAAAAATATGATAAATGTCAACACGTTTTAGGACTATTTGCACGTCGATATGTACGTAAGATCGATAAGACAGTAGACCACGATAGTTTAATTTATTCCGAGGTTTCGAAAACTTCGTCGAGCTATAAATGCAATAGTCACGATATTATGTTACCGCCTAGACGTTCAGGAACGAACGTGAATATTTATGGACAATAATTATCCAGGAATTTCAATAATACATAATGTTATTTTTATCCACACTAAAAAAAAATAGTTTTTGACTACGAGTAATGTTGGTCGCGATTGTAGTTTTGGTATGTCCATTGTAATTCAAACCCAACTGCAACGGTTTAGAGGTTTTCAATATTTACGGATTATATTTACTTTATAGTGTGACCTTGGAAGAAAAAACTCGGCGTTTCGAATTGTTTTTGGTCTATTCGCGCATAAGTTAAACAGCAACCGTGATTAGGCAACATAATAGTACAACATTATACAACGACTATTATCATTGTCGCCGCATCACGGCTGTTTGGTTTGGGTTTTTTTTACATCACAAATGATATGTTTATTGTAATGCCATTTATACTGGGAACCTAACCATACAATGTCATCGCGGTTACTTTTCGTACATTTTTCCAATGCGGTAACAATAAATTCATTTCAATTCAATACATAAACACGTGTAAAACAAATTAGCGATTGTTTCGTACACGGCTCGTGGGATAGTAAACAAATGGAAATTTCCCTATGCAGAGGCGTATTGCAGTGGGTACGAATAAACAATGTTCTTGAAATATATACATACAGGGTGGTGCATGGTCCATGAGTTCATCCCTCTCCAATTATTTTATCTAAGGTAAATTATGCATTTCTTAAGATTCTGGTTTTTAGAATTTTTAGTATAGGTATACTTAAAGGCGATATACTTTCAGTCACTTAGTGCCATTATACTATTTTAGGAGTGCTCTGTGGTGAAACATTATTATTTTTTCAAACGATAACCACCCATTTTACGTAAATTGAGAAGTAGGTGATATTTTGGAAAATTATAATGCATCTCAATCAAAATTCAAACAAACATAATATAGTTTCTGAATTATTATTAAACTTTATGTGCCTATACTGAAGATTATAATATTCAAAATAATAGTTCTACATCACATTCAAATTAGATCATAATGCAATGTGTAATATTTACAATAGTAATCATTATATTTAGACGATTTTTACAAATTATAAAATGCTAATTTTTCGTCATAAACTATTATTTTTAATTCTTGATATTTAATTATTAATTTGAATTTATATCGACACTAAAAAAAACATCATCTGCTTGGCAATTAATTATTTTTCATGCAAAAAGAATAAAGTAAGGTCTGTATTGACACGCTATAATGAATAGCTCAACAAATATAAGTTTTGTAAATAGTATGATATGTGCTAGTATGGGTACCTACTTAAAATATTCCAAATACCAGAATATGATTAGAATAAATGAATTACTAGAGGTAAAAAATGGAGTCGAACATGACCAAACATGCATTGGTGACTCACCCTGTATATGTGTCGTGGGATTGGACGTGTCATAAACAGTCATATTATATGTGTATATACCGGATTCAGCGTTGGCTATGATAACCCAAAGCGTATTATTTCCCGTTTTCGCACTTATTTCCAAGTATAGGTACCTACTGCCTTTATTATGTAATAATATTATGCGCCGTACAACGCGGATGAAATTAATCTTACCTGCCTGGCCACGTAGAATACTCGGTGTTGTTTTTAACACTCGAAATGACAATAATCGAGTTATAAAGCTGCAGTCGGTACGAAATTAATTCCATATCAAACGCGACGGCGGATATAATAATATAATATATAAATGCTGTGCAATCAACGGAGCCATACAGTAGATACGCAAACGATGTAGGTACACCAGTTATAATATACGTCGTTGAAATGTTCGTACATACAAGTATAAGTACACAGTGTGTACCAAAAACTCCGAATCGTCCTGATGAGTATCTTCATGTGATGGAAATTCACGGTATTTAAATACGATGTTTCCAACGGTAATCGATAAGAAAATGACAATTTAATGGCACAAGCTTCAAGAAAAATGCACTCATAATTTATTTATTTTCTGGTCATTTATTTAACATTTTTTCGAAAAATAAAAAAAATATATCTATTCAAATTGGCCAAGTTAAGCAGGTTAAGTTTCTTTTAAAAACAATATTCGTGAGAAGCAATCTTAAATAAACAAAATAAACAAATTTTAAATTGCTCAAAAAGACCTGTATACAGCACATGATTGGTGTATGTTTTTTTATGGGCCGAGAATGATTTATTCAAATGCCATCCATTTAAGTTTTTTGTGAGTACGGCTATAAAATATGATTCTCGCAGTTGCTGCCACCAAACATTTAAATTGATTATTTTTACTCGATTTTAATAATAAAAAAAGAGTAATCGCATAAATGTGGCATAAAAAATAGATACCTCAAGATCAATATCATCTTATGGATGTTGTTAACGCGGAAAAAAGCAGCATTTGAATTGATTTGCGCTGCAAAGTCACGTGGAGATGCCTAGTCGACACGGGACTTTTGGTACACGCTGTATACTTACTGCAATTATAGTCTCCGAGTGTTGGCATATGATGACGTACCTACTCTTTAAGGGAAATAATAAAAATAATAATAATAATTGTTCACGTAAGCAATTAGACGGTTGTGTTAATACCGACTACGCGTATGACCTTTACGACAACGGCGGTCGCGTATAAAGGTTGTGTGAAGCACGAACGTGCATAATTTGAGTGCAATACGGTTAAAGGAAAAGCACACATACGTTAAAACACATATTTACGTGTTAACTGCGCCCATATAACATTTATTATAAATACGTTACGCGGCCATTAATTATTGAACAACCGGCGAGCACCGACGTTTTATGTTGACTTTATTACGAGTTAAACGCGCGCGATGTGTATAGCCGAGTATACGGCGTATGCAGAGTGTACCCGAAACGACTACAATAATAATAATAATAATAATAATAATATGACGCAGTGACTCGGGCCTCGGTGTCTCGAATATTATAAAAAAAAAATAGTCTCCTTCAAAAAATCTTGATAACACTCTATTGATATGGGTTTTCGATAATATCTCGATGTTTTTAACAGCTAGAATGTTTTTCCTCCTTCGACTTTCGAGTTAATGCAGACAGTCGCCGTCGACTGTGTTATGTTGTTCTGCAGCACATTAAGATACAGAGATATAACAGCTGGTATAATAAGTATATTTTATTACTATAGCGAGGAAAATAATTCAGTGGAAAACAAAAATTATATACAAAACGATTACTGCCACAGTGTCCGACCATCATTGCAGGTGATATATTATTGTGAAGATGATATCGATACAAACAATACTGTTAATTGAGTATTAGCTGTGGACAGAAAATATTATTCGATTCGTCTCGTGTAATACGTCATTGTAATTATTCCAGTTTAGATACATGATAACGTATACATTTATAATCGTAAGTACCTACCCTACATGCAATGAAAACATAACAATTTCAGAATACATAACGACCAGTTTCCCTAAACACACTGAAGCACGTGAAACCTTCAACAATCCATAATCACTACAATACTAACCGTCAACGAAGAGAGTATCAAAGCTATCTATATATTTTTTCACAAACTAAGCCTGGCCAAAAACCAAAAACTTGAAAAATTGTCATTAAATTAAATACGTTAAGTATAACTTGTATTTAACTAGGCTTATAAACTTATAACCATCGATACTGATTTATTGCGAGTATGATTTGTTGACATTGTATTTTGGATCTTAGAAAACACAGCAAAGACGCTTATTTCCCCAAAAAAATTTTTGTAGAACTTATTAATATTGCTGAATATTTTACATAACATGACTACTCTAGAGTTTATGTAGATAAAATGGACTTAAGCTCATTACGCTGTTCCATAAACATTTTAGAAAATATGTGAAAACCGGTATAGATACATAACATTTGTTTTAAGTACTTACCAGTCACCATCGGTTATAAATACTAAAATTACAATACATTGCAAGTACCTACTTACCATCATTTAACGGCAAAACCGAAAAAAAATCTTCACTTTTAATAGGCGCTAAAAAATGTCTATAAAAGGTTATAGTAGGTAACCATTATATAGCTAAGTAAATAAAAACGTAAATTTCGCATCATGAATTTATCGTAAACTGAAATATTATAACTTATAAGTGACAAGTGATGGTTCGGACGGGAGTTTCTTACAGTATATATAACCATGGATTTATATTTATTTTCAAACGTATAATACTATGTACGAAAATGTCGTGTTTGAAAAGATCCACGTTTTTTCCCCCGCACAATTTTAGCCAAATAAAATGAAATACATTAAATTCCAACACAACCTTCCCGACTGTGTGTGTGTGAGTGCGCGATGGAGAGGAAAAGCGCGGGGTCTTTAAATTAATACTCCCGGGCCCGGCGCGACAAAGCCGTTGACGCGGGTCTCTAAATAGTCTAAAGGACTGCGTAAAAGTTGCCCTCAGATGGTTAAAAAAAAAAAATAATAATAATAGAAAAAAAAGGGGAAAAATAAAGAAAATTCCGAAATTGCATTTTCCTCGGTTCCATCCGAGCGCATATACTACCGAGTATAAAAATAAATATAGTAATAGCAATATAAGAAGAAACAGTGTGTAAATATATTATTAATAATATTATATTATATTGTATTATTATATACGTAGTATAATGCAATGTATAGTAATATAATACGAAAACGTCGCTTTTCTCTTTATAAAATACACACTCACTATGCGAGACTGAAAACCAAGCAAACCTTTTTGGCCCGCCACGTCCTACAACATTCGTATATTATTATATTTATTATCATCATTATTATTATTATTATTATTATTGTTATGTATATAATATGTGAGGCAACTGCGCACGAATGGAAGGCATGATAATATAACGCGTACAACACGCGCATAGATTATCGTACCTATCCTACGTTTAGGTATATGTGTGAGTGTGATTGTGTTATTATTGTATTTTTATGATTATTATTGTTTTAATGTGCGCCTGCCGGGCCGGTGTGCGGTGCATCGTAATAATATTATTATAATTCGGTCCTATGTGGGTCGACCACGTCCGTCTCGACACGTTCGCGGGTGTATTATAGCGGTACAATAACATATATTAAAGTATTAGACTAAATGATCATACCCGTATGCTTGCAGTGGTACAACCAGCTAGGAGGGAATACAAGGGCACCCACGGGTACAAATTCGGGGGGAAGGGGGCAACGAAAAAATGAACTGTGCGTGATGACTGATCAATGATAAATCATATTTTTGGGCTGATATATATATACATATCAATGTAATTACTTTGCATTTACTTCTGGCTATACTATCATATCGCTCGGTGGTCGTTTTGGTGAAAATCTGTTTCGTGGAGCCTAGTTAAAATAGATTACCAAAACCATAATGATAAGTACAATAATATGTACAATTTTGATAACTTATTGCATAATTCACTTTTCGCGAAATTATACCAATACTATTCTTCGGGGAAATAGTAGTAAAGGTACTTTTAATCAATTTTATATACAAAAAAAAATATTTGTCCTACATTGTGGTTTCATCTATACAAAAAAAAAAATAAAGAAAAACTATGCGAATTGTATTCTTAAAAAAAAAATACTCCTTTATAAACAAAACATATTGGGTAATATTCATCTACCAGCTGCCTATAATGAGTCTTACAATATTGCTGATTGTCTTTTAACGCTGTATTAAAAATCTAGGGGGGGGAGACACAGCCGTTAGGAAACGATTTTCTTGAATACTATATATTATTTATGTTTGCTCATTTAATCCAACGTGTTTTCGATCGGGTGTGTTTTTAAATCGACTTCTTTCCAGAATTTGATAGGCTTGCCGCCAACCCCTTCCCACTGAATAAATAGGTACGATAAATCGTCCGTAGGTGCGCCCGAAATGTGAAAACCGTCTCGTCTCGTGGTGACCACGCATGGTAACTTCGTGGTATTAAATGAAGGCTCGCTGTTGTATAGGTATATTTGAGTACCTACATGAATTGAAAGCACGCGTCTACAAACACGAAAGACGAAAATATATTATTTAGGGCAAATTATATACTGAATTTACTGGCGCACTCCACACCGACCCACCCGCACAGACGAAGACCTGCGTATTATTATATGTCCTCTGTTTTACTGAAAACCCGGTAATGAAGGCTTTCCCACGACCTTTTTGTGCGCTACTTGGGTAATCGAGGCCCTCGCCCGTTGATAATTACATGACATACTGCAGGACGATTTCCACGCACAAGGACGTATACCTACACATATTTATCGTCTACTACACACGCAGTCGCTGCACGATGACGACAGTCCACAAGCGAATGTCGTCGAAAAAAAAAAAAATAATATTACAAGTGTAATTCTCCTAATCGTATCGATTCGGTTCGAGCCGTTGGATGGATTTCGTGTGAATATTTTTTTGAATATCGTTGTACAAAAATCGAACTATCTATGAACACTGAGTTGGAGGTACTTTTGACCAATTTTAGACAACGAGTTTGGACGCAAAACACGTCTTAACTTGAACAGATTTTACAAAAACAGTCAGGCGCAGAAATAAAATCTAAAACAGTTCAGATCTAATAGATAGCGTTTTTCCCAAAAATTATCTACATATTGCGCTATATGCATTATTTCTTCACCATTTTTGTCGTTATTGTTTTATTATTTAAACCGTTAGACGTATTATACATCGAATTCACAGGAATACAGTGTTAAATTTAATTCTATATAGATTATCTGCGTAAAACTTTTTTCATTTTCCTAATGTTTAAAAAACTTTATATAAAAAAAAAAAATTCCAATAGACCAAAATATTTCCTTTACTCGTCAATAATGAACTTCGACACTAATCGACTGCCAAGCCTTAAAATATTATTTACGTAAAAATTCACTGCGGTATAGAGTCAATTATACCACTCTATCCACCCAACTCCACCATCGCGTTGTACCGCCACGGTGACGCATCATGGTGAACAAATTCGATTGTGATATCGTTATCGTTAGTATACGACAACTCTTACTATCATCTTGAAATAAATCGGTGGCAGAGCGTCCCCGGCCATGTAAAAAATTTGATGACGACATTTCGGGGCGGGGCACTATTACAGGTATAATATATTGTTCGGTATATACCTAGACTTAAATAATTTCATTCGGCAACACACTCCGTTAACGTTGTTAACGGCTTCTCCGGGGCCAAACCGTGTGCGAAATACAAATGATTCCGATGTGTGGTCACACCAAACTACAGAAACGTTCTTGGTACACTTCTGAGTTCTGAGTATCAACTGCAATGCTTATTATTTTAGTTATATAATTTAACCATCTCTATTGTTCGCTGACATTATAATATTATTATTTGAAGTTTAATTTGAACACAATTCGATAATATAATTATATGCACACCTCGACCTTGCACGATAGAACTACATGGGTACGCGCGAACGGCTAAAGACAATATCCCACGACTCTATGCGATAATAATAATAATTGTGATGTATAAATAAGTTGTAGAATTCGAAAAATGTCAACAAAATAAAATATATAAAAATAGCCATTGCATCTCCTGACTATGTGCGTTCAATATTGTTGGACGAGTAAGCACTAAGTACGTGCGAGCTACATATTCAAGGTTATAGACCTTAATGGATATAATATTATTACTATTATGGTGACCGCCAAACAGCGCCGCCGCACGCACACAATATATAGTGTTGATGTGGAATACTAGGTCGCGCAGTAGTTATAATAATAATAATATTTGGGTATTGTTTATTTACTTTTTTTCCCCTGAAGACATTTTTACCTTTGGTTGGTTTATTATGCGGTAGGTCTACCACCGTTTAAAGCTCGTATTCCATTATTTCCATTGCGGTCGATAATTTATGGGGTAAATGCAATTTAATCATTTAATGGAACGTGCAAGTGAGACCGAAAAAAGTGAATCCATGGGAGCTCCTACTCTAAAACAATGCCGAAGAGATTTTAACGGATTATCCTGCTGCTTCCAGTTTATTCATTTCGTTAAGTACAAATAGTTTGCTTTAACTCTTACCAATTTATAAACTTTTTTTTTTTGATCAATACTGTTATGATAAATGTATTATATTACTTATCATAATAATTATAACGTACCTAATAAATATTAGTATTGCTTGTTCCATTAGCCTAAAATTACCTATACCCACTGGGGGAATGTTTGTGTATGTTTTTTTGATTTTAATTCTATCGTTAAAATCGGCACATACTTAGAGTCTCAAATTTAAATGTTATACTAATTGAGAACTGTGATAAAAATCATACTGTAATAATAATGGTACCTATACTGCCTAGTTGGGTCCCTGGAAAAAAATGTTTTCTTCTCACTTTAAAAAACTTAAGACTGTTTGTTACTTATAAGCTCTATATATAAAAGAAAGTATACTTTATCAATAATCAACGCAGAGCCGAACCTATTCGAGTTATCGAATTGAAATTTTGAGAATAGATTATAATATAATATATTATAATGTCAAGTTAAGACTGCCTGTTACTTATAATCAAGTAAATAAACGTATGGTTAAAATTGTTTTTTTTTAATGTATAATATGATTTTCGTGATTTGCAATCGTTAGCTGTCTATAGTTGAATACTTACAAAATCGTTGGTTAATATAATAAGATTAAAAATGTAAATAGTTGGATTGACATAAATTAAATGACACAGGTTGATAAATTGGTAGCACTTAATTATTCTTCTTCCTTCTGGATTTTTCATTTTTATGTAATTGTCGAATTGAATAATTTTTTTAATGTATATAAAATGAAAAATATTTGTGTGAGCAGAAAGAAAATATAATTGAAGTGTCAATGTAAAAATGCACATGCGTTTGTAGTTCTTATCATTGAAGGTCTAAATTTGGACCATAATTTTGGAGAAAACTTTGATTCGAGATGAGAATAATTTTTTAATAAATAATCCGTGAACTTTTGCATTGTTCGTCATCTGGCTGAATACTAACAAAATCTTAAAATAATTTTCAACTTTGTTTGATGGTAAGAGTGGAAGTCCCAAAATTATTTTCGGACGCAACTCAGATGCAGCCAGTAAAATATCAGAAGTAATCAAAAACAAAACTTAATCATCTAAGTAAAAACAGCCACCCTCTTGTTATTAGTTATTAGTAGGTACTTTCAGACGATGAATAACTATTTTTAAGTTAATTTTCTAGTAGCTGCGTGAGATAAAAAAGTAAACATTAATTGCAAATACAATATTAAATAAATAAAATATTAAAAGAATGTCAGCGCACGCTATTAGTTTTTTCTCTCTCTGGTCCTAGAGAAACATTGCACATGCACATTTGCGATCAATAGAAAAGTGTAGGACCAACCCTGGGTTGTTAGCTTTAGTGAACCGACCTATTATGAAATATAAATTTAAGAACATTATTATCTTGTATTATTACTTTGGTAATTTACTATACCTATAAACATTTTAAAGTGTTTTTAAATTGTAATATTTTGCACACCCGTAGCTCTCATACAAATTAAAAAACATGAATAATGTTCTTAAATTTAAGTCGATAATATTAACTCCAAAACTAAAGCTAACTACTCAAAGTGGATTCTGCTGAAAACAAATTGTCCACAATATGCTGTACGTGGGTCTGAGAGACAAAACAGTGAGCTAGCTGACGTCCACTCAAATAGAAAAAATCAAATTCGGTAAACATATCGTAATTTATCATCTTCACCTTCATGTATATCTTATTAAATATATAAACTCATTGCCCGATAAGTTAATCAATCATCTTATGTCAATAATAATTAAAATAACTGATAAATAATGCGGCTGTTCTGTTTCGTATACACCGTATAGTGTATACTACCCAATGGCTATTCACATATATTTATACACTCTAATCTATTAAACAAGATCCATCAACATTTATTATTATTATTATTATTATTATTATTATTATTATTATTATTATTATTATTATAGTCGTCTTAACTATAGTTTCATTATTAGTAATTATTATAAAATCTACATAAAACTGAAGTGTTACACTTCTAAAACAATAATAATTTAAAATTGTAATAAACATATACATATAGCAATATAGGTATAGGTGCCTACCGTCGGTTATTGTTTGCATTCGCGACAGTGCAATTAAACAATAACTAATACTATTGTAAAATGTATGATTTGCAAACAATATTTGTAGGTTCGTTCGGACGAAAACGTTAAATTTGGTGAGAACGAATAACCATACTGAGTGTAGTCACGTATTCATATTAGTGCATGTACGTACTGAAACGAAAATTTTGCAATTGTGAAAGTTTCGCCTTTTGCGTGTATATATAAGCATATGAAATTTGTAGCTCTGTCAATTTACTGCCACCGGATTTAACGCTGACATTTTGAGACGAGTCTGTGACAAAAACATAATGAAAGTCTATAGGTTATAAACTTATAATTAATGATGGAAAAGGTAATGAATATTTTTACCTAAGTTGTTTGCAAAAAAAAATAAATGAATTTTTTAAATAACTCGGTTACATTTGATAATTAAAAAAGGTAAACGAAAATAGGTATTGAAATGAAGTACTATTATTTGATTCCCCAGGCACTGGTCTGAGTGATGAGATGATGTTAAATTTGAAAGCAATTCAACAATCGGAGCGTTTAAAAATATGATAACGGAATTCTTTTAAAGTAGTACATGCCTACACTTTTGATTAACAAATATTGTTTTATGTTATCTCAGTAGTTTTCTCTTACCTACGATTAAATAAAATATTGAAAAAAAATCGAAAAATGATCGGTTCAATGTACCATCTTAACTCGATTTTTACACCGTCAAAGATGTTACTATTAAACATAAAATATTTCATGTGCTTACTCCTTCTATCCAAATAGTGTTCACTGAAAGAAACTATAAAATAAGATCATTGAAAAACCAATACACTCGAAGCTCAGAATCTAGAAACATTTTACTCCCTAAATTAATTTTTTTTTACTCATGGTTTTCTTAGCATACAGTCGTGGTAGGTTAGGTTAGGTTAGGTTAGGTTATATATAAATATATTACCTGAAAAACCAAGATAAATTAACATTTTAAAATTATTTGCATGGTTTAATATGTGATGGACAATATGTGTAATGATATTGTTATAATAAATCAGTGTTTTAACTTAAAGGTTAATATAAAAGATTCAAATTCACTGATATTTCTTAATCTCGTATAAATGCATGTGTTTAATAGATACTTATATGTGTACAACTAAACAAGTATAATATTAATTATTAAAGCATCTTATGCTAAACATTTGCAGTTAGCAGTACTGCAACTATCAAACATACCTATAACGAATACAATAATTATGCTTAATTGTAATAACTTTAACGTCTTTAACAATAGTAATAACAAACTTTAAAAAGTTTAATTCCGTATAATTTTATCTCAATTTAATTCAATGATCAATTTTGTATTTTAATGTCAATAATTATTTTTTGGTCTCTAATTAAAATATTAACATGCAAGTATCATTATTATTCAAATTAACACTGTTTAATCACTAGTAACTAAAATTAAATGTTTGTACCACAACTTTTTACTCTAGAAAATTTCTTATTTTCGTCTGTGATTTTGTTTTTGGGCAAGCATAAGATAAACTATAGAAAATGGGTAGGTTATCCTACGTCTCTACTACAGACGTTTCTCATACATCCCTCTATCGATTAAACAATAAACACAGATGGTTTTCAGAAAGGTTATTTTTAGAATGTTTAAGTGTGTTTAAAAAAAGGCCCTAAATAATAATACGACAGTTTTATGCTAATTTAATGAATACAATAATAATATAATAGACAAGAAAACGCCATGAAAAAAAAAACATGGGAATTAGTTGTTATAACCATATAAGTATCAAACGGCAAATATTGTACTTTTGTATTACGCTTTTATAGACAATTCAAACAAATTAAAATATCGATATGTCCATATCCATATGAATATGAACAGTCAATTAATATGTATGGTGTAGAGTACATACTGCACAGTAGGTATTAGACTTAAAATGTAGAATGTTTAGTTTGGTGCTTTTTACTGTAATCAATATTTTTTTTTACACACCACAATTTTTTGTGTGGACAGAATACTGAGCGTTTCACCACGTTTGTCGCCGCCAAATATACCAATATATCTTTTCTAACTAATATTATTAAAATTGAACTATAATTATTAAAAATTATTACTGTGTTCATATATTGATTATAATAATTCATAGAACTTTTCGATTAAATCAACTTCAACTTTAAAAAAAACTCTACAATATTTGCTTTAATGTTTCTCAAAAATTCATGACATTTCCAATTTATAGATGAAGTAATGTATGTAAATATTTTAAAATCTGAATAACTAGAATTTTCACTTAGTATTCTAATAGTTAGATGAGTTTTAAAGTTTCGACAGACGAGTTGAATATATAGTATGTATGGGGAAGATGTTTGTGCCATGTACGAGAACAAACAGAGTGAGACACGCTGATATTTCGAAGAATATATTTTAAACAAAAAATAATTAAATACAATTTTCTGAATAGTGAATTGTGTGTCTTGTCGAATATAATGTTATACAGTAGACGCCGCTTATAAGACTCACGGATATAAGGTTCAGTCGCTTATTAGACTCAAAATCGTCTGGAACGGACCGGACGTATCAAAATACATTAAAAACAAATCGGGTATAAGACTCAACGCTTCGGTTATAAGACTCAAATTTCGTGAAATAAATAGTAGAAAATAAACTTTTTTGGTTATAATTTAGAAATAGATTGGTATTGAAAAATTAAATAATATTCGTGTTGATTAATCCTAGTTTCTGTTGTACCTTATAACGTATAATAATTTTTATCGCAGATAAAAGTTCACATTTATCGCAACGATTATCGTTATTATAGTGAGGTATCTGATTATCTGGCGGCTGCACAGTTATCGCAATTACGGGTACATAAATACACATACGTATATGCCATACGTAACCTTTATAATTTTTTATTAATGTATAATTTTTATAATATTTTTATATGTAATATTTACCTATTATAATTTTAGTTTTTTTATCAGGATTATTAAATTTATTCAATAATAAAGTATGCAATATGTAATATGTGTTAAAGTATTAAAATCAAAGCAAAATATGTAGTAAAATAAAATTTATAAATACGTAATTAATTTTTTTTTCCACTTCGCCTAAAAGATTCATTCGGTTATAAGACTCACTTTGTGCTGGTCCCAAAGTGAGTCTTATAAGCGGCGTCTACTGTATATAGATTACAAGTTGTTCTCAATTCATAGCACTACTAAATTACAAGTAAAAAATGCTAGGTATGTATGATAGTCATTTCCTTTATATTTTAGATACCTATTTATAGACTAATTAGCTATAGGTACGTAGTTAACATTCTACTAAATTTCACAATTAACATTTATTTATTTTTAATACAAGATAATTTGTAGGTTTGTGACTTATATTTAAATACCTATTAAAATAGTAAAGTACCTACCTTCTGTTCACTTATTCAGTCCAAATACTTAACATAAGAATGTCAAACATCAAATATTAAATTCATTTTCAATCACCTTTTTTTTACTACACGTAGGTTTACTGAAAAATATCAGTATTTAAATTAGTATACCTATATATTTTATTAATAGGTACTTACTTAAATCATATACTCGAATTCCACACAAATATTGTAACACTCATAATACCTACTATACCTACTAATATTATGTCTCTATGACTTTTATAATTTTGTAAATACTTCACTTAAATTTGTATTTACGTTGTAAAATATAATATTCTATAACTATCTGATAAGTACCTACGTTGTACATTATTAATCAAATAAATCAAATGTCCACAATTTAATCAAAATAGAAGCGTATTCAATAGTGACGTTCAAATTTATGACAAAGTAAAAATATTATTAACTGCATCCATTTAATATTATAATAGGTAAGTGTAGTATAATTAAATATTATACTAATTATGCTTTTGAATAATATTCTTGATACAATTTCAGAATTGAATAACTTGTCAAGAAAGTCTTGCCATTAATTTTGCAATTTAAATATTTTTATGGCTTGAAGAAATGAGAAAATAATTTATACATCGAATTCATAATACTATGGTCAATAAAATTTCGAAAACCTTTTATTTGTGAGTACTGAGTATAGTTATTAATACGTCAACTTTTTATTTGGAATTGTAATAAAAGAAAATTGTTTGATGAAAATAAAATAAAAAATAAGAATAACCATTTCTTCAATAAAAGTCAGCTTTCTGAACAAATTGGAAATGCAATAAAAATTAAACACCCGAGTTTTTTTTTAAACAAACATTATACTGAGTACAGCCATACTGTATACTGTAGACCTACTCTATAGTTGTGTTATATTTTACCAGGATATTTACACAATTCCCGTTTTGTTAAGTGGAAATAGTAGAAGATTAAACATGTTTACACACTTGAAAATTGATATGCCTCAAAGCTACATAAAATGCATCTATCATTAGAAATACAGAATACTGTATAAATAAATATTAATATAAAATAAACTTACCAAGTATACTTGCTATAGCAACAAACCTGAATTTTTTAGAAAAATCAAAATAACCCTAATTTGTTCGATGTAATATTACTTTATATTATTACGGTTCATTTATTATACAAAATAACTGTTAAACAATAAGTTTTAATTTCAAAAATTAGCTCCAAAGTTATTATATTATTTAGCTAGCTATTACAATTCACAGAGAATACATTCTTTTTGAGTCATTTTAAGTAACTTAAAATAGTATTATACTTTATTTTCATAGTTTCGTAGAAACATTATAATTTAAAAAAATTGTATTTTATATAAAAATGTAATTTATGTACAGAGATTGGGGAACCGAACCGGTAACAATATCAAGATTGGAACCATTTAAAAATCAAAAGACCACCATACACACTAATTTTTTTTAGCAATCGCGGAAACCGATGTTTGAAAGTAGAGATTTTTCGGATTTTTATGGTCTAAAAATTAATAAATACAGAAAAACTCGTAACTTAAATTATTGATCTTCATTATAAAACACATCTTAGATAACAATTTTCATAATTTAAATCTAAATAACTGATGGGGACATAATAACATATAGAGGTATGACACGTACTTACTATGTATGTCTACTCTAATGAGCTAACAAACCGAAATCGATTTGTGTACTGCAGTCGTCGAAAGACACTGCCGATAGTGACCGAATGTATCACGAAGGTCTGACATATTTATACGCGCATATAATAAATGTATTAAACAAAATTAGGTTTTGATTTTAGAAAAGGATATAGGTACACTGAGCCTAAACCGATAACTTTTACATTCACATTATACGTAATATTTTTCTAATTCTTCATAAATTTGAGTTGGAAACATCGTTATGGCGCGTTGTTCACTGGCTTGAAGCGAAATTTTATTTTTGTATTTTAAAGAGCTGCCAAGACTATGATATCTTAATTGCATATCTTCACAAATCGAAACCCATGAAATAATTAAGGTTCCAGTCATTAAAGATATACTAAGTCGTTATAGCTCATATAAGGATCCAATCTCGCTGGGATACAATGTTATACATTTTATACATTTGTATTTAGGTACCTACGTGATATGTTCAATGTTCATATGAGATTAATGGTTAAGTTTGACCTTTAAACATGTACTATATGTATGCATAAGCTAATAAAACAAATATAATAATGAAAACCAGGACGACGAAAGTTGTAAATTATTAACCACCATAAGCAATATAGACTATGTGCGAAGAAACTATAAATCTTAGCCTTTGATAAAGTTGTGCTCTGAAAAACAAATGAATATTTATTTGTATTTTGTAGAAATGTATAATAGTGTAGTAGGTGATATCTCCGAATGGCACAGACTGCAACTATATTATTAATGTTGCTATGTCTAATTTTTATTGTGCATATTATTTAGAAGATAATAAATTGTAATATACAGCTTCTATATATATATATATATATATGTATAACTGTATAAGGATATCCTAACGAGTTCCACCCGTTTGAACTAGTGGGATGTAACATTTAACATTTTAACAGTTTTCATAAAGAAAATTGTAATAAGCGTATAATACTATTAAAAATGCAATTAGTACAAACGAAAAAAATTATGGCATTAAAGTGCAATGCATACCCATTTTAGATTTTTTTTCATAAGTTATTACTAATTAACTAAAATTAACTATATACAATTAGGATAAATACGTTAATTTTTTTCGCCATTATGATAAATACAGTGTAGACTGTAGACATAATATTTTGGATGATAAATAATATTTTAAATATACATTAAGTTCAGAACGTTTATTTTAATTGTTATATTATTTCATCAAACAATAGTGTTTTAATTTTCTTATTTCTGCACAGTTATTATGTTATTAAATAAAAATGAATAAAATATTACCTCCTCTCACTATTACAATAATTTCTCGACGTATATTTATATTAATTTATGCGAAATGTTTAAAATATTTAATTTTAATTTTATTCGTCTATAATTTAAATATAAAGGCCATTAAAAAAAACTTTTTTTTATTTATTTTATCAATACCTCACAGTTAGACAGAAAAATATAACCGACTGCGATTATTTTTCCAATGTAAACAACTGAAGTTTATACTTTTCAGTTTTTCGTGTTGTAATATTTTGAATAGTAAATAACAAAACATTTTTAATAGTCACTTAAATTTTAATGAATATAGAAAAATAATAATTGTATGCTCGCTTAAGAAATTATTTGACCAACAAGTGTTCTAGAGGCTATAAGTACCTACCTAATAGAATTTATAGAAGACTATACTTGCATTTTATTATTTTTTAAACATTTTCAGTTCATGAGTATATATTACCTATTCAATGTTTATCGATAATTCATTTAAAAACGTCATACCTTTAGAATACATAGCAGTGATGCCATCTATGCCTTCAATGGACAACAAATTGCCTTCGTATGTGGACGCTACCAAATATAAAAACATATAATACGTTCATTGACTATTGTACCATAATATTGTTTTAGTAACGTAATTCACCTATAGATTTAGACATGTTTCGAAATAGTTTTCTTTACTCTAATATTGACCTTCAATAATAATTGTAATCATAATTAATACCTATACATTTTAAAAATAATTTAATCTTACAATTGAATTTAAATTATTTAAGACTATATTATGTAAAACAATCCAATAGTCACGTTATCAAGGCTTTTTCTTTATTAAAATAAAAAAAAATTTAATATTCTTTTTCCTTTCGTTTCTTAATGAAAAAAAAAAATAATTTTAACTTTTATAACAAATAAGTGAAAGTCACATGATAATAACAAATTATTTTATCTGTACAATGGTGAATTTAAAGTAAGCTATAAATTATTAATCAATAAATCGTCATATGGCTATACGCCTATACACCTATATTGTGTATATTGTCCATGTTTGTGAGTTTTTCATAATCAATCATTTTTTATACGGATTAGGTACAGTTATTTACAATAAGTGTACAAAATAAATGATGTCAACAACTGTTATAGATATTAGTTAAATAATATTTATTTAAAAAATTTAAAACAAAATTGAATCCCATTCAAAGAAATTCATCACAAATAATCATCAACTATTGTAATTTGTATGTACCATACCTAGGTACTAAACAAATAGTTAAATATTTTAAACTTGTACCTATACATTTTCAAATAAAGACTTACAGGTTTCTCATTTAGGTATGTTGCATACCTATCATTAAGTACCTAGAAACTATTTTAAAAAAAATGTACGTTAAAATCTATTCTAATATTATTTATAAAATAACTGATGAAAGTATAAATGACTATAATAGATTTGAAGTGTAGAGGGGTTTAGACACACAAAAAAAAAACAACCACACAGCATTATTGAACAATTTGTTTTTTTATATAGGTATGCCATTGTCCTGACTTGTGGTTTATTCATTGTGCTTAAATATTTTTATAATATTGGATTCCTTAATATTTTCTGAAGAATAGCTTTATTACAACGGCATGATAATGAGTAAACTATAGAACGACGGTAGATTAACGATTTTATAGTACCTACATAATAATAAAATATCATAGAAACAGTAAAAGTATAATCTCGATTTATCGATTTTAAGCGTACCATTGTCCATTGAACCAGTTATGTATGTTGAATAAAATTGATTTATACATTTAATTAACTTAAGGAATATCGTTTACATGTATCTTGATGACGGACATAAAATTTAGTTTTAGAATCATATATTACAAACGATTTATACGTACCTATATTAATATGCTATTACTTATTGGCATTGAATATATGATGGTTTCTTCGTGGATTCTTCTTTAAAAGTCGACTTGAAAACTTCAATTTTAAAGTATTATTATTTTTATAATATTTTATTCTATTAAACCTATGTACGTATTTAATTTCACCCAATTTGTTCATTGAACACAACTTTAAAAATTTTCGAATTTGAATGAAAGTCCTAATAATCTTTTAATGATTTGAAAGAAAAAGTATTGAGTTCCAAAAATGTATTTCGATCTTTTTACCTGCCTAATAATTTTCTCATTTAATAGCAGTTCATACATTAGATAGTGCAGGTGCCAGCTAGGTGACGTTTTTAAATTCTATACAACTATCTTGCTATTTATTTTAGTACCTAGACGATTTATCTTTTATTTAAATAAAAAAAAATTAAAAATTTCGTTCAATAATATTTTAATAACAAATTGCAATTTTACAATCGAACCACTATTATTATTAAAATATGATAGAAATGAAATGTTTATAATCGATTTACCTGCTACTATTATTACAATAATATAATACATTTGCGATATTTATAATATAATTTCTTGCACATTGTGTAACTGACTGTGTAACTAAAATTTAAATATTATATATTATGTTAGGTATTACTTATTTTATATATTACGATACATAATAATTTTATATACAATCTCGATTTCTATGTTTTGTAAAAGCAATTTTTAAATAATTGTGTAGGGTAGTATAATTGTTTAAAAATAAATATTAATAATAATGCACTTTATAGTCGAACATATCTAATTGGTTTTTCCATGAGTAAACATTTTTAAAGTACTTATATGTTTTTATTTCTATTAAAAAAATAATTTATTATTTTACTCAATAACTATACCAACTACGAAGTTAGAACTAAATTGAATTGTACTTCGCATTTATAATTAAAAAAATAATACATTACTTTCACTTTGCTCTTGGAATTATAAAAAATATTTTATTAAAAATCGTTAAAAATTAAATAAACGATAAAAACAAACATAAATTCAATTTTTCTAGTATTTCCGGGGAACGCATTCATATAAAAACTTTTAAGTGGCACCTATGGGCTGTTATAATATAGGTCATAAGCCCCTAAAATATATTTATCTGTATAAAGAGCTGTTAAATAGTTGGTATAGATACCCATAAAAGTAAAAAAAAATAAAACATTTCACATCCATTTTTATTACAGCGTTGTGCACCTATGAATATGCTCAATCCACAAATATACATAAATGAATGTGTGCCTAACCTAAACCAAATAGAAAAAAAATCAAAAGTATATATACTATCTCATCCCAACTCGAATTATTATCAATATTATTAATCGTGACGTCATTTTAAACATTACCTATTATAATCTGTGTCATAATATTTTGCAATCTGTGATTTTTGAAAGAGAGCTGAAGATCAATTTTTTTATATTTTAGTTTTACGCATTTGTAATCCTTAGTACTTACGGGTACTTATTATAATGTATATTTAATTTATACTTTAACAACTACATTTAAATATGTAATTCATTATTTCAATACAAGTATGGTAAATAATTGTATATTAAATGCAATTTTATTATTTTAAAGTACGCACAACTATATATTTTAATAATTCACATTATTGTGGAATATTTAGTTCACCAAATATAGCTGGCCCAAGCAACCAAAATGCTGACACCTAAACTCATAAGTATAAGGTATTAAGTTAGCTGGTACTGTGGTATGTTATTATTTAACCGTATTAATTAGCCATTAATCCGTAGTCATCTGTTTCTAAATATTAAGGGTTGTATCTTGTAAAAATTGAAAAATAGCAGTGGCGTAGCCAGGATTTTTTTTCGGGGGTGGGGGGGGGCTGATCAATTTTTAACACAGCGGTGGTTTAGTTTTTGATCGAATACCATAGACCATTAAATAATTTTTAAATTTTATTAACATTTCGGGGGGGGGCCTGCAGCCCCCTCAGCCTCCCCCCTGGCTACGCCACTGAAAAATAGGTTGTTAATTAGGCGGAACAATTACAGTTAACAAGTAGGTACCTAACAAGTAACAACTAGTCTGATATTTACCGTTTTCACCAGTGCTGGGCAATAAAAATAAAGCTAAATAAATCAATCACTAACAAATGATTAGTTTCACTAAAAATATGTATAAATATTTATACGTGCTCTAATATAAAAATATATTGTAATTATTTTTTTTGACATAAATAACACATTAATACATCGTCTTATTCCTTTCCGATATTGACAAATTCAGTGCATTTATTAAAATGTATCAATTTTAAGCTATAAAAAATCCATATTACATGATTTAATGTTTATAAACTAGGTATTTAATCGTAGGTTAATCACAGATTTTTTTTTGCCTAACATTGTTTGCCACGCCAACTGTACGACTGTACCAGAAAATAACATAATTAATATTAATACACCTATATAGTACATAAATTTGTTCAAATTTCCCATCAAATATCAATATGATTGATCGACGAGATAAAAAACAACGATAAAAAAACCGTCGTGCATTCAAGTCCTCCCCAGTCCGGACGATTATCGACCGGTCATCCCAGTTCGCGGACAAGACGTAGGTATACTAGGTAGGTACTAGGTAACTATATAACATAATAACATACGACCAGCCATGAGGTCGGTGGATACCTACTACAAGCATGACTCGCGTATTCTCGTTTGCCGGCTTCGTCGGACGTCCGATCTCGGAGATTCTGTTAGCAAAATAATAATAATAGTAATAATAATAATAATAAAATAACGAACTCGGACAGCGTCACGGCGTTCGTTCGCGATGGCGTTTCGCGGCGCGATCGAGAAACCCCGGTCGCAACCGTTTTGTATACTCCGTGGCCCGGCATTCGTCGGTGGCCGAGCTGGGTGGGGACGCGGCGGCGGCGTAGACTGATAACGACGACCGCCACCACCGCTGCCGCCGCCACCGCCACCGCCGCCGCCGATTGGAATGCGGCGGCGGCGGCGGAGTGTTAAGAATGCAACCGATTCAAGATGATCAACAGGTGCATGTGCGTGCGTGAGCGCGTGGTCTTGTGTCGTAAATCGTAATTCGTGGCCGCCACCGGAGCCGCCACTCGGGCAGTTCGTTCCCGTGCGCTGCTATTGGTGGCGCGTATCGTCGCGCGTCTACTACACGCTCTCTCGCGTTATCGGGTGCCGCCGTTTCCGAATAATATTAAATATTAATAACAATAATAATAATTATTAATGATTTAAATAATAACAAACACACGACAGACGTATTTTAATACTGCGATTAATATTGTTATTAATATAAATATAGTACACGACGTTGTTGTTGTTTTTACGCGAAAAATCGGAAGTTTGTTTTTGTTTTGGTTTTTCTTCTCGTTTCGCTTATCTCGCACGCCCGTTTGAGACAGTGTAAATAGTGTGTTGTGCGCTTCCGCCCGCCGATAATAACAAAACAATAATATTATTATTACTACTGCTATCATCGATCGTCGGTGACTTTACAGTTCGCGATCGTGTGCCGGTCTCTGTACATGGTGAATAATAATAATATTATCGTCGTTGTCGTATGCTATTATAATGCCGCGTCGCCGCGGTCACCCGGGCCGTGCGATCTTTAAGATTCGGTAAATCGCGCCGTTTCGCAAGTGGTCGAGTGTTAGAAATCAGCGAACGCGGACGAGGGGCCGACGAGATCCCGTTTTGGAGGTATGTAAACGTCCCGGCGGCGATTCGGGCACGACCGAAAATTGTATCGTCGTAATAGTAGATAATATATTGAATTAAAGTTTAGTTGAACGTCGTGATCCGTGGAAGGGGGATGCACCTGACTACCTGAGTGATGTAGGACTCGGGTAGATCCGCGCAGGCTATCGGTCAATGTAGATAAAATGTACCTAACACAATATGTGGTGTCGGTTCGCAGAACAGATTTAAATCTAGATAATATATTATTTCAATCTATTCATTGCCGTTCACCGTTAAGTCGGTCGTTTACGGTCCATCCCGTCAAAGTCTCCGGCGCCGTCGCCGCCTCGGTGTTCTCCGATCCGTGGGAGACTTGGTTTATCTGTCATCGTATAACGATATCGTAAACATGCTGAACATTTTATCGTATTTGCGATATCGCCGCCACGTGCACCCGTTGCTTGTCGAATACAATAAATTGTTGTATCAACAAACCTCATTTGATTTGATTAAATTTCAATTAATATTAATATCATGGTCATCGCGTTCAAGGGTACCTACTGGCTACTACGTTGCACCGACGGTCGAGGAACATTTTTAGTCCGTTAAACTGCGGTCCAAACGGGCCAAACGTATTCGTATAGAAAGTGTTCTCGGACACGATTTACACTATATATAGTATAGTATAGTGTATAGTACAGCCGGTCGTGGAACGAAGCGTTTGAAAAGAACGGCTTACATATTATTATTATTTTGTATATTATATATGTACGTGTGTGTGAGAGTGTATGCAATGGTTGGAAGTGGCGCACTACTTTTTTTTTAGCAATGCAATAGTAACGTACCGCTTTGTTTCGGTAGCGTTTAGTTGTAGCGACACTAAAATTGTCCATTGTAAATGGCGTAAATTTCGGTACTTTGAACACTATAGTTACTTTTTTCAACCATTCATTTACACTTTCTAACTAATCAAACTCTATAAATTTATCCTAAACTAAAAGATGGATGTAGGACACCTATTATACAATTTAAAAAAAAAATTCACATATCTAAACAATATACCGAAATGCCATTTCACTTGAGATTTTCTTTTCTAAACCTTCGGGCGTATATACATCATTATTTTATCTGAAAAAAGAGTAGCGTTCGTCCATGAAGCTCCGTGCATTGCATAACATCGACTATGATGATTGTAACGACCTTTTTTCGTTATCAATATTATAAACGGTAGCGTCCCTCAATTAACGTATACTCAGAGTATGGAAAATTGAAAAATACAATATGGTATTTACCAAATTATCATTTTTGTAAGACCGAAATGTCAACTGACGAGCATAGGCGCGTGATAGACTATTCGTTGAATCGTATTTCGTCAGTGTTGAAATTGCGAAACAGCTTAAATGAATAGTTCGGACAGAGTTGAAAATAAAGAATTAAACGGCCTTAGGGCCGGTCGCCGCAATGACGTTCGAATGCACGAGGTTCGCGAAAACAAGCTCCGGCGATTTTGTTGATATTTTTTTCGTTAAATTCGAAAACGAATTCCAGAGAAAATAATTTTCATTACTGAATATTGCCACCGGACAAACAATTAACCGGAAACATGGTTCGAATACCTTGATATTTGCAGCGATGTGGACGTATGTAATTACTCGTGAATTTTCATCATCCGAACACAAACAAAATATACATTTATATATAATACTACGTGTATATGTCCTAGAACCTACTGTAACATAACGGTTCCAACAATCCTACGTGCGTTATCGAAATTTGCCATTTTACTGTGAGCGGTGTGGAAAAATTAGCGTAGGTAGGTGAATATTATTATTCATAATTAGTATTTGTAGTTGGCACCTCGTATTTTATTCGACAATATTTTATTCCATCATTTAAACGCTGTATAGGTCGTACGTGTCGAATGAATATCACGGAACTACGACTTTTTCCATTCGATGTATCATTTGTCACGTCAAATTTGTACAATGTTTACATGGCCGTTGTGTTGTTATCCCCGTGAACTCTGCCCTACAAAAGGTACAACGAAATTCCACAGTTAAACAACAATGGGAAGGGCTGGAAGTGCCTATATAAACAACAATTTCTTGTGTATTGCTGCACCAGGTAAACGTTGCGCATTGACGATTGCAGTACACACAACCCCTGCCTCCCTATTGTTTAAAAATAATCATTATCATTCGTTGCCGTCTTTCTTTTTTTTTAAACGTCTTATACGAATAGTTGCGGTCATCGTAATATCTATATACTGATTAAGCTACATATCGTCGATCCATTAAATGGCTATACGGTACGCTGCATGGGTATGCATTCGTGTTTTATTACATGCGTACCTATTGGGTCTTCTACGAGGTATATAATGTCCTTATTAACTAGTCCTAGACTTGTTGTTTGACACAAAACCAATTAATTTGACTTATAAGTTGTAAAACGGTGTATTGAAACTCTCGTCACATCGTTGACATTTTGTAAAGGTATATGTAATATACAATATATAGGTACACCGTGCTCTGTTGAAATGCATTTGTCATCTGTTCACGAAAACAAAACCAGTTTACCATTATAACCGCATTGCTGCGTTGCTGGAGCTGGACAGCATTCTGATTGGTGGACGGCTGATTTTGAAAGGAGAGAAAAACTACAGAGTTGAACTTCGGTCTAGTCGTCCATCATACAAAAATAAAATCTTACCTAAACGTAACGCGCGTGCACTCTCGGCGTTTCCCGTAAAACTTTCTTCGTTCGCAGGACGTGTTTCCCGTTTGAAATTGTTCACGATTTTGAAATTGCATTTGTGTGCTTGACTGACATATTATTGCATAGTCGTTCGAAGATTCGTATTTTTATAAAGCTATATGGTTCAATATATATACTATATATAGGGCAAACAAAAATGTAATTATGCGATGTCAAATGGCACGTGAGTGTTATTTTCTATCCATCCACAGTGCATTTGAAATAAATTGATACAATATTTTTACAGTTTTTTATACTCAGCCATGACGATAATAATTAAAATTTATAAATGTACATAAACTGAGTGTGTATAATATATGTATAAGCGAATCCGTTTAATACTCTAAATGGTTTCTGCGGGACATTTATGTCGTTTGATGAATTAAAAATAATGATAATGAAGCTATAATATATAGTATGATGGGCCGCAAGACAAGGAAACGTAGTACATATCTTCAGCGAAACAAAATGTCGCCAATGTTCGCCATTAACCATGCTCGTTAAAAGCTTGTTTAGTAATTTTGGTTCAATACAAACAGTAGTCCCTTTCGTCGTCTCAGAAGTGCACTGAGCACATTACTCGGACACTAAATGTGTAATAAAAACTAGATGGTTTGATCGGCTGAGCATTAAATACTTAAGTCCTGTGAATTATTGAAAAAGTATGTTGTTCTTTCATGACGGCCGTAGAATAGAACATTAGTTGATTGATTTAACTGTGACAATATTATCGCTATTGTGTTAATAAATTTAAATTCTAAAGAACAAAGACATCTTTTGTCGGTTGAATTTCTAGCAAAATTACAAGAAAAAAATCTAACTTTTATCTATTGATCGATACACATAAATTTTGATGCAATTATTTGAACACGAATAGAAAACAAAACAATGTTTGTACCTAATCATTAAACGTCCTCTCTCAGTTTCTCTAATTCCTTCAATGTTAGAAATGTTCTTTTTTAAGAACAAAAAAAAAACATAGTATATGCTGATGACAAATTGTAGCTTGCAAAACTTTAATCTTGTTAAATGACAAATAAAATATAGGTACCTACTTGTTTTTTGTTGAAGCGCTTTGGTATCTCTATTTCAAAATTCTATTCTACTGTAAAACGTAGGAGACAAATATAAATTAACTTTATTACTGTAATAAAAACTGCGCAACTTATCTGAAGAGAAATATAAAAGCATGATGAAACAAATTTATCTCTAAAATATTGTTTATTCATAGTCTGGAAAAAATATATCATCCGATTTTTATGTTTAAAAAATTTCATATTTCCTGTATTGACCAAGTTGTAAAAATATATATTCCTTCTTCAATTACATTCCCTTGAATGATTAACAATAAAAAATATTAAAAACGTTTGATTTTGATTATAAATTATAATATTATAAATTTAACATCTTTTAGATACTTAATATATAAATAATCGCTATTGCCGCTGCTATTACGTATTTTATGTATTTCTTATGTGATGGAAATTATGAAACAGCTAGTAATTAATCTACTATTGTATTCTACCTGTATGTGTAATATATATGTATTGATTTACATACATAAACACCATAGGTACCATCGTACTTTGTACATTTGATTTCAAGTCCAAAAATATTTCGAAACTTTGTACACAATAACCATTCATTAAATACATAAACTTCGTAAAAATAATTTTACACATATATACATACAAAATCCAATTTAAATTGTTTTTTGTCTATGGTATTTTTTTATTTTTCCATCCGTGTTAATAACAATTACATAATTCAAAACTGAACAACAACAGATAACATTTATATTTCAAAAACGTTGTAGATACGAATACTTCGAATGAATCCAGCTGCGAACAATATTAATTGGTTACACCCAAGTATTATTCAAACATTATGTTATAGATATGGTATTCATTGTATTATAATCTAGCTCGAAGATTGAACATATTAAAATGAAACAATTGGTTTTAATTGAAAAAGAACCTATGAGAAGAGATTTTAATTATATTAATCTCAATAAACCTATAGCTGATATTCTGGCCAACAATCGTTGTCCACCGACACCACGACCACCGGGTACCCGCTACAGCAAAATATTATATTTTTTAACATGAATTGCTTGTGTCATTTTCGCATCCAGAGAAAGTGCGTATATATAGATTCTTGTTTCACTGACGTTGAACATTAATCACAACGTTATTATATTTTTGTAGTAAATCATTTATCTTCACATAAAAAGTTTATTTATTTTTCATTATTTTTAATACTGACGAATTCATTAAAATTTATACTAGTTTGTAAATATCTCTTAATAATTTATTTTAATCCAAAATTGTTAAATCATTCACGATAATTACATTATATTAGCATTTCAAAATGAATATCGTTATCAAAGTTTTCACATGTTTAATTTTAAATAAATGTTTTTTAAATAAGAAAAGATAAAACTTTTGACGAGTTAAACAAAGATTAATTCTCAAAAGTACCTTATGTCACTATTAGCCTAAAACAAAATTTAATGAACCTGAATTACTATAGTTATTGTCAAGTAAGTACCTATATTCAGGTATGAATATTAATGAATTGTGTGTGACCACTAAAAGATAAAAACCATAAAAAAAGGTTCAATTCTAGTGTGGGTACCTATACACTTTTAATTTAATTTTTCCTTGACTGTTTGCTATAAATGTAATCAATATGTGTAAAAATATGTAAAAAAGATAAAAGTAAACAAACAAAATGTATTCATTAAAATACCACGTGTATATGTACTTTTATTATTAATTATAAAGTTGACAGATAATAACTACAAATTATTGCCCTATACCTAATTATTAATATGTGACACAATTTGTCATAATCAATCCATTTTACGAAAAAATAATTATTTGTATATCCTTGATAACGTAAAATGATAAAACATCTATTCTGTATATGTACAATTATGAGAAATTATATTCTCATAATGTCTACTTTCTATATTTCTTACAGACTTCGGAATGTTTAAGACTCAATATTAAATTAATATGTCAATAAACTCTATTATACATAGTGTACAAAAAATATATACGATATAAAACTTATCATGCAAATAATATTCATTTTCCATACGGTTACTTACTATGAATGAACAATAAAATCCACTGATTAAATAACTGTAGAAATATTCGCCAATACGCACAAAGTTAGGTGTGTGTATAATTTGATCATTCAAAGCGAACATAAAATGTAGGTATGGAACATCCACATTGAATTTATATTAAACGCATATAAAATGAATCATTTATTTTAAAGGGCCAATTCATACAGAATACTTTGAATAATAACGTATATACTACATTGTACCTATATTTTAATGAACGTAAATAATGAAATCTTCATAAATATTTATTATTTATTATCATTAAAATGTACAAAATATTATAATATCATATTAATATATTATAAGATTATTATACAAATGCGAAATGCTTGTAAATTGTATACATAATATTATTATTATCTTCTCCAACACTCGAGATACTCTTAATAAAAAAAAACTTGTTTTATTGATTATTTGGTAAAAATGTTATCATTATTTTTGGGATTAAAAATTTAAACGCAATAAGTTGTACAATGTTTTTAATTTTAATTTTAACTGGGGGGGAAATGATAGCTTTATTTACTTTATCGCAGAGTTTGAACAGCTGGACGTTATATCTATAATATTAAAATATACCTATAATAAATAATAGGTCAAAAGGCTTATTATTAATATTAATTTGTGTTTGTTTTAATTAGTCGCTCGGGAATTAGGTGAACGTATTCATTATGGCTTATGAGTTATCGCACAGAAGTAAATATAAAACTATTCAAAAGTTTTGTTGAAGAAAAACTTTATAATAAAGAGAACAAGTCATTATATATCAATTACTCTTGAAAGTTGTAAAAACTGTATTGAATATTAAAATTTAAAAAATATGAATAATATGTATTGTATACAAAATCAATATTTTCAGATGTAGGTACCAACAATCGAAACCTGAGAAATATTTATAAAACATCTTATAAACATCAAGTGGTGTCGTATTTTTATATGATATGCATAAAATATGTCTGTACTTGCATAAACCATCATACTGTTGGCGTATAGTCTGTTGACGACGATTTATTTTTTAACTCCTATAGTGTCGTAATTATAAGTACTTATTACAAAGATATGTGATGTATAGAGTATTTGTATATTCAGCTTATGAATTAAATATATAGGTACTATTAGGTAGGTACGGCAACTAATCCGTAAGAAAATCTAAAAAGATTCTAAAAATTATATGTACCTACGCTTAAACTGTCGTCAATAAAAAAAATGTCTATGTTGAGCAATAAACATGAATTTGTCGTATGGTATTTCGTTTTTGCATATGCTATCGTGTATTTTTATTATAAAATGACGAAGGACACACAATTCAATTAAAAACGTTGTTTTATAAAGGACCGTAAAATGATATCTAGTTGAAATATATTGACCAGATATATATAGGTATGTTATGTATGTATAGGTGGATCGCATTGATTTAGATGAACGTCATGCTCGATTTACATATTAGTGTATTATATAGTCGACTGAATTATATTATCTATACCTATGATATACTGATAAGTTTTTTTTTGGCAAAGAAATTTTGCTTACGAAAAACGATCTTGATCAAAAATGTTTTAATGGTATTTCAAAAACAAATACCTAATATAATTATTTATTGAATCATTTTGTCTATAAATTTTATGTTTGAATAAATCTCAATGAACGTACCTATAATATAGTCTGAATATATTACTATCAAAAGGTTATCGTTGCAACATCAATTTACTACAATTTTCATATTTTCTGTTATTTAAAAAACAAGAAAAAATCTAAATTAAAAAAGATTATGATGGGCTATACAGTAATTTATACTACTTTCTAGTAAATTCTACTATATTTTCCATTGTTTCAAAAGAATCAAATCAATTTTGTATATTTTACAAATTCAATTACAATTATTGACATTTCGTGTGCATTGGAAATACCTCGAAAAATACGTTCTCTAAACCCGTCATGACATCATACATACACTTCCCTAATAATGCTGTGGTCCGATACAGAAAAAAATTATTGAACTACCTGAAATATCTCCGCACAGAATAAATAAAATGCTAAATTTATTCGTATTGAGGTTTGATAGATTCATTTTTAATTTTAATATTTACGAAACGATACGGAAATTATGACTAATTTCTAGTATCTATATACCTACACATTTTGTTTGAATTAATTTATGAAAATAAATAAAGTACATTCATAAAACAATGTATTGATTGTTTTTGTAATTACAAGCTAATTATATCTTTATATAAAAGTTAGTATAGAATAATATTTTATTGGAATATTGTTTTATGGATTAGAAATCATTTTCAAAACTGTTATTAAATAGTTCCTGTTACGTATTACTAATTATCAAGAGATATAAACAATAAATGTAAACAACTTTTTAATTTTGAAACTTTGCTTTGCAGCATATTATAATATAGTACTTTGTGTCTTAATATATTATTGTAATTTAAACATTTTTATGACGTTTAAGTTAAAATTAAACTATTATCACTGCTTTCTAAAAATCAGTTAATACATATCTGAGATTGTAATAAAGGATTATTGCCTTATGCTGAGGATTTATAGAACATTTTTTGAAATTATACATAGTTATTATTAATGATAATAATATTATTGTATTCAATTTACCAGAATTTTATCGGTGTACTGTATTTTTTCTCAGTCGTGTTTTTGATATATAAAAGATAATTTTTAAAGTTTAAACCAAAACCTTGAAAATTTTTGCCTTGAAATTAGTTTCGCTGAAAATATATAATATATATTATATAATGTAGGGATCTGGTATACACTGTAGTTAAATAAATAATTTTGCAAGCCAACAAGCTGAAAGTCAACAGCCGGAAAATATTTTACTTTACTAAAAGTCTTTATAATTTCAAATAATGCATACTAGACACGAGGATACGAATATCTGTTTTATACATTTTTAATGCAAATAATAATGATCTTTAAAAATAAATTACACAGTCTGAAAATCTTGATATAAAATGTAATGCGTAGGTTAGGTATGTATATATGTATACTATATAGTTTAGGTCATTTTCATAAAACCTATGATTAATTTTACAGAATCAAAAATTCTATTTAATAGGTAAATATTAAAATATGCGCACAAAACACATGTTTAATCGTTTGTTAAAAATTAAAGCTAAAAAAATATAAGGCACAAATAATATAATACATTATCAATAATAATTATTTTTCGGAAATTAATATACATTATAGTTATGGTTTTTTTTTACTGAATTATACACTTACCTACAGTAATGTTTTATTCGATTAAAGCTTAAAAAAAACTATTAGTTGTAAAAATAGCTATAAAAAGGGATTAATTTCATGTATTTATGTTTTTTTAATCGAAGATTTTAATTTGTGTTTTGATAGATAGAATTCATTAGATAAAAGAACTATATATATATTGTATTATGACGAAGAAATTAAAAATTATCAAATAGTGCTTATTTAATTGACTCCGTTTATTTATAAGGTCGTATACTGTATTATTTAGTGAAAAAAAACGGTCGAAATCGAACAATTTTTAATCATGTAAATAATCTACACTTGTTTTGATTCTTAAAAATAAAAAAATATTACAATCTAGATAATTTTCCAACCGATTCAGCGCATTCCATGCAGATATTTTACTCAGTCTTTGTATTTACGTCTATCCTCGTTCATTTTATTTTATATACATTTATATGCATACGAACACGTCGTCATAATAATAATAATATAACGTTCGTTTCCGGATTAAGATAAAATTCTTCAATGTTTCGTTTTCGCCCGGCTCGGGTTTGACGACACAATCAGAATTTGCACGTCCGAAACTCGTTTTAGATATTAACACGGCTATGCAATTTCAACGAAACTGCTAACCCGCTCTACGCATCATTATTATAGTTGTAGGTACCGTAACGACGACTGACGAGGGATCAGAGCCCGGTACACCTTTACAATATTATATATTTATTACCATAGTTTTGGGTGCACGCTGTACATGATATTCAATATTGTAATATACAGATACCCGCGCGGTTCTTTTTTTTATTTACACGATATTATAAAATAATACCTATGTATTAGTTATTAATAAACACAAACCGAATGATTGGTTACCTACCGCGGTAGGTAGTCCATTTTTTCGACCTGATACGGATCTGTTAGCGTAAATAGGTATGGTATGTATCCTGCTCGATAATATCACGAGCTCTATACTCAGGAACCTGTGAAACGTGCTCTTGTTACATCGCCATATATACATAATATAGAGGTGTCCGCTTATTATTATTATGACAACTACTCAGTGTATTAAAAAATCGACATTTCTGTGCTTACACGCATCGCGGTGTATATAATGTAATTATATTAGTACACGCGGCGTCTCGTAGGTACGTCTAAACTACTGTAGAGGTATACACTATACGCATAATATATACAGAGTGATTAACCAAACATAATCACCCAATTTCTTCCTTTGATATTGCATTTATTTAAACTATGGTTGTGGGAGTTTTTTAAGTAGGTATTCTTGAAGGCCAGATTTTCAAAACCTCTGATTTGGTTTATACCGTAGTGAAATGAACTTGTTTTTTTAAGAGGAAATATTTTGTTGCAACTAAATCAATATTTGAAGGATTAGATCCTATAAGTTATAAAACCTTATGCATAGGTACGAAGGATGATAAATTTGTCATTAATAATGGCTTTTACAAAATTGAAAGTTAGCTTATTCCTATTATACTTAGATAATTTTTACAAATCATGAGATATTTTATAAATTAATAATTTTTTTCTATATTAATTTACAAATAATTATTGTCATAAATCATGTGTGTTTATAGACATTATCTTCTACACTTATCATCATGGATTATTGTACTTAGTACTTAAATTTTTATTACTCAGAAACCATACTCGTTTTAATTTCGATATATGTATTAGGATTGTATATAAGCATTTTCAAAAGGCATCTTAACAATTTTCAATAAAGAAGTGTGGTTCTCATATGAAAAAATGACGTTTATATCACCACTGCAGTACCATTCTCAACAAAATTGAATATTTTATTATTTTTTATCGTTCTTTTTTGTATGACAACATGCATCTTTTTATTTCACATTTTGAAGTAAACTATTTTTCTGTTAATTCATTGATATTTTAAGTTTAGCTAAGTAGCGAGAAGTGACACAGGGATACTTAGAAAAATGTTGACCCACTACTTTACTCGTCTAAACTTTAAATAGGTTCTATTATAACCGAGTAATAACTATTCGATCGAAATTTGATTTAGATATGAATCGACATTTTCTGAATAATATTCTGCTTCAGATGCATGTTGTCATTGGAAAGAGTAAAACAAAATTTCAAAATGTTAACCATTAGAAATAGTAAAAATATAATTGTTTTAAAAACTTTGATGCGTTTCGAGATAACGATATTGTTAGCAACTGTGAAAATAATCGCCCTGTGCCTGTGATGCGTATATAAAATCATTTTATTATTAGTATATACTATAATATAGTGTAAGTATACTCACGTCGTACAGCGATCCACATAATTAAGTCGACCGAAACTTTATGACCAATATTATACAGGTGTAGGTACTCGTATTATTTATCGTCGATGCGATCGATATAATATTACTACTATACATTATACACAATAATCATCGTTGGAATAATCTCCGCGTGAATATCTGTTAGAATCATACACCGACAGCAACGCGACCGTTATAACATACAGGTGTAATACCGCCGGCCATGGATCCCGATGACGATATTATATTATAATATAATATTATGCAGATAAAATATAATACTCTCTGTGTGCGGGGGTGACGTTGTGGGTCGGATTTCGCTGACATGGTCCGAGTGTATACAATGGTATATTCGTGTTTGCATACTATTATTATACATACACACATAATATTATTGTTACTACGGTACCAGAGTTAAGGCGGGTAAGTCGTTATAGGTATCTAAACAACGGGAACGTTATAGGACGCTCGCAGTCTCTCCGAGAGAACCGAACCGGTATATACGAGACTATACTAGGGATGTAACCTATATAATAATTTCTTATATATTTATATACGTATTCTGTGGTTACTTATAAAGCGGTCGCAGTTTGTACGCAAGAGGAAAATATAATATATATATTATATAGTATAGGAGAATATTCATAGTATGCATACATTACATCAGGTATATACCATATCTGACGTATTTTATTACCGCCTCCGTCTCTAAACTTGCGAACGTGTAAAAATACATCCACGCAGATCGGTCGTAAAGTATTAGGAAACGGTGGTTATATATACATATAGAACTAAAACGCCTATCGCATAAAATATGTGGTATAACCCTTGCTTCTGAAATATTTAGAAAACTTTTCGGGATCTCAAAAACTAAAATGTTTATAATATTATACAAGTTTAGAAAACCTGCGAACAAAATATATTAACGTTAGTTAATATTTATATATACTATTATAAAATACGCGTGAAACATCGCGGGCTTGAAATGATTTCTGTACAATAGCTTCTCCCTTGAACTCGGAGTTCTATCGAAGACTCGAATTTTGTTTCGTTTCCCTTGAACTTGAGAGTTGGGTACCGATAATACGCCTCAGAGAATGCAATTATGTTTTTTTTTTTATCAGCGTTCGAATCCCGCTACGTAGGTATTGCCAATAATTATACATACGATCGACGCGCGTGTGAATAACGGCGTTGATGGACGAAACGGAAACTGTAAATGTCTATGTGTTTGTAATGTGTACGTATAGGTACATATCACTGCAGCTTCTTGCGGGACATATTATAAATTATTTAAGTGTTTCTGAGTTATTACGATAAGTTTTTGTTTTATATATTATACGGTATAATGTCTCACCGCGGGCTTTGAGCGTAGGTACCCGAGACAATGTGCAGTGTATGTACGCATAGAGTTAATCTAAATTTAAAAAAATATTAATCCAGACACTCGTGGCGTCCTAATAACGTGACACGCGTTTCCATTTAAATCGATCTTGCCATGATTTATTGTACGAATTCGAAATTATAATGAGCACAGCGAAATACATAATATACTAGGTCTATATATCAGTTGCGTAACTATAAAATATACTACGTAAGTCGTTTGTGGAAAAAGCCAAGGGAGTTGAGAGCAACCTGGGCTGCTTCAAACAGTCGGATGGATGGCCCTACAACCCGTTATTGATTCTAACCTAACCTCTTTAGTCTTTTGTAAATATTCTAACATTTTGATTTGTGAAAATAGTAATTTTTTGTACGTAATTTTTACTACAAGGTAATATTCACCAACTAACACAAGCACAACCATATATAGGTAATTCCATATGTCTGGAGAAACAAATATAGAGGTATCTCCGATTTCCTACGACCCGCTCAACACGAGTGACGACGGGTCTACAATGTGTGGCCAACTTGTAATATTTCCAGTCTCTGGTCAAAATAACGTGTCGTGCTCCTGCAGGTATATAATAATATGGACGATGACGATATTATTATTTTATACGCATTATATTATGTGGTGTACACGCGGACATCAGATTTCGCGACGACGAAGGCAAAGACAACAACAAAATAATAATATTACGATCTCGGCGGTTCGGTTAATATATATATATATATATATATAATATTGGCGAGTAAAAAAATCTTACACACAGGTCATGGAACCTGTTGTATGCGTGTGCGTGCGTGCGTTCGTGCGTGCGTGCTCGTACCTATATGTGTGTACGCTCGCATATTATATTACTATATATACACACTAAACTCTACTCTCTCGCCGGCGCGGGCGTCACGATTATTATTATTTTTTCTCGACATTTTGGGAACCAATTGGACAATATAACATAATATATAAATGTATCCACGCGAGAGTATAATATAATAGTTAGTAGGTAATATAATTATTGTAAACGGCACATCGAAAAATTCGTCGTTCGTACCTCACACTGCGGGCAACTCGCTCGCACATATTATTATCATATCGTAATGATATGTATATATAATATAATATTATTGTTATTATTATTATTACTATATAACTATTACCACCATATAATGCCGCGCTCGCGGCTTCGTGTGTATCGTAAAATATGATTTTAATTTCCGGGCAACCCGTCCGCGTGGAATGCAGATGTGGCGACTCGACTCCCGCGGGCTGCGCGCACGTCCTCTACCCAATATATAATGTATCCCCCTACCCGGTTATAGGAATCAACTTACCGCGTTATACACACATCACCGGCGACCCAACCGCACTCGGCGAGTGCCGCGTGGAAACGACCGAGTCGGCCAACGAGGAGGTTTAAGTACATAGGCACCACACACACACACACACACACACACACACACACACACGATGTACGTATATAGAACACTATATACTTGTGTACACCTATATACATATGCGATATGACCGACCCCCTCGAGAAGTCCCCGCAAAGTGTCTAATTAGTGTGCCGCAGCCGCCGGTCGGTCGGTCGGTCGACCGGTGACCTTGAAATCGTCGCAGCCACAAATTATATCGTGTGTGCCACCGCTACGATTTTATTATTATTATTATTATTTTTTTTTTCGTGTTATTATTACCTTTTTTTTATTTCGACGACGACGTAAAAAAACCGACCACTATTGTCTTTTGTATCTGCTGCTGCTGCTGCTGCTGCTGCCGCCGCCGATGCTATTCACTCTATATATTTTATATCGGCCTCAGCAGCCGCCGCCGCCGCCGCCGCCGCTCGCAGAGTATATTATTCATCGCATGCACCACACAATCGGCCGACGATAGGTCCAAGGACGTTGGGTTTTTCGATATAATTATGACGTCTTGCGTCTCCGTGGACCGCGGTGACGACGGCGGCTGCGGCCTTCGCGAAAGTTCCTACACGTAGTGACGGCTCGCATCGCGGTGTCCAACGCACTACACGCGCACTTACAATATTATTATTGCGACAAATATCGTGCGATCATAATATTCCATGTATACAATATTATTGTAATACATTCCTATGCATCGTTAATGCACGTGCGTCTAACCCGACTGCTCTGTAGCAGACGGTTTTTTCCTTTCCGCCGCTCCGTCGTCTCGTCCGAACGCCGCCGCGTCTATATTCGTCCGCGGGTCCGCAGCGTATAGTAATAGTCCCCCACGCACAGCGCTCGTGCGACAAGTCCGGCGATATGAGTATTACACATTATCATTATTATTTATTATAATATTTTTTAAAATAATTACGAGTAAATTGTATTGATGTGTTACAAACCACTCTATTTGTCGTGTTATAATGACGATGCAATCGTTCAGCCCACTGATCGCGTATTCTGATTTGCTGGAAAAACGACGCGAGTATTGCAGTAAGACCCACTACAGCATTTACTATACTTACTGGGTAAGCATAAGCATTCTGTACTTGCACACAATACTATTGTATCGTTCGTCCGTCCGCGCCATTAGCGTCGACTCGCGGATAATAACATTATTATTGTTCTGCGTTTAACCCGATTTCTGACGTGGTTATATAGGTGTAGAATAATATAATATAATATTTTAAAAAAAAAACCGCGTACAAGTACACCTTACACTTATAATACGTACCCGTACGCACAAATTTATTGCCATTGTTAACGCAACTCGACCAAATTACAGAATTCGTATAGACCCGCGCCCGTCCTTGACCTTATATACTCGCGAACCTACTCGTGGAAGGGGAGGGATCGTGTATGCGTATACGTTACACACGCGTGTATAATAATATACGTCATGTATAGTATTTACTAGAAAATAATATTTTTTTTTTTAACCACAACGCGTTGTTTCCGTATCTGAAATATTGTCCCGCTCCTTTGAAAATAAAACAATAACGACTCGGGACACGTGTACGAAACGAAACGTTTGAGGCTCCGAATTATTTCAAAACTTGGTACGATTTGTTGTTTTGTCTATACGCGTTCCCATACCTATAGTGTTGACTGTTGAATGCCGATTAATTTGTTACGCAATCAGAATCACTAACAAACATTATTATATATTAATAAAATACTGCATTTGAAGGTGTAATTTTTTGGGTTGTTTATTCGTGATGACAATAAATTAATAAATTAATACGTCTCAACAAACAATTATTCACAAGTACCTTTGAGTAAACAAGATTATTTTAATTGCAATTGCACATTTTGTGTTTGCTTAGGCACTGACAATATAAAAGTGTTAATTTACTGATTAAACAAAATATAATTGTTTTTGCTTAATTTGTGTAATACCGTGTATCTTTTGAAGTAACACTTTACTTTTGTAAAAGTATCTACATAAAACAATGTACTTAAATTTCATCACATATAATCATAAGTAACTATACCGCGGTTATCTATACATAGCTGCAGGTAACGGTTATCTACAGTTTGTAAATTGTAATTTGTAATACATTATACTAAGTACGTAGGTACCTAATTATTGAACAAGTGGGATGTAATTTGAATCATTAATTTGGTATTTTATCATTCATAAAGATGCTCATATTAAAATCAAATAATCCAACTGTAAATTGTCTATTCTTTGTTATTTATGTTGTTTTATTACAATTTGATTTATGTAATATGCAACATACCTAATTTTATGATAATTTAAATTAACTTCACCATAAATCAATATGTAACCACAAATTAAAATTAAATGCATAAAATTGGATTTGAAAAAAATATTTTTTGTCACAACTCATTGTAGTTCATACCTATGGCTATAGATAGAATTGCTTATTTGTTGGAGTTCGGTAAATACTATTGCAAATTCGTAAGATCCTTCAATAAAAAGTATTAAAAAGTATATTCTAGGGTATTCTTGTATTTTTTGGGTTGAACAAATAATATTTGAAGTTTCTAATTCTGTATTTGACCTAAGGCATGACGATATATACTATCTTTCATTGATAATGAAGGTAATTTCATGACTTTTAGCTCTTCAATTAGTGTCTTTAAACATAAATTCATTATTGACAACACAATTTATAAAATACCATTTATTTTCAGAGTTTAATTAACGTTTGTTTGGGAGTTGAATCAAACTGTCTATACGACTATACAAGTATTTCACATTCTCTAAAAACATGAGTGACAAAATAATATTCTCACAAATCACCCCATGAGAAACAGACAGATATACCAAGTCGCAAACAATTATAATCAGTTTAAAATTCCTATGTCATTATTGAATATTTTGGATTAAATTTCACCAACGTAAAAGCAATAAATAAAACACTTGCCAAGTTTTTGT
The DNA here is from genome assembly GCF_001856785.1 of Myzus persicae. Taxonomy (NCBI): domain Eukaryota; kingdom Metazoa; phylum Arthropoda; class Insecta; order Hemiptera; family Aphididae; genus Myzus; species Myzus persicae. The sequence continues at coordinate 56,068 of NW_019101750.1, read as the reverse complement.
GCCAAATAAGGTATTTTGTCGCATTGTCTTCCCCGACATTCTAAAGTGGTATTATTATAGAACTATTAGTAAAGAAAGCACGTTAAATAGTGGTTTCGAATTGCATACAAACCTTGTTTAAAAGTTACATATTATTTGAGTTAGATTCGAAAGTCATACAAAAGAAAAACGTAAACTAACACACAATTATCTGATTTCTAAAAATTACGTTTCAAATGTATTGAGCTTTGTCAAAATAATGTGACTTGTGAGTCCCATGTATTTACTCGTAAAAGCGAGATCTTTCGAATATTTTCCTATAACATTGCGTGTAGATTTTATAAATATGTATGAATTTTCCAAATATTCAATGAATAATACATTTTGTTTTAGGTAAACAAGCAATTAATTATTCAAAATTATTATTTTTAGTTCCCAGAATACATTCTGCATTGTAGATAGGTACTTATAATTAAGTTGTGTAGGAAGTGCAAAATTTGTCTTTTATAACTGCATAAACTTTTTATCTCTAACTTTGGTATGTTTGAAAATATGTTAATGCGAAGTTTCTGACTTTTGAGTGATTTATATTCAACCGAATTTCTTATTTGTTCAGTTTAATTTTATATAACGTTATGTTGGTAGGATTTATGCAAGATAAGCCTATAAAAAAGTAAGTTTTATCAGTTAATTTTACAACTTTTATGCAGGCACACGCAAATAATGGCAATAAGTAATTCACTCGGTTGAGCATAAAAATGTGTAAACGATTGTAAACGATTGTAAAACTTACATTTTATTTTACAATTCAATTCTATCGGTATGTTAATAATCAACTATCGATGAATCCCTCTAACGATATAGGTTTATGTATATTTAATTGGAGGTCCCCATCATGTTTGTTCACCTTAGTAACTAATAACTATAGGTATTTTCTAATTCAGTTTTTTGAAATCTTTACATATATAATTCTACTGACGTGTGTATGTCACTGAATTCCGCCTAAACGGCTGGACCGATTTGAATGAATTTTTTTGTATGCATTTGGCCCATTTGGGTAACGTCCTGGATGGTTTAGATTCACCATTGGACTCGATAGGTCCGACCCGGGGAGTTGCTTAAACAGGGATTTTAAGATTTACGAAGAAAATATTTGTTTATATACGGTTGCTATTGGTTATAGGAAAAATATAAATATCTTCAGTAGAAATTGGTATTGTTTTTTGTTTATTGGTTGCCTGTAGTGGTTAATCGGGCAGATCAGGTATAAGCATGCATACAATTGAATTTTCGCACATTGCCTACCATGATGGCTGAGTTGCTCTTATATTATAGCCGCTCATCGGCGTGTCCGCAATCAAAATAAAAATAAAACATATTATTTATATAAAGTACTCATCAAGCGGGGTCTGCAATCCACAGCAGGTAGGCATAATATACTGCTCGCATTATCACCGTCGAGTCTCATATAGAGTTGACATTTTTAACGGGCAACACAGTGCACGGGATCAGCTAGTATAAATATAAAATATTAAGTACAGTGTTGGTTTTTTTGCAGCTATATATTTTTAAATAATTCGTTATTCAACACAATGTTTTACTATTACTATATTATATATTGTGTCTATTGTCTAAATATAATGTATTGAAAATTCGCAGTTTTTATATTTTAGTAACTAATCCTAAAATATTAAAAATAACTTAGTGACTAATAATAATTATAATAATAAATAATAATTTTAATAATTTTATGGAAATGTCTGTATACGATATGACTATTTGGCACTGATATTACGTGTAGGATCCACTACATGTTCTACAATCCGTAAGAAAAAAACGATGTAATAAAATTAACGTTTAATTGCTTTAAAGAAAATCATATTATTATATAATATCATCATTCGTCTCATATTATAATAATAGAACAAGTCTATTAATATAATACTCTTGCATAGTACAATAAAAATATGTACTCCAATTTCTATGATTATAATATTATAAGGTTTATATTATGTAATATGTAAATGCTAATTGAAATCCATGTAATTTACATTATCATTGATTCCTGTACAAGAATAAAAGTACACACAAAGTTAAAATATAATGTATAATATAGAACACAAATTATTTTTTATCGTGAACAACCATTGCTATTTAAAATTGTTGTGTAAGTGTATAGTCCGTAATACATTTTGTAAAATGTGTTTCCACGAATCATTATACGTGCAGGAGATATTTTACTGAACGTTTTTTTTTTTGTAAACTCTGGACATCTGTTTATCTCAGTGATCACAAGAAAAACATAATCTATAGATTACGTGTTATAATAATATATTAATATTTGTATCTGTACCAATTATTTTATTAAAAGTTTTTTCACAACATTTTGTTTTATCATAGAGTACACAAACAAAATTTATAATTTCATCCATTTCGAAACCTATTTGATTGAAACTCGAATATCGAATAAAACGTATTTTAAATATAAAACAACTTTTAAAAGTTAACCATATATATACCTAATATATTATATATTACAACTGATTTATTAATAGTAATTATCATATAAATACAACATCATTAGTATTTAGTTTAAATTTTAATTGACTTCTAATTCTCTTCACTTATATTTTTAATTAATATTGGGTTCTGGTTCGCTTTTTTTTTAAATAATTAATATTTTTTTTTTTTTACAAGAAATACACAATCTATACAATTAAGCACAATAAGTATATATGAGATAAAGGTAACAAAACATTATGGAGTTACGTGAAAATAATTAATATAAGAATTTTTTATTTTCATTAATTGATATTATATGCAGGATCAACTATACGATGTGTGTTTTGATAGTATTTACGCTTCGAATTTATAACAATATTAAAACTATGAAGTTATATTTATGAACATTACATGTTTGGCTTACCGTTGAAATGTCAAAAACTTTTTGTCTGTATATATTCTTAAGTATATTAATGGTATAATAATTATAATATATACAAATTTAGTTGATATATTTAATTTAGCGTTTGTTTTAGTATGCAAATACATATACGATCTATATAGCTAGTATATATGGACTTGTTTATTAATATACTATGGCCCATAGGTACCATATTACTTTTTTTATTGTACTTATTAAACGTATGAATGTTATAAAATGTAGGTTGGTATTAATATTATTATTTTATATGCCAAAACCATATATAAAATTGCTAAGTACATTATTAATATTTATTGTTGTAAAAGACGTAGGTATTTAAAAATCATATAATCTATTAGTTAAAGCCATACCGTATGTATAATTGTTAATAAGTCACAGTAATAAAACAAACTTGACGCTTATAACTTTTTACTTATTAAGTATCGCATATACCGAGACACTTGTTTATACTAAACTTTTTTTTTATAAAACTATTTCTTGTTAGGTATATACTTGATAATATACTTCTTTATTTATACGTATATAACAATAACTGCAAAATGTTCTGTTTGAATGTAAATATAATATGATATAATGCTATAATACGAACCATTACATCGTTATAATGTTAAAAAAATAAATAAAAATGAACGAAAACGGTGGACTTTTATTTATGAACTTGAGGAACCGGAGTCATCATCATGTTTTAAGTATGAAGAGATACTAGGTTTTCAAAAAAAAAAAATAATAATAATAAAATGGTTCAACTATTATTCATTTAGAAACATTTACAATATTTTGTTTTATCTGCACACAAACACTATGATATAAAATATGTATAATAATGAAGTATAAATTAAAATTAAAACATCGTTTAAACGACCGCGTCGGCGGAGTAGCAGTGAGGTAGGATTATTAAATTACTTAGATCAAGGTATATTAATATGGTACGTAAAAGACTATAATAATAATAATAATAATAATAATAATAATAAAACGAAAAAAGAAAGAACGAAAAAAACGTCTCTTCGGACTTGTGGCGAGGGAAGTCGGGTGCGGCCCAACGTGACGATCCTTCGGCAGTGAAAAAAAAACGGAAAAGTGGTTTTTTTTTTCTTTATTGCCACTAGACACTGTTACTATGTATAATATGTATAGATATTATACCGACTGATATTCGAATGGCGTCCCCGTTAAGTATAAAAGTGAAAAACACACGATATTATATTAAATTCACCCCAAGGATTTGAATTCGTGTTTTAATACAAATTGGTCCAACACAAACGCACACACAATTATAATTTAGGACCATTGTCAAGAGATCGGCTATATATTATGTCGTCGTGCTTAGTGGTCAAAGTGGCGGCATTGTGACGTGACTCCTCTTTTATTCATTTGCATAATATATTTTCATCGTAACACTACTAACACTTAATTAATTTTACGAACATCAACCCTCTCCTACATCTTGGTGAATTATATAATTTTTAAGTATAGGAGAGTTGTAATCGGACGTGACGTATTGTTTGTACCCAAAACAAAGTATATATAGGTAGCGATACAAAAAATAATTTTATCGCGGGTCTTTGCAAGATATTTGTATATTTTATACTTTGTCTGTCCGCAGTTTCCAAATTCAAACTATTGAAAATCGAGAAATTCGAGGAATGTAATTTTTCATATTTGTATTCCCATCGTCCTTTACGCTTATTTTAATCCACTTTTTGGACCACGTGCGACCGAGTGCAAAACGCTGTTACGATACAAATTCGCAGAAAACGCACACACGCGAGCGGACGATCACGCTTGCTTGCTCCTCGGATATGTGTGTAATAATATAATAATAACGCCTCTCAGCCACATGTCCGACAGATGTTGTTGTTGTTTTTATTTTTAAGGGTGGCGACGACCGCCGCGATTATACACGTATATAATATGTACGAGAGCGCTGTGTAGTATTAATAAGTCGAATAATTTTTGAAAACCGACCACCGTCATAACCAAGTCCGACGTGTGTGATGTGTGTTGTAGTGCGTATGTTATAATATTGTATATTATATATGTTATATTATACAATTGTATACATATATATATATTATATTATACTTATATTTTATATACGTGTGTATACAGCGTAATATTCGGTCAGTGTAGTGAAAATTGTTGCACGTACACGACACACAAAGACAGAAGGTACTATGTGAACCTACGTGCTAGCTATCGCTCGCCGTTTGCTACTGCTGCAGCTGTATCGGCTGTGTGTTTACGTCGAGGTGTTGTCGTATATGGTGCAGGTTGATAAGTATATAATAATACAGGTAATAGAATACTAGCTGAATTACCCGGCTTCGCCAATGTGTATAAAAAAAAAAAAAAAAATAGTTTTGTTTTTTTCATATTTACAATTTATCCCTATAACTTCTCCGAACAATTCTTATCTACACGACGGACAAAAAGGATAGGTTGCAGGTAGCTGGAAACCCGCGGACCGCCATGAGCTCGTGCCGTGCAGTGCAATACGTATTGGCGATGAATAATTATAATTATTAATTACGCTCCATTAAAACGTAACATTTTTGAAAATCCTTTCTTATTGCTCGGTGAAAAGATGAGAAGAACCTCTATTCCAATTTTCAAGTTCGTACGTTGCGTAGTTTTTGAGTTATAGTGATCAGTGACTAAGTGGTATTTGGATTTTATATGTATAGATTATGCGTATACTGTAAAAACCAAATGCCTATATTTAATCATTTCGTTGATCGTGATCTTGAGTTTCCTGGTAAAATATAATTTAAGATTCCGCGAATTGGTATACACCTAATATTATTACTATGTGTACATAAAAAATAATACATAATATAACTATTATATAGAAGGTGGGGTTTATTTCTTGAAAAATTACATATTTGGATCAATTTTGGGAACCCGCTTTGTCTAAATAATATTATGCTCGTGAGCACTAAAATGATAATATCTTTTGAATCATTGGTGAATAACATTTTATCGTTTGGGCACATGTCAGATACTAATTTGGAAAATTTTAGTTGTATATTATAGGCCATAATCTCGAAACATATTCTATATTTTGTATATTAACTTCTGTAAGAAAAAATAGACCGTTGTAAAAAAGGAGAGTACCCAACATATTTTTGACAGTGACTTGCTCATTTAGCGCAAAGAAGTGAGAATCCTTTTTTAATCAAATGGATCGCTTGTACATTTTAATAGGGCGAATGTGCTTTTAAAAAAAAAAAAAAAGATTTTTTTAATTCTTTAGTTGCCCAGGACCCCGAAGTGGCTTTAACAAAACGTGACAGAGGAATATAATGCGTTACCCGGTTATTTTACTTAAGGTTTTCCTGAGTTTCCCATAGTATAATATATAATTGCAATAAATCCTCATTTCTAGACAAAGGTCGGCATACAGTCGTAAATGCGTATGAAACCGTCTATTCGTTCAAGGAACCTGTGAATAATATAGATGACTGTGCATCCTACCTTGATCCGTGGCGTAATCCTCGGGTAACGGACAGTACGTGTCCGTCGGGCTGGAGGTGATCAAGACTTGTTTCGTCACTACCAAACACTATTAGAATACCTACGCACTCGTGAAAATTGTCGATTATGGATCGAGATTCGTTAGCCGCAATATATTTTATTGGGAATATCCAAGTCAAACCTTTGAAAATAGACCTGACATAAAAATAATAATAAGTATTATTAGACATTACCACAGATAAAAATGTAGAGGGTAGGTGGTAGTCCTCTAAAACCATGTTCATATAGGCTCCTCCAAAATAAATGTAGTGATCGGATATAACGTTAAAATATGATTGTTCTTGCATAATAACCCAGCATAGATAGTGCATAATATATTATAGTGTTATACCGGTGGCTATAATTATATCGTTATGCGCCTATACGTACAATACACACGCAGCTATAGATTCATGGACCTAACCTAACTCATGGGCGGACAAGGTGACGTGAGAGATGAACAAAAAAAAAAAAATAATCCGTTATAGGTGCTTTTCTTATATACCTACAAATTACAATAATGGTCAGTCGTCATTTTTTTTTTTTGCGATAGTATGATATGATCGAGATTTGTTTTCTCATTTTTTCAGATTTTGACTGGTGTCTTCTCACCAATCTAGTGCCTATATGTGTACTTAAGAATATTAGAAATTGTTAATTTCAAGTTGGTGCGCGTCTGTACCGCGTGTGTCCGTGTATGGTGTATAACACGCATAGTGACACTCCTCTTTTTCGTGACGTACATATGTACACTGTTTACACGCTTACATACTTGCACACCACTTATAATCGTACCTATACCATACTCGGAGAGTAAATTTAATGAATTACTTGCGTGTGAAAAACTCACGAGGGGCACACAATTGTCCAGATACGACAACGGATTGAGGTGCGGTCCGATAATATTGTGTACCCTGCTTTAACGTCTCGCGAGCCCATCGTCGTATAGGTACCTATATGTAGAAAATAGTACGGTGTGTGTGTATATATATATATATATATATATATGACGTATAGTGGATAATAACGTAAACGGTCCGTGTAATATTATATACTGGAGGTAGCTTGTATTCAAAAATCACACCCACCAAAAAAAAAATGTCGGCATGTTTAACCCGTTTTAGATTGTTGCTGTATCTAAGTCACTACACAATGTACATATTATATACATCGTATTATATATTGTATTCCAATCGACGTAATAATAATGACGATATCCATCTATATCCGGTGGGGCTTGTTTTATAGGTTTACAATATTATACTATATATTATATACCTGTAGCACACTGCAGTATACTCCATGTATATTTGTTTCATATATTAATACAAAAATGACAGCCCCATATACACACATTATTTGGTTACCAAACAATGCTAGCCTGGTATAGGACGTACAAGTATGGTATAATATAATAATAAGTCGTATTGTGCCATTGCGGTGCATTATTGCATACGCATTCGTACGGAATTGTTATCGAATTGATAGTGTTGTCGGTAAAAATTGATTGTCGGGTTCTCGTCCCTCTATCGATTAAATATTATACGAACTCGGGTATTTAGTTTGGCCGATTTTTCGATGTCCCATTATGTATGTATATATATACTACGCGCGTGTGTGCTGTGCATCATTATCAGTGGCGTAACTTGAGTTAAATGTTTATCACAGCCTCAGATACTAAGCAACAACAAATGAATTTTCTGAAAAAAACCTAAGCTTTAAGTTATGACTTAAAGTGTTTAAACGTAGTAGAACATAATATAATTATAACCACTTGCCCTCTCTCCGACAAAAAAAATACAGAAACCGTGATTAACGCCCATGACAATAAAAATTGTTATTTATGCGAGCTACTTCATATTAGGTATATTATGTCACTCATCCATCATCACTCATCAATAAAAATTTTCCGACATTGATAACCCGCAGCATCACTTAGGACTTCAACACTTTGTGTAGTTGCATGTTCAAACATCAATGAAATTAATAACGCGGTTTCGTTACGTTTATAGATAATTATCGATGCAACTATACGTGTACCTATGTGTAATAACTAATAATATATACATTATACATGTTTAATTTCCGATAACATATTGAGGTCAATATACCTACTATGTGAACTGAATAAATATATCGACGCGCGATTATTGTAACTATATGAAGTTAGGTATTACTTATTTATCATAGCAAATGTCTTGTTGACTGTCTCGGTGTTTTCTTATAACATATAAATGTATATTTCGTAAATTTATATCGAATATTAATTTACGATTAGTGTATAGGTGTATAACCATTATTTAAAGTCAGTACATCATAATTATATGAAATAATGATATACGCAATACGCAATACTCACATAGAATCGAACGATGTCCAACGAAACTTTATAGGTATTTCGAGCGAAAATCGTATGCCGTGTAGAAAAGACGATATTAATATTGCGATTTACGGACATAGGATACTATAATAAATATATCGTGAAACAATATTGTTTAACTTATATAAGAATACGCTCAATATGAAAATAATAAATAGCATTACTGTATTTAGGTAATTTTATTTTCATCGCTGTAATTGACCATGTAGACGTTAACAAGTGTTATTATTGAATTGCTATAGGTGTTATACACTGTTTCGTAACTATTATTTCGAAAAAAAAACAATGTTTGATTGGTGTAAAATGTAGACTCTAAACTGTAGTGGGTTTATTTATATTTAGTTTATTCTAGAGTTTACGCTTACAAGAAAAACAGCAACAACCAACTAATAGTGTTTCTTGAGATATTAACAATAGTTAATATAAAAATTAAATAAACATTTATTAACACGAACCAAAAAGCTTCAGAGCTTTAAAGTTTCAGTTAACAATATTGATCGTAGTACATATTATTAAAATATTATATCGATTATAGTGTTGGTATTGTTACAATATAATAAAGTGTTTTAGTTCCTTCCAAAGACGGTGAATAATATGTAATAATATGTACCTAGGTACTATCAATATAATAGACGGTAAAACGAAAAAATTCTCTGCAGCAATAGAAGAATGCAATTCGCTGTACGATAAAATAATAATAATGCGTTCCACCGAAATGCAACAATAACAAATTAAATAGCCCACAGGCTTCGGTTACAGTAAAAAAAAAAATATAATAAATAAACCCTTTCGAAAACTATTTTTTTTTAATACGAACAATTTGCTAACGTTTTATTATTACATAATTTGTTTTTTATTTAAAACGCATCGGGTTGTTTTAGATGCGCGTATTACCGATGCAATCGACCGATTCGTTTTATTGACTGAGAAAATCACCTTAATGCGTACTTTGAGTTTTTTACTAAGTAGCATGACGTAGTTAAAGGTTAATATAAATATACATTATATATGTATGTGCTTGTGTGTTGCACAAAAAAACAGCGTCTGTATAACGTACATATATATGGATGTTTTTTGTCGCCATTCGTTATAATCCGTTTTTTTCCCATAAGAACACACGAATATGATAATGTTTCTAATTTCTATAATATGAATGGTCCATTCACCGTTATAATACTATACTGTATAATACTATAAGTATTAATTTTTTCGGTCAATTTATACGTTTTTTTTCGTAACACGAAGTAATGATATTGATACAATGATACCTATACTATATTTTTGTCAAAAAAAATCAAATATTCATATCACTAAACTATATCGATACAATATTCCATACCTGCATAATAATACCAATAATTTTAATATTTTGTAGAAAAATATTCTTCTTCAGACTACGAAAATCAAATCATGGTTATAAAATTAGGTAATTATGTATATTTAGGTGTGTCATATTGTTCATGTCATATAAAAATATCATCGTACTTAAAAGTGCGTGTATCAAGTTGTCGGTTAACACTTAATATACCGGTTATATATTATGATAATTATTACTGCTAGTTCGTCAAATGGATTACCCGATAAAATGCACAACAGTAATCTGCGAAAAAATAGTTTTAACAGTATATTATATAATAATAAGAACGCATCCGTATACGTTTCTGTATAGCCATGTATAGGTACGTCGTCGACATTGAAATTTTCGATAGACCATCATCATCGTCCATCATCATCGCGGTGTCCCCGGCCTTTTATAATATTACTTATCCGTAGGTACACAAACACCGTGCCCCGGGTCACTGACATAGTATTATTATTCCGGCCGTCCATATTTATGTATAGTACGCACATCGTATATGTATCGAGTATACGTGCGAGTACGTCTAATAATGCACTCGGCTGCGGCGACGTGTATAATAATAATATAATGCCGTACAGTGTAGCAGGCACATATATGACTTGTAAGTAGACTTAGCAGTATGTGTGCTAATCAATATCGCCGTGTACAATGACGGCACCGCGGTTTCACACGCGCGCCAAATGACTTACACGACAAAATTTGCTAACAAGGATGGCATTGTCAGGCCTTCTGCTGCAGGTTCCTTCCACATTACTACGTGCGTGCGCTGCAATGTGCGTATATATGTATAATAATAGTAATGATGATAATAATAATAATGATAATAATAATAATAATAATAATAATAATAATAATAATATGTCAAACGCCGAACGCGCGTATTTACCTACGCGCATTGTGCGCTTTGAATTTCTCACATTTCTTCCTCGGTCGTACCGTAATAAAATATAATGATAGATTATGATGTAATATCACCGCTGCAGTAGTACGATTTATAATAAATATAATATATTATATTCACATGAAAATATCCGACGCAATGGTAATAATAATAATAATTATTACCATTATAATATTGTATTAATGTTTATAGTTTAATCACTGCGGCGCAATTAGGCATTCGACAAAATATAATAATTATCCTCCAAACTCCGACGATAATAATAATAATAATAATAATAATGATAATAATTATTATTATTCTCGTATTCGCTGGTTCGCGCGTTACGCGTATTGTACGATATACGACGACTGACAGAGGTGTGAACGCGAATGTACGTCAGAGACGATATAATATATATAATATATATTGAGATTTACGCACACTTGGCCGATTAAATATTATATGATACAATAATGTCAAGTGTTTTTTTAGTTTTTACAATAGTCTCGCTAGTTGACAATTTAGAACCTATACAGTGGAAGTTTTCAAAATAAATAATATTTTCAAGACAATCTCGTAAAATGTTTTTTATTATTAAAAAATAATCCAAGTTTAAAAATAAACGATGGAAATAAATTAAATTGTATACTGCGTGATATACATTATATTATATAATAATAAAAAATCCTTTGTAAAATTCATGGGAAAGTATATTTTTCCTTTATTTATTTAACTTTTTTTAATATTGGCAGTTTTCTTTGCTCTAAAATCACTTTATTCATTTTTAACTTATATGAAACGTTTACAGCAATTGACAGTAAAAAGAAAAGTTAGCTGCGGGTCCTCATTTGGAAAAAAGATATTTGTTTAGCCACATAACACTCCTGAAATGATAAAGACATCTAAATATTTGAAAATATGATGTAGCAGACTATGGACACTCTGTATTTGGATGAATGCTTTACTATTGTAAATTTTGCTAAACGATACCTACATGGTGAGGGGCTGATAATCATGCATAATGAATTGCTCTATGTAAAGTAGGTACCAATCAACGAAGTTGTTCTCATTTCATTTGATCTTAATATTGCTTCATAAGAGTATACGGCATATCTATTTATGATGTATCTGTGTATATGTTATATCGTGTATATGTTTTATTTGTATTTTGTTAATATTTGCTCTGTTAACATCATAATTTTCAATTATGAGGATATTGGGTTTGTCTATATTTTTGTATTTGCCTTTTTATTTTATAGTCATTTATTGACTTGCAATCAAAGGAAATAAAGTTTTTCGATTAAAAAGTGGTTCTATTTCATATCTTCATTACTTAAGTGACTGGACGATGGTATGAAATACTGTACGCAGCATTTGTTTTTTTATGTTATTTAAGATTTAAAATTATTAGTTTAATAATTCTTTTCTGATTTTCTTATCGTTTTTAAGTATATTTATGCTCCTATGATAAATTGATTATGACAGTATAATGACACTTATTTATGACCTGTAAGAGTATTTTTATAATATTTTCGGATTTGTTGATTTTAATCATTTTTCAGTACACTTATTATTATATAATGACAAAGGTCATAATACTTATTACAAGAAAAAGGTCTGTTGTTACATAATTTTATTAAAAATTAAAATGTATAATGTTTCAGCACTTTCAGAATAGATTGCAGTCAAAATATGTCACCATGCTATAAGAGTAAAATATTATGTTTAAAACATGAATGTTCATTTTTCTTTCGAGTCCAGTCGTCCAACTAAAATATGATATGCATAACATTATAGAGTAGGAATATTGTTTGTTTTGGAATTTATGGTTTAATCCATCTCCAGTAAAAACATTACAATTCATCTTTAAGAACAATTATTTTTAATAATTTTAATCGACTTTCTATGCCACCCCTTGCCACCACTCATACCTACAGTTAAATGTGAACTCATTGCTATATCATATTATGTCTATATTATATTTCTTTCGTCATGACTAGTTGTACATCGCTATTTTTTGCATTTATTGCAAATTAGTCGCACTCGAAATTCATCCAAATACATACGTAAGATGAGACCTCACAAAACTTCACTAAAAAAAAAATAAAAACATAATATGTATTACATTTAAAACTGTAATATAATCTAAAATCGTATTACAAGCGAAAATGAGAAGTACGCGTTAAACCACATATTTTTTTCCTGCCCATTCGTAATGGCCGAATCGTGTACGAGTTACATGGTAAAATGAAATGTTAAGAATTCTATAGTCAAATACAAATAATTTATCAAAAATAAAAATGGTTATATATAAGTGTCATAAAACGTGTTGTTTGATTTACAATTCTTTCATTTTAAAGAAGCAAAAAATAATATCATTTATTATCAAAAGATAGCATATAATATTTGCTATACCAATTTTGTGTATCTAGTTAGTTTAAATAGTTTTACTGAATATTATAATTTATAATACTAAGTTACATATTTAGAATTGCCGATTTATAGTACAACGGAATTTCAATAATGTAATGATAATGGAATAATTGATAGGATTATTTAATTAGTGGGTATAAAGTTATGTTATCACCAGCATCTATATTCTAAAATTATAAATGACATGTATTGTTAACGCGAAACACATATCTTTTAATTATTAAGTGCAGGTACCATTTAAGTAAAAATATGAAATTACTATCAAAAACTATATGTATAATTACTTATTTTAAATTGCTTGTGAAATATTATTGATAAAACAATAAAATACATTCTAAACAAAAGATGTCTTTCATAAATATTAAACATTTAACATATTATATATAAAAAAACAATATGCATTTTATTAATGTATAGGTACCTACTAATACTTTATGTATTTAAAATATATAATATTTTACCTATATGTAGATATAAATTATAACCTACTAAAGAATGTGTACAAAATTCGATTTAATAGTAATTTTCGAACCACAACATAATATTAATTCAAACACATACGACAATCATACCGGTATATATAAAACGGGAATATGAGGAACAATCGATTTCTATTTTGCTTATAAAAAGTACAAACCGATAAAAAAAATTAAAAAAATTGTAAAGGTTTAGATTATAAATATATTAACAATAAATAATACATCAACATTTGTCAATGCCAACAAATAAAACCCATTCATCATTTGCCATCAACTGTTTCATCGCGACGTCATGAAAAAAAATATAGGTATAATATTATGTATAGTTATATCAATATTAACTATATTGATATTATTGTACTTACCTATTTATGTATATATATATATATAAAATATAAAATTATGATAGTATCAATAATACAGAAATCTAAGTTTAATACAAAATTCCTCTCACCGTGAGATTTTTCTTCAGGCACAATACGAGTGTACCTTTTTACGATACAAACATATATATATATAATGAAGGTACATTGTGTGTAGAACATAGGTACTTATAATACTTGTTTATGCGATTGGTACTATAACAGTAACTATATAGTAAGTATAGTAAGTACCTCTACATTACACTACCCATATTGCTCCAGATAATACAAGCACATTCGTGTTATATTATTTGATGTAATATATATTATACGAAAATATGTTTTCTGTAACAATAATATAATAATATATATTATGGTTAGGAACATAGGTATAATATCGTGGATAAACTACAGCACGATAATGGAGTAATGTTGTATCGTAACGTTTTTAAATATATAATTATATTATCTATATTCTATAGGTTATAATTGATTATAATAGTTTTGTAGAATCTCGTTATACTCAAACTTAGTTATTATTACACACTTTCGGTACATGCCACATGGCTGCTGATTCAACATTATACTGAAACATTATTGAATCAATAATTTAATATAAATGTAATTCACTTCTCACGAAGATGAAAATACGTGTCATTTAATAACGATGAGTTTATGCTAAAAAGTATAAGCTCAAGGATAGAACGTGAGTACCAAGCCTATTTACCTTGAAATCAGTAATATTATCGTCTTTCGTAAATGATAGAAACACGGTAAACACTGAACCTACGACTGTAGGTCAGTAATCGCATTGATAATCGTCAAGTTGAAAGTACACGATATCATTACAGTATACCTATCCCGTATCCGATCTCGGAGCATTCTAGTTAAAAATAAATTTAAAACTATTGAACATCTAAAATCGAAATGTTTGAGATGTGTTTCACATTGTCGTTCGAGACTATAATATAGCTATGAACTTATGAATAACAAACGAACACCTACGACCTACCTATATAATATTGTAATTACATTTTTAAATATACCCAAACACGATTAGTATAAACAATACGTGTTTACGGAGGCGACAAAGTCATGTATACATTTTTATAATTAATCAAAGCCAAACATTGCCGATAACTTATCAATTATTCAAACGTATATTATTTTAATTTACATTAACCGGTCTATCTCAAACAGCTTGTCAGAAATCGACAAACTATAATATTAAATGTCTAACATTTTTACAGTTATTTAATATTATATAGTGGAGTTTTTTTTTTTTTGCTATTATTACCTATTTAACGAGTTTCAATATTTTATAGATTAATTTTACTTTGTCCTATAATATATTACAATAAAAATAAATTGAATGTCAAATATAACGGGCATATATCTGTATGGAAACAAAGCCATTTTTTTTTTTTTTGATTTTGAATTTAAAGCTATACCTACCACGAAACTATATTATTATGTATTTATTATACATATATATAATATTATTTATCCGATATTGTAATCCAATAAGAAGCTATATTGGGAGAAAAAAGCATTTCATTCGTGAAATAATTCGAAATATTATATTACATAGACCGTCAGACTGATGGTTAGTATAACTTGGGAAATGTATTATAATAATATTCTAAGAGCTTGGAAATAAAATTATACTTGTGCAATTGGTCCAAGCCAAAAGCCGCACTCATCGATTAACACACCTTAGAATTGGATTAAATTTATTTAGGACCCTGGAAAACTAGTTTGGCTTCAAAATTAATAGAAACCATATAACTCTCTAGACGGGGCTTGACAGTTGCCGTGACGTATAAAGCGTTTAAACAAAAGCAACGACTTTCATGTGTGTGTGTGTGTGTGTTTGTGTGTGTGTAATATATATACATTTAATTTAAAAAAAATACTTCCTGTATAACGTTTCAAACTTTTATTATGCTATCGTTACATAATATTCGGTTAATTGTTTAAAAAATGACTTATTTTATTTTGAATTATTGTTATAGATTGTTACCAATTACCCAAATACAGGTTTATTTTAGGTTTATATTTTAGCCTTTAGGCGTATAATAATATGTGGTTTGTGTCTCCATCATCATCTCATATTGTGTCGCCTTAATGGCTTAATGCCTCCAGAGACATGGCTACACGTATGCATCTACTATTATAGTCTATAATAGATTTATACTAATAGAGCAATAAACTTGCATTTATCTGTGAGGAGGTATTTAGTATTTACAACACAATAATATATTAGTATTATTATTATTATTATTATTATATTGTTACTACCATAACACGATCTCCCCGCTCCCGTATATTATACAGCTTATAGTGTCGAGTGTATCGATTTTAATATATTAGTTGGGCTAGTTTTGCATATGTTGTCTTTACACATGAAATATCGATTGTATAAATATAAATCGTAATGGATATCATCGTACCTATATATATTATTATTAGCGTTCACATATATTTCAGAATTCGAGATTTCTTAAATAATAAATATTAAATACCTAAATAATATACTCGTACTGATATAGATATAATTTTATCAATATGGGTCAAACTTTATGCATCGAGGATTAGTTAACTTCGAGTACTATATTTATTTACTTATTGCGTACCAATAAAGTAATACACTTATTTTATTTGAAATGCCTCTATTTTGTTTCAGTATTATAAAATGCCAATTCAAGAATCACACGCTACGAGATGACGCAGAGGGAAGATGTACTTAAGTTTGAACAGGGGCGAATTAAAGCCCTCCAAGAGGAGAGGTTACACATACAAAAGAAGACTTTTACCAAATGGATGAACTCATTTTTACAAAAAGTAAGAGCGTTATGTGGATTTGCAAACCAAATCGATGCGATGTGCGCCTATTGCCAAAATATACATATTTAATGAATTTTATTTGCGAACCGTATTATACAGGTAAGAATGGAGGTGGACGACTTGTTCGTTGATTTGGCGGACGGACGAAAGCTTCTCAAACTATTAGAAATAATTTCCGGCGAAAAACTGGGCAAACCAAATAACGGGCGCATGAGGGTGCACAAGGTGGAAAACGTCAACAAAAGCTTAGCGTTTCTCCACACCAAGGTATTGTTACAAAACCGTTTTAGTACATTGATATCGGTTATAATATTATAACTAGCTCTTTTAAGGCAGTATAATTTTGTTCCAAAACAATAGTTGCTTATCAATAATCGTTATGCTCAAATAGGTGAGATTGGAAAGCATCGGGGCCGAAGATATTGTTGATGGAAATCCTCGACTGATTTTGGGTTTGATATGGACAATAATCTTAAGATTTCAAATTCAAGAAATTGAAATCGACGTGGTAAGTGATGATCTTGTTTAAGATTTGACCGTAACCCACCTATAATATTAAGTGTATATTAATATATTATTATAATGACATTTTACTAAAATTTCAAAAAAAAAAAAAAATATAGGATGAAGAAAATGAAAGCAGTGAAAAGAAATCGGCCAAAGATGCTTTGCTTTTATGGTGTCAACGCAAAACGAATGGCTACAAAGGCGTTAACATACAAGACTTCACTAGTAAATAAATAATTAACTCAATAATATTACGCTAAAATCAAAATACAATAATCAATAAATACTTAAAGCTGAATCGGAATAAGCCTGGTACCTTTGTCATATTTTGTTATAAAATTATTGCTGTTGAATTCTATAGGTTCTTGGAGAAATGGCTTGGGATTCAATGCCTTAATCCACTCTCATCGGCCTGATCTTCTAGATTTTCCATCACTCGAGAAGAATACAAATATCGACAACCTAAACATAGCGTTCGATGTAGCCAATAATGAATTAGGAATTCCCAGATTGCTAGACGCTGAAGGTGAAATAGATCAATTTTGTTATTAATTACCTACTGTAATAATATTGTATAAATAATAATATTATGTTTTGTTTGAAAATAAAATAGACGTAGACATAAACAGACCAGATGAAAAGTCCGTAATAACGTATGTTGCCTCGTATTATCATACTTTTGCGAGGATGAAAAATGAAATGAAAAGCGGACGAAGAATAGCCAACGTAATTATTATTAACGCTTTTTATGGGAATTTTAACGAGTGTTGTTAATTTTACGAGTTTTTATCTAATGTAATATATATTTTTAGATACTCGGTCAACTAATGGACATAGATAAGAAAAAAATAATTTATGAACAACTAACTTCCGACTTGTTGGAATGGATACGAATGAAAATTAAGGAACTAGAAAATCATAATTTCCCTAATTCCTTAGAAGGCATTCAGCGTGAACTATTAGCATTTAAAAAATACCGGACTGTTGAAAAACCTCCCAAGTATGACCAGTTTGTTTTATATTACATTTTGATGTTACATATTCGTTTCCGGTGTGCAGGTACATAGAACGGAGTGAAATTGAAGCTCTTTACTTCCATATAAATACTCTACTCAAATCGCTTAACCAAGGTGTGTTCATACCCCAAGACGGACAATTGATACATGACGTTGAACGTAACTGGGAAGCCCTAGACAGGGCCGAACATAAACGCGAAGTTGCTCTACGAGAGGAGCTATTGAGACAAGAACGTTTGGAGCAGCTCAATTACAAATTCGAAAAAAAGGTATGCAAGACTTTAATATTAAATTAATCACTTGGCCACTCGGGTGCTAACTTAATACATTTTTATTTTGAATTTTAGAGTGTCCTTCGAGACGGTTACCTAAAAGAAATGATCCAAGTACTGAACGATCCTAGGTTTGGCAATAGCTTAACTCAAGTTGATGCAACGGTGAAGAAGCACGAGGCTATTAGCGCTGATATCATGGCAAGAGAAGAACGGTTTCACGATTTAAATGCCATGAGTGATGAGTTGATTAAAGAAAATTACCATGGCGCTCAGAGAGTGAAAAATAGGGAAGAAGAAGTACTACAGCGGTGGAAAGATCTTTTAAAACTCTTGGAAAGTCGCAAAATAAATTTGAACAATATAAGTACCATGTTTTCTATGCTTAGAGAGATAGAAACAGTTTTATCTACCATACAGGTAATCTTGACTTCCAAACAATATTTTAATGAAATAAATATTTTATGAAGCTGATCTATAATTATGCTGTTTACTATTGTAGGAAATTGAAGCGACTTACAAATCTGAAGATGTCGGACCTCATCTACTTGTTGTAGAAGACTTATTGCAAAAACAAAACTTGACTGAAATGCAAACTACAGCCATTGGTGAAACCGTTCGAAGATTAAATAGGCAAGGTCAACAATATGTACCCTCCAAACACAAAGATACTGCTTTATTAAAAGAAAGTCTAAATCAACTCAACACTGCATATGACAGGTGAATACTAAATGTTTAAAAATAAATATAGAAATATACTCATTATACATTTAATTTTTCCAGGCTGTCTGAACTAAGTAAAGAAAGAAGAGCTAGACTAGAAGAAGCAAGAAATTTCTATCAGTTCATTGAAGACCATGAAGATGAAGAAGCATGGCTTGTCGAAAAGCAGCGAATTTGCAGGGCTGACATTTCAGCAAAAGATTTAAGAGGTGTATTAAGTTTACAACAAAAACATAAAGTGCGTTATTAATGATTAAAAACATTTTTAAGTGTTCATATAGTAATAAAATAGTTTTACTAGGTTTTACTTGATGAGATGAAAGTGCATCGTCAAAAAACTGATCAAATATGTAAATCTGGTCTGAGTATAAATGCCAGTGAACCTTCGGAAGTTCAATCGAGGGTTGATTCTCTGCAAAGCAATTGGAATTCATTAAATAGCTTATCCCAATTGAGAACTAAACAATTACAAGATGCGGCTGAAGCCTATCAAGTAATTCATTATTTATTAGTTTTTATATTTGATAATTATATTATCGTATATATATATTTTTAGTTTTATGCTGATGCAAATGAGACAGAATCTTGGTTACATGAGCATTTAACAGTACTTAGTACTTCTGACCACGGAGTCGATGAACCGAGTGCACAAGCTTTGTTGGCTAGACACAAAATTCTTGAAGAAGAGTTAGATGCGTATCAAGGAGACATACAGTCATTGAATACTCAAGCTGACAATTTGGTTAAAGCAGGAATATCAAATATTTTGGTAATTTCATTTATATTAGACTATATGATTTTAATAAATATTAATTGTACAAATTAAAATTTTCAGTTGTCTAATGATACAAATCAAAAAGTTCAAGCTGAACCAATAGAAGAATGGGTGTTTGAAACAAGGTTACTTCCCCAAGAAGTCTTAGAAGAAGAAATAATCGAACATGTTGAACACCGAACTGTTGTAGAAGAACGACAAGTGCCTCAAGTAAAAAGTCTGTACCCATTTAATGGACAAGGCATGACAATGACTAAGGGAGAGGTGTGTAAAATATTAAAATAAGATTTATAATAGAAAAATAAAAACATTGTTGTATTATAGGTGATGTTCTTGCTAAATAAAACAAACCCAGATTGGTGGAGTGTAAGAAAAATAAACGGTCAAGATGGTTTTGTACCAGCTAACTACGTTTGTGAAGTTGAGCCTAAAATTATGCAAGTATCAGTTAGAAGGCCTCATGTAGTAAAAAGTACAAGAAAAGTCCCAAAAGTCAAAATGGTCAAACAAAAGGTTCGAGTTAAGAAAACTAGAACTCCAGAAAAAGATGGTAAACATATTAGTGTGCTGTTGATAAAATTAATTTTTTTACTCACAAAATATTTTTTATATAGAGCCAACAAAGAAAGATGACACCAATCCTAACAATGAAAGAAGTATTGAAAAACGTATAACGAATATTAATGAGACTTACACAAAGTCACAAGACTTAGCAAAAAAGCGCCATGCCCTTTTGGAGGACTCTATTTGTCTTTACGGATTTTATCGAGAATGTGATGATTTTGAAAAATGGATTAAAGACAAAGAAAAATTATTAAAGGCTGAAGATAAATTAGACACTGTTGAATCAGCAAAAAGAAAATATGAGGTAAGCACATATATTGCGACTACAATCATGTATTTGTTTATTAAATTTTATCGATACAATTTTGTTATAGAAATTCTTAACTGATTTATCTGCAAGTAATAAAAGAGTTGAAGATATTGATCGGGCAGTTAAAGATTTTAACAAACTTGGACACAGTCAGCTTGATATGATTACCAACAGACAAAAACAAATACATACAATGTGGGATCATCTAAATTGGTTGAAAGCACAAAAAGAAAAGAGTTTAGAAGGAGCCCTTAGGTATTTTATACTTAAAATTTATATATTAATACTAAACATTTAGATATATTATAAATAAACATTTTTGATTCAGTGTGGAACTATTTGAAAAAACTTGTGGTGAAGCCAGAGATTGGATGACAGAAAAAATGGATAAACTTGATGGAGCTGAAGTAGGATTAGACTTAAAAACTATACAAGCTCTACAAAGACGGCATTTAAATTTAGAAAGAGAATTGGCTCCAGTGGAAGAAAAAGTAAACAGGGTTAATTTGTTGGCTAATTCAGTGAAAGTTTCTTATCCTAATGAAAAAGGTATGTCTGATACAGAATTCATAAATAAATGAAAATTATTGACTTATTTTAACATAATTTATTCTTTTAGAAAATGTCATTCAAAGACAAAAAGAAGTTCAAGCTTTATGGCAAAATGTAAAAAACAAAGCTTTGGATCGGAGATCGCGTTTAGAAAGTGCTGTAGGGCAGCAAATTTTCATGAATAGCTCGAAAAATCTCTTGAATTGGTTATCATCAGTTAAAGAATTGGTGAACACTGATAATTCTGCCCGTGATGTTGTTACAGCAGAAAATCTACTTAAAAACCACCAAGTATTATATATTTTTTTTATAAATATAATATCATAAAAATCAATATCACTAAAATAATATTTATTTACTTTAGGAACTGGGTGATGATATTAGAGCTCACGAAGATGAAGTGAGAGAAGTTTCAGAACTGGGTAGACAACTATTATCATCTGGTAACTGTAGTAGTAACGAAGTCAAAGAACGCAACAATAAATTAACATCAGAAGTAAATAATGTTACTGAAGAATGGGCTCAAAAAAAGGAATGGATAAAACAATGCTTGGCCTTACAAATATTTAATAAAGAAGCAGATCATATTGATGCAGCTACTTCCGGTAGCGAAATGTTTTTGGAATATGCTGATTTAGGAGTAAGAAGGGATTTAAATGTTAAGAATATATTTTAAGTTATTTCATAAATATATATTTTTAAAGGGGTCTGTTGATGATGTTGAGGCACTGTTAAAACGACATGAAGATTTTGAAAATTCACTATATGCACAGGATGAAAGATTAAAAACTTTCTGTGAAATGGCAAACAAGCTAATTTCAGCTAACCATTATGATACTAACCAGTAAGTAGACTATTTTTTATTGAAAATATAAATAATACATTCTACAGTTTAGTATCTATAAATAATCATATTTTTTAGTGTTGATAAACGTAAAGAAGCAGTTTTGCATCGACGCAATTTGGTAAAAGACCAAGCAGCAGTGAGGAGAAATGCTTTGATAGCAAGTAGAAATTATCAAGCTTTTCGAGCAGATGTGGATGATCTTAAAACGTGGCTAACAGATAAGTTGAAAACCGCAAGTGATGAATCATATCGGGATCTTACAAATATTGAAAGAAAACTTCAAAAACATGAAGCGTTTGAATGTGAATTACGTGCAAATGAGGGTCAACTAAGGAATATCAATAAAGTAATTTATATTTTTTACACTTACCATCCACAATATTGCGTACTAATATAATTTATTTTTCAGTGTGGTCAAGGTTTGATAAATGAAGAAAATTATCGAAAAGATGAAGTAAAAATAAAGTTATCAGAATTAAATAATGACTGGAAAAAATTGGTTGAAGTCAGTGTAGAAAAGGGCAGATGTTTGAGACAAGCAGCAGCACAGCATACTTATAACAGAACATTAGACGATGCATATTTCAAGCATGAAGAGCTAAAAAAGGACTTACAATCACAACAAGTGGGAACAGATTTGCGACATTGCAAACAACTTCTTAAGAATCATCAAGTTGTAGAAACTGAAATCCAACATTGGAAACAAAAAATTGATGATTTAGTTTTTGCTGGTGAAGAAATGGCCCAAGATGGTCATTTTGATGCTGAAAATATATTACAATCTAGTAAAAAATGCCAACAAATGTAAGTATTAGTTTTATAATTTACTAATCCACTTTTTAATAATATTATTATTTATATTTAATATCATATGATTATTAATGGTCCAGGTTTAATGGATTGGACAAACCGCTGAAGCATAGAAAAGCAGCTTTGGATGAATCATTACGTTTCCACAAATTTGGTTTTGAGTTAGAGGCTGAACTTAGTTGGATACGCGAACATTTACCACTTGTTGAGTCTGGTGAGTTGGGTACTAATCTTCACCAAGCTCAAACATTGTACAAGAAACACAAAAAACTAGAAGCAGAAATACAAGGTCATCAACCTATGATCAATAAAACCCTAGAGTCAGGTCAATCGTTAATTCAACAGAAACATCCAGAAACGAAACAGGTAGTGTTTCATATTTAATTATTGTTATAGTTATAGTTATAAAATTTAAACAAAAATTAATAAACATTCATTTATCTAGGTTTCATCACTATGTAGTGGACTTGAAGATGCGTGGAAAGATCTATTAGCCAAAGGCGAGGATAGGAGTCGCAAACTTGAATTAAACTTAAAAGCTCAACAATTCTTCTTTGAAGCAAGTGAAATTGAAAGTTGGCTACTTGAAAAAAATAATATGTTATCTTCTACAGACTGTGGTCGAGATAGAGATGCAGCATCTAAACTTCTGACAAAACATAAGGTATGATGAATATACTTTTGATTTTTAGTTATCACTGTATGTGATTGTGTCATATTGGTTTTTACTTTTTGTTACATGTATTTTGTATCTTGTAGGCATTAGAACTAGAAATTGATACATATGAGGGTATTGTCAAAGAAATGTGTCATACTGGAAATAATATGATGAACTTGAAACATCCAGATATTAAAGCTATATCGTCTAAACAGCAATATATTTGTGAACAATTCAAACTATTACAAAAATTAGCGACAGCAAGACAACATAGATTAGTTGAGAGCATGTGCAGGTAAAAAATACAATGATTCAATACTTAATTGAGTTATGTAAAGTGTACTAATTAATTTGTCTTATATTAGGCATGAATATTTGATTGAGAATTATGAACTTGAACAATGGATTCGAGATAATATGCAAGCTGCTTCATCTGAAGACTATGGCCAAGATTTTGAACATCTTTTGGTGCGTATTTAAATATATAATGAAAATAACATGTTTTTAATATAAATAATTCAATAATAGGTATTACAAAACAAATTTGATGATCTCAAACACCGGGTGGAAACAGGATCTAAAAGATTTAAACAGTGTGAAGATCTTGCTAATAAATTAGTAGCAAACGATTCTGAGTATACATCTGAAATTGAGAAACGGCAAGAAGAGATTAGAGAACTCTGGCAACAATTAATAGTTACAATAGAAAATCGGGAAAAACGCCTCAAAGCTGCTGGAGAAATTCATAGATTTCATAGAGATGTTGCTGATGCATTATCTCGGATTAATGATAAAGACGCTACTATTTCTGATGATTTAGGAAGAGATTTAAACTCGGTACTTACTTTAATCAGAAAACACGAAGGATTTGAAAATGATCTTGTTGCTTTAGAAGCACAACTTCAGGTAAACAAACACAATACTGAAGTAAATTAACATACTTATTAAAATGTTGTTTCCACATTAGATTTTAGTGGAAGATGCGGTTAAGTTGCAAACACTCTACCCAGGGTCAAATGCTACTCATATTGCAAAGCAACAAGAAACTGTAGTTCGAAGTTGGACTTCACTTCAGGATCGCTCTGCACATAGGCGAGAAGCTTTACAAGCAAGCTGTGATTTACATAGATTTTTAGCTCAAGTAAATTTTGTTATTTTTTTTTCATTTTATACGTATAATAAATTATCACTAATTATTTCATAGGTCAGAGATCTAGTCAATTGGTCTAGTAGTTTGAGGGCTACTATGTTAACAGAAGGAAAAGTAAGAGATGCAGCAAGTGCACAGCTTTTAAAAGGAGAACATGAAGCTGTGAAAGCCGAAATAGAAGCTAGAGAAGAAACTTTTCAAACTGTTGCTGATCTTGGAGAAGCATTAGTACAAGGAGGTCACTTCGCAGCAAATGTAAGTCTGATATCGAAATACATTTTAATTTTATTGTATTAAATTCAATTTTAAAATGTATGTACAGGAAATTCAAGAAAAACTTAATCACTTATTGGAAGAACGGCATCAATTGCATTCATCTTGGCATCATAAAAAAGTTCATCTTGATCAACTTATTGATTTGCAGTTCTTCCTCCGTGATGCTAAACAAATAGATACAATTTGCAATACACAAGAAGTAGCATTAGCAAGTCTAGAATATGGTGATTAAATTTCTATTTATTAATTAATGACAAAAAATTATAGAATTGCAATTCTTTAATTGGTTTTATCAATCTTATTTGTTTTAGGAAATACTGTGGATCAAGTAGCTTCGTTGGTAAAAAAACATGAAGGTTTTGAAAAACTATTTGAAACCCAAGAAGAAAAAATTTCTCTCCTACAAGATCACTGTCATAAATTACTCAGTCAAAATCATTTTGAAAGTGATTTGATATCTAAAAGATTGAATGAAGTTGTAGCTAGGCGAGCGCAGATTCGAAAACTCAGCATTTTAAGAAAACAAAAGTTAGATGATGCTTTATTGCATGCTCAATTTCTACGTGATGTTGGAGAAGCTGAATCATGGATCAGTGAAAAACGCAAAAAGTTGGATGTAGAAGTTAGCAAAGGTGATGTTAATAACTTGGAAGACAAAATCAAAAAATTACAAAAACATCAAGCGTTCCAAGCTGAACTTACAGCTAACCAAGGAAGAATTAACTCTATAAAAAATAATGGTATGCTTTTAAATATAATAAATTTTTTAGTTTTTACAATATATTATTTAGTATTTACTTTTATTTGTTTATTGTTATAGCTGATATGTTGGTTGAAAAGAAGCACAAAAACTCAAAGGACATTCAAGATTCTTTAGGAAAGCTTTTAGTTTTATGGAGAAATTTGTTACAAGAAACTAATGAAAAAGGCAGAGGTTTAGAAGAAGCTCAAGATATTTTAGAATTTAATAACCAAGTAGATAAGGTAGAAACGTGGATTAGAGACAAAGTAAGATTATATTTTTTCTATTAGATTTAATTTTACCTAAATCCACATAATACAACAATAAAATGTATTTGAAGGAAATGATGGTCCAAGCTGGAGAAATGGGTTTGGATTATGAACATTGTTTAGCATTGCAAAGGAAACTCGAAGACATCGATAATCGAGTTGATGAAGGAAAAATAGAAACAATTAATAATTTAGCTGATAAACTTATTAGACAAGGGCGTAGTGATACTCAGTCAATCCAACAACGTCGACAAAATCTAAATAATAAGTATGAAGAAATTAGTTGGTTAAAATAATTTATTATAATATCAAATATTAAAACTTATTAATCAACAATTATGTTTTATTAGGTGGAAGGCACTTCAAGGAGCTTTAAGTGAATACAGAGAACATCTAAATGGAGCACTAGAAATACATTCATTTAATCGGGATGTTGATGATACTTTGCAGCGAGTTAGTGAAAAAGCACTTGCAATGTCTAGTAATGAAACTGGCAATAATCTGGGTGGTGTTGAGCAATTACAAAGAAAACAAGATGCCCTAGAACGAGATATGACAGCCATTGAAGGAAAAACAAAAGAACATGATGCTGAATGCAGGCGCCTCATTCAAAAGTATCCAGACATGTCTTCTCCGATCAAAGCTAAACTGTCTGAACTACAAGATAACTGGAGAAACTTGCATATGTTGTCGAAAAAACGACGAGAAGCTTTAAGTGATGCATATATTAGAGAAAAGTTTTTATCAGAGTTAAAAGAAGCTGAACTTTGGGTTGTTGATTCAATTAAAAAAATTAAAGGGCATGATATGCCCATAAATATGGCAGAAGCAAAAGCTTTATTAGAATTAAACCAAGAGAGAAAAGCCGAAATCAATGGACGCCAAGAACACTTTAAGACATTGAAAGAATCTGGGTTGAAAATAAATCCAATTCCTGAAAAAGAACTTGCTCACCTTGACGAATTACGCAGAACATTGAGTGCAGCTTGGGAAGAAAGAAGAACTATGTTAAGCCAAGCTTTGGAACTACAAATATTCAAAAATCAAGCTGATCAAGTGGACAATTGGTTAGCATCAAAAGAAGCATTTTTGAGTAATGATGACCTAGGGGTGAGTAATCAATAGAGTAACTAATAATAATTATAATAATAATAAATCAGTTATTTACATAATATTTTAATTAGTATAAAAAATAAAAATGTCTAATTAAAAATTTTCCAAAAAATGTAGGAATCACTGTCAAGTGTGGAAGAATTAATACGAAAACATGAAGCTTTTGAAAAAACATTAACAGCGCAACTAGTCAAAGTTGAAGAGTTAGAAAAGTATGCTTTAGATCTCGTCACAGGCCAACACTATGACAGCAATGGAATACAAGGTCGACTAGTCAGCATATGTAATCGAAGAGATAGACTTAAAGAAGCTACAGCTTCTCGTAAAAGACGTCTAAATGATTCCAGGCTTTTACAACAGTTCTTAAGAAATATGTATGAGGTAAACAAAATCAAATAACTTAATGAAAGACATTATTATAAAAACAAAAAAAATTGTTTAACATTTATAATTTTAGGTGGAAGGATGGATAATTCAAAAACAACAAGTAGCTGGAGATGAAAGTTACAGAGATCCAACCAACTTACAGCGAAAAATTCAAAAACACGCTACTTTTGACTCAGAATTAATTGCAAACCGTACTCGTGTTAATGCTATATGTACAGAAGGTGAAAACTTGATCAGTAGCGGTCACTTTGCGAGTATGGAGATTCGAGTAAGATTAGACGAACTTGAAACGAAATGGAGACTTTTGCAAGAGATGAGTTCTCTTAAGAAACAACGATTGCAGGATGCTTATCAAGTAGACATTTCTTCTAAATTTTTAAAACATTGACAAAGGTTTTAATTCATCATAAAAATGTTATATTTTTAGGCATTATTATTTAACCGCACGCTAGAAGAACTCGAAGCTTGGACAGAAGAAGTAGAAATGCAATTACAATCTGAAGACCACGGAAAAGATTTGCAAAGTGTTGTAAACCTGTTGAAAAGGCATTCTCTGTTAGAAAATGATGTTCATAGTCATGGTGAAGCTTGTCAATCTCTGAAAGATACTGCTCTAACATTCCAAAATTCTGATCATTTCATGAAAGATGAGATACAAGAAAAATCTCAAGCAGTTCTTAAGAGGTATGTAACAAAAACAAACTCGTTTATTTTGTCATAACTAATTTGAATGATTTACAGATATAATTCTCTTCAAGAGCCAATGCAAATACGAAGGGATAATCTAGAAGATGCTCTAATAAATTATAGGCTATCACGAGATATTGAAGAAGAAGTTACTTGGATTAATGACAAGGAATTACAAATCAACTCCCAAGATTTTGGCACAAGCCTACACTCAGTACAGGCATTACAAAATAAACATCAGGTAAGTTTTATTATAAAATAATTCATTAAATAATAAATCTTAAGTATATATTTATAATAATTCTTGAATGATCATTTGTTGATGTTTTTTTCTTTAAAAGGCTTTAGATGCTGAATTAATATCTCATGAACCAGTGGTTGCAGCTCTAGTTGAAAGAGGACAGCAAATGGTTCGTAGTGGTCATTTTGCATCACAACAAATTGAAGTAAATTATAGTGTCCTCCAAGAAAAGATGTCCCAACTTAAAGAACAATCCAAGATTAGGAAACAAAAGTTATTAGATGCTTATGAATCACAAATGGTTAGTATTCATTACTCCAATGCAATTAAATTGATGTGTCTAAATCTATTCCTAATTATATAGTTCTATGCGGAAGCAAACGAAGCTGAAGTTTGGTTAAAAGAAAAATATCCTTTGTTGGCATCTAATGACTATGGCAGAGATGAAGACTCTGTCCAAACTCTTATGAAAAAACTTGAAGGAATAGAAAGAGAACTAAACACATTCCAACACACTCTTGAAAGACTAGCAAAATTGAGTAGGAATCTTGTAAATCGATCACATTTTGATTCTGAAAATATTTTACGAAAACAGGTACTACAGAAAGAAAAATTACTTTTACATTATAATTATTAATTGATTTTTTTTAGACCGATATTGAAGAAGTTTACACAGAACTCTGTACTTTAAATAAAAGAAGAGCAACTAGATTAGTAGAAAGTCGCAAATTCTATAAGTTTATTCGAGAAGCTGAAGACGTTGCCGAATGGATAGGAGATCAAACAACAGTAGCTGCCTCAGAAGATTATGGTCGAGATGTAGAGCATGTGGAACTTTTAATCCAAGTAATTTACTTTAAAATGCATACTTTTAGTCAGAATATAATTTTAATCTATATTTTAGGCATTTGAAAGCTTCATGAGCGGTTTAAACGGCAGTGAAGGGCGTATCTCGAGTTGCATAACCATTGGCCATAAGTTACTTGAAGAAAATAATCCCGAACAAGATCAGATTAGAATAAGATTAGAAGATACTCAGCAGCTGTGGGATGATTTAAAAGAGTTAGCGAATGCTAGACAAGAGGTAAATATATTTTAGACTCTAAACGAACCTATAAATGTATCAATCTTAAATTGATTATTGGTTTGTTTTTTTGCTTAAGAGGCACTTTACACAATTTATAATAGAAAAAATGGCTTTAATTTTCAACTTCAAAATCTTTTTTTGGTAGGAGAGTGAATCTAGTTTGTACATTTTGAAGGTCAACTCTCTCTATGGCTTATACCTACACAAAATTAATTATATTATTTAATATTAACAATTTCAAGTATATTTAAGTTTATCATAACATATTTATTATATTTTGTTACTCGAAAACAACTTATATTATTTATTTATAATAAAATGAGTATTATATAAATTAAATCAAAATAACCATAAATTCTCTTGTAATAATACAGTTTAATAATTTAGTAAAAACAAAATGAAAATAATACTTTTAAGTACCCAACAATGGTTGGACAATACCACAATGATGGTTTAAGCCAAGACATATAACATTAATTGTATTTTAAATAGAATAATAACAATAACCACTGTTCACAAATTAAACATTTGACGGAGCATTGAATTGATACTACTAGTGCTTTAAAGAATAAAAGTCCAAAAATAAAATCGGATGAGTGAAAATGTATTTTACTTTTAATTGGAAATGTTTTATTCTCAAATCATTTCTCTCTCTAAAATGTACTATTGATGTTGTGTTGTTGAAAAGTATATAAGACAATACTATTTTTTTTTTTATGAATATTTTATGTTTTGTATTATTTACAAGAATAGTCATAATTAATTACAGTTAATATTTTACGCACTTCTTAGACATACTATACCATCTTGTCAGTGTATTAATTATATGTTTAAATATACGTGAAATGCAATTCTTACCTATGTTAATCGTAATTTGTACTATGATGACTAATATCGTTGTCTATAAATGGTTGCAATTTGACCAGTGCCAGCAATAAATAAATAAAAATGTTAACATTTTAGGCTTTGATGGGTGCCAAACAAGTGCATGTATTCGACCGAACCGCCGATGAAACCATCAGCTGGATTCAAGAAAAAGGTGGGCTGTTGGCTGCCGAAGATTACGGCCATGATTTAGATACAATACAAACTCTAATCCAAAAGCATCAAGGTTTTGAAGCAGACCTCGCCGCAGTCAAAGAACAGGTACTGTTTTACTAAAAATAAAAATAAAAATAAAAATAAAAATAGTAATTGTATATAATTTACATATTTTGATTTATATCTTATTGTTACTCATCAGGTGGAATGCGTCGTACAAGAAGCCGGTCGGTTGTCAGCCATGTTTCCTGATGCCAAAGATCACATCGAAGTAAAGCAAGAAGAAGCAGTGGATGCTTGGACCACGTTACTGGAAAACGCGAGTCAGAGAAAGAGCAAGCTGAACCAAGCAGAACACTTGCAGTCTTACTTCGATCAGTACAGACACTTGATGTGAGTAACTTCAAAACGTAATACTTACTTAATTTTTAATAACGTGTATTTTGTTGTTGTTTTTTTTTATTATACCAAACGGACATTTAGTGCGTGGATAAACGAAACCATTGCAAAAATCACGTCGCCAATGCTCAGCCAAGAGGTGAGCGGAGCGGAAATGCTCATATTGCGACATCAAGAGCACAACGCCGAGATCAACAGCCGATCTGAAGTGTTGGGCGAGTTCTATCAGACCGGTAGAAGTCTCATTCAACATGTTCGTATAGAGTTTACGCATAACTTTCGTCTTTCGTGTTAGGTACCTTAACTATATCTAAATATAATAATTTGTGATATTTTAGGGTCATTTTATGTCGGACGAAATCAACGAGAAGATTCACATTCTCGAACAAAGACATTATTTCATGACCGATACGTGGGAAAAACGTAAAGTCTTATACGATCAGAATTTGGACACGCAGGTATTTACTATATTATAATTGACAATATGTCAATATTATTGCTCGACGAGCAAACAATAATATTATGTCGGCCCGCTTACTTTAAATACGACTCACGTTCACCTGTATTTTGTGTTTGTAGCTGTTTAAACGTGATGCGGACCTGCTGGAGTCGTGGATACAAACCCGAGAACCCTTGTTAAACGACGATAAGCTGGGTGACTCTATATGGCAGGTCGAAGAACTCATCAGAAAACACGAAGACTTCGAAAAGACGATCGAGGCGCAGGAAGAGAAGTTCGATACGCTGAAAAGGATTACTCTGGTAAATGTTTTTGCCAACCAATAGATTATAACTCGAATTGTAAATAAATTCATTGTAATGAGCATTGAAGAAAATGGTTAATTATTATGTATTTAATATGATATTGGTTGATTATTTATACATGCACTTTTTTTTTTTTTAACTTAACGTTCGTGTGTTAAACATAATTTAACACTGAACTTCAATAACCCAATGGTTAATTAATTTCATCATATCAACATTATGTATTGTATCTGTGCAGTTGGAATTAGCGTTCAAGGAACAACTGGAGACCGAAGAGCGGGCCCGGGTGGCGGAAAAAGAACGACTGGAACGAGAGCGGCTGGAAGCTCGCAAACAACGCGAAGTGCAGCGAATTACGGACGTAAGTTCATCCGAGGATTTACCCATACGTTCGTTTTTTTAATATGTTTTTCTTCATTTTGCAGGAAAGAAAGAAAGAAGGCGACCGGTGGAAGGTGAACAATGCTGGCGAAACGATGAACGGCGACGATGACGATTTCGACCCTAACATGAGGTACGCTATTCAATTGAAATATGTATTTTTCCACAAAGCTTTTTATACGGTTTAAGTTATTTAGTTCTTGTGAAACTATAATATGGTGAATACTCGCATGGAACGTTTTGTTTCTTTTGTTGTCTTTATTTTTATAGTTTGATAAGTTTATTTTAACAAGAGTTTTCATAGAAAAAAATGATACTAACACAAAATTATATTTTATAAGATACTCGTGTACCCTATACAAATACAATGTTATTATTATTTGAAGTTTTTCTTATGGAATTGCCTTGTTTTTTTGATTTTTTGCTTAAGAATGCATGATAAAAATATTACGCATGAAAGCGATCTAGTAGCGCCGTTGAGATCGCCAGAAGCGTTGAGAGTCAAAAATGCTTCACCTATAGACCAAGAATCGAATACGTAAGTTTATATTTGCTAGTTTATTTGCTCCCGTTTAACGCTATCGATATACTAATGCTTTTACAAATTAATGTTGTAGTAGGTACAGTGTACACATATGAAAATCGTAAAATATCACCAATAAATTTTGTTCTTATAAGCTATTTTAAATTTGTATTTTAATATATATAGGCTCATGGTTCCCGGTTCACCGGCATTAAACAACAGTGGTAATTTCTCATCAATATTTGGAAATCGTCTGAAAAAAGGTAATTTCAAAGTAAAGCATAATATTACAATAATTATTGTTACTCTTGTCGAACGTATAATACAATATAATACCTATATCTCCCAAAAATTATAAATTTATACAATGTATAAAAACAAATGTGTGCTTTATTGTATGTATAGACGTTAAAAGGGCTGAAAGTATGAAAGCGGATGTGTACAAGAAACCCAAACGAACGCCTAGTTTTACCACTCGCAGGAGAACGCAAAGTTTCCGAAAACTTCAAAAATTGGAAAACGTGGACCAACTTCCCCCGGTAGAAATACAAGGGTTCTTGGACAGAAAGCACGAATTGCAGAGCAGTGGGAAAAAAGCGGCGGTCAGGTCGTGGAAAACTTTCTACACAGGTGAGTGAAACAAAATGAACACTTTTTCTAGAAATATTATTCATTGCTTAGGTACATAAAACGATTGCGAACGGTATTATGCTTGCTATAAGCGGGCTTGAATAAAATAAAATCGTGGTTGCTATTATATTGTTTGATGTTGTATAGTGTTATGTAATTACGGATTGTTTAAAAATGGTAGAAAAAATTTGAGAAAAAATGTTCTGATGGGAATATCTTACGTTATTATTGAGTGTGTTCCTAATCAGTGAAATAATACTATGTACAGATAGTTCTATCCTAGAATAACAATTTTTATTATATCGCACCTACAACTATTATAATATTCGGTATTATAATCGATTATTACTTAAGTAGTTAAGTAAATATATATATACGACTAGAATCTGAAAAAACAAATTCATAAAAAAAAAATGTTATACACTTCGAAACCGAATGAAACCAAAAATAATAATCATAATAATCATCGTGTCATTGCGTACAGTGTTGTGCGGCCAGCTGTTGTGCTTCTTCAAGGATCAGGAAGATTTCGTGTCCAGTAAAGCGGCAACGTCACCAATCATTGTGTTCAAAGCGAAATGCGAAAAGGCGTTCGATTACACTAAACGGAAACACGTGTTCAGGCTATGCTGCACGGACGGTTCAGAGTTCCTCTTCTTGGCCGACACGTCCAAGGAAATGGAAGAGTGGGTCAACAAGATCACGTTCCACGCGCAACTTCCACCCAGCCTGCAGCTTCTGAGCTACGATGATAACCAAAAGGTGCGTACTTGACTATAAATTCCATACATAATATCCAACCAATTTATCGGGCACACTCGGCGGGTTTATTCACATCCATATATAGACGATTTATCGATGTGTGTTATGAACAATTTTGACCAAAGATGATTCGGTTGAATTGTCACACAATATTATCGTCATCTCGTATGAAGTTATTTTTTTTTTGCTATTAAATAACAATAAAACAAATTTATTTTCCTCCCCACAGGGCTCCCCACGATCGGACTTACAGACTCCGGTCCCGTCGACGGTTATCAGCACTAGTTCGAGCGCGGCCACGACGCCGGAAACCGAACGCAAGCCACTCGCGCCGCTGCCGCCGGTGGTAAACGTCCGGAAAGACAGCCAACTCCGTCGACCCATACCAGTGCGACCGCCTTCGGTGGACAACATACCGTACCAAAACAATCACTCGGCCGTCGGTAAGTTCATATTATTATCACGCGGGACTTTTTCGAGAGATTTAAAGCGACCGAATCGACGACAATCCGACTGTAAAAAATATATATAAAATATCGTTGTAGACTTCGGCAAAAAAAACTACTTATTTCCGTCAGTTCTTCTTTAAGCTTGGTTCCCCGCTCGTCAAGTTCGTATGCCGTTGACAACAGAGGTTTATAAAATATTTTTTTGTTCTTTTAAGAGTATAATAATGATTGTATGCAGCGGAGCCGTCCGTATGTATATACTCGTATGTGTCTGAATATGTTAACGATTAAGACGAGCGATTGTCGACTGGGCATAATTATTAATATGTGTGTACGCTATTAATAATATTTACATGCTATATTCATATGTTATTTTGCTTTTTATTTCCAGACGCCACTGATTTCGGTACCAAAGCTTCGCCCTCCGGATATCCCGCGCGACCACATTCCTATTACGCAAACGGTAACAA
Organism: Myzus persicae; assembly: GCF_001856785.1. Lineage (NCBI taxonomy): Eukaryota > Metazoa > Arthropoda > Insecta > Hemiptera > Aphididae > Myzus > Myzus persicae. Next base: position 20,479 of record NW_019101750.1, on the reverse strand, counting down.
TGACTGGACCAAGGACGCAATCCACTCCAAGTCACCAATCCACCCCAAGTCACCAGGTTCGTCATTTACCACCCCTGTACACTCTTGCAGTGTCATTAAATGTATACGTTTTCAACGATGAACGATAGTAGGGCATATTAGCATCCCCAAATCGATCCATGTACGATAACTTTATGGTCGCGTTTTTATTTTTGCAGACGTCTCCCCGCCACCATTACCGACCACCGCGCCGCCGATCAAATCGGCTAACAGAGAAACGTGGACCTCGGACTACAGACACAGCGCCGGTGAGTTTTTTTCAATTGTTGAGTGATAATCTCTTGAAAGTAAAAGATTTTTGATAAGAAAATTACTATCGTCTTGTATTAATTATAACGTTGTTTGTAATAGCAATGTGATCTATATCTACCGTTAGTATACCCTTATATACTCCAGAATCACATAGCTCAGTCTCGAAATAGGTTTTTTATTTCACTCACTGACATGCGGTAATTCTTAGTTTGTGTACGGAACAAAATGTAACACTCAGTATAATATAATATAAGTATAGCCAGATAACTTACATAGACATATATTCATATCGCTTTTTGTAAAATTGCCTATTTTGCTGCTGTTGGTCTAGGAGACCTGTTAATTAAGGAGACGTTAATCTTATTTGTTTTATATATTCTAATATTAACGTTACCATTATTTACCTGTACCTCTACATAAAATACAAATTTGTATTATATTCGTAACTATATAGGTACGTTTCTCAGTTTATTTTTTTCATATTAAGTCTTGCTTCACGCTATTTCGTTTCAGACCGTTTTTTAACGCGATAAAAGTAAAGCAATATAAACGTCAACGATTTAAGCCAGGATTTCCGTCACAATTCAAAAATGTAAATAAAAATGATAAAAATTTATATACTATTTCATGTCGTTTAATGTAATATATTATTCCGAATACCTCCTATATACGTACTTACAACCCTTGAGTCTGTGTGTCTTGTGATGTTGAAAAGAACATTATTATGTTGGCCTAGTACTACAGTAACACAATATGTATCGCTGAAACGATGTTCCTTTTTATTTTTTTAGGTAATTTTTGTATATTAGGAGCACTTGCCTATCTTGATACATTTTGTTTAGGCCGCATAGAATACATAATATTATTGATATGTTTATTATATTTGTTTTATTCGTACTTGCCTTCATTGGTGGAAATCGAGAATCTAAAAATTAAAGATAATCGATCTGATCGATAGAATGTATAGGTATTTTAAAATGTTAGCAGTAGTTAATCGGTTTCTGCAACCAGGTCATAGGTACCACCTACATAATATTATAAGTCTTATTATTATAATATCTGTTATTACCTAGTTAATATAGTATGTGACCTGGTTCTGATGTAGCGCGGTGGTTGTATTCAGTCACGTAACGTGTTCCGACTGTTCCGAGTGGAAGCATAGGTGTCACTAGTTCCCGTATGGGTGACGATCCGGGATTTTAGTGTCAAATCTTCGCTGCACATTCACGTTTTCTAACCAACTGTACCCTCCCCCGCAGTAATGAACCTACTAAAAAGCCTAAGATCAATACGAAAAAAATAATAATTATAAAATACCTACCTATATTATTATGTCTGTTTCGTTTTGTATTTTAACTTGAGATATAGCGGAATATTATTATTATGCAGGTAGGTACTGTACAGTACTTGAACCCTGGCGGTAGTTAACACCAATAGACAACTAAATGATCGATATAAACTACGACGACGAGTGATCATGTTTTTTCTTCGACTTTTGCAGTGTACGCGAACATCGACACGCTCAAGCAGCCACCTCCGCCGGTGCCGAACAGATCGGCCACGTTGCCGGTGACGACGAGCAGCAGCCAGCAGCGGGCCAGCGAGAGTTCCAGCGAGAGCGAGCACCAGATGCCGATGGGCCGCAAAGACAAGCGTTCCAGCGTGCTGTCCAGCCTTTTCCGCAAGAAAAAGGCCACCAACCTGTAGACGCAATCCAGCTGCAGCTATAACGGCGCCTCGTGAAAATATTATGACATTACATATTATGATAAATATGATCAACGTTTTCCTATAGATTATATCATGTACACGATTTCCAATACGGCGGTGATCTGGCCGCCATATATTCACGTGTGGTATAGATTTAAGTAGTTCCAAATATACAATTATTGCGTTTTAATGATGCTGTGCATCGCATATATAGTCCGAACGGTTGTTTCGGAATCGGAAAGCGAAACCCGTGTAGAGGGCTTGAACAAATTCGAGAGGTTTCTTTTTCAAAAATCCGAGCAAAATAATTATCGAAAACAAATTACGTCTCGTAACGGTTTACAACTATAGGTAGGTAGGTTATAGTAGTCAGATGTATAAAATGTACTATAATATACCTACATAGGAACTAAATTGTGTTTATATTTTTAAACTTCGCCGATATAATATATGTGACACGAACCACGATCACCCCCCCCCCTATCCTCTCCTCCACTTGTGGTATATAACATTAAAACGCATACCGATCGTATTACAATTTCAATGTGTGTTTGTGTGTGTTATTTTATACTTATATCGTTGTGCGTATAATATTAAGTCAGTGTGCCATTCATTGTATACCTATCATAATAATATGCTGTGTATACGCGTTTGAGAGAGGAACCAACCCGAACCGAAACGGCGGTGCAGTCAATGTTGTATAATATTTGTATTATTATTATTACGAGTTAGATTTTATGGATACCTATTATATGTGTGTGATTTTTTTGTTTAATTTTATTCAGTCGCCAAACGACTTACATTTTTTTTTATTATATATTTAAATAGTTCTTAGGTAGTTGTAGTGTATACCTATCGCCGTGCGCCGTTTGCTTAAGGTGTTATTACTAACCAATGTCATATTATAATAGTAGTCTGAGTTTTTTTTTATTTGTTTTGCGTCTAAAAAATTTTACTAGAAAGAGGACGGGCCATTCCGCCATTGGATAAAATATCTACATTTATAGGTTTTATTTAAATTATTGATAAAGCACACTTTACTCGACTTATTATATGGGCATTGTATTTATATATTTATGTCATATTATAATGCGTAATGTCTTTTAAAGCATAATATATACATCATGCCATTATTATAGAAATTAGATATTTTTTAGTCATTTTTTTATACCATGTATAATTATGTTTAAATGGTTTTTTGTGTATTATTCATCTTTTATTGTTATAATATGTTTAATGTCTATGAATTTACGATTATTATTATTGTCGAAGCGATCATATTATTATTTATTACTGCTCCCCATATTATATTATTATGACGTAGGATTTTACATTAGTGATTAGAAAAAACTATTTTATACATTATTATTTTGCTTCTAATTAGAGTCCATGTTATGTTTGAAATGTATTTTTTCTCTTTTTAGTCACACGCGTATTTTGCCCTCATTATTAATTTCATTTTTGTTATATTGTAAATGTCATATTAAGTTTTTAGTTATATAGGTATATAGTTACACGCAAGAGTATACGCTATGCTTATATATTAAAAATTATTTATAATTATTATTATTACTATATTATTATATATATTTCTTTTTGATAATTTTATCATGCATACGTAGTGCCTTTTTACAAAATATTGTACTGTTATTTAAAGGATAGTGATTAATATTTATGTTCGAAAATTGTAAACTGTTTGTTTTTTCATCTATAAAAATACATCAGACTACTTATACTTTTATATTTCATTTTAATATGACTATTACATTTTTCATTTTAGACATCCTAAATCAGCGAACCTATCTTGAATTATCAAATATAAAATAATTGATATCATCATAATGATCCGTTATAATTATGTTTCACATGGTTCTAAACTCGACTGCACTAAACAAGTTTTTGGTTGGTATAATTTTCTCGGTCTATATGCAACTAACCGCATTGGCGTAGTCATAAAAACTTTTAAAAAGTTAAAACGTCAAAATACATTTTTTGAGAAACTATTTTCAAGTAGTGAAATCATATTTAAAATATCACTATAAATACATGTTTTCAGTTGACCGAAAATCGCAAAGATCCTTTTATTTGCAACTGTATATTTTTGCCAGTTATGTATGGTAAAATAAAAATTGTTCAAAGTGTTACTATTTAAAATAGAAAAGTACTATTAGATTCCCATAAAATCGCAGGATCTAGTACAAATATATAATATAACTTATCAATAATAACAATAAAAATAATATATGAAATTAATCAAATCATTTGTAAACCAATGGCCCATGTTGCGGAGGGCTTTTTACCAATAAAATAAAAAAAAACCAATAACGACCACATTCATACAACGACCCATACAATTACAACCACGAACCGGCGTGTGAGAACAACGATTGTTGAAGTATGCGTATGGTCTTAAGACGTATTTTGTAATGTTCTTAAGTATAAATGATTCACTGGAAGAACAAGGGAGTATTAGAATGAATCTATACACCATGTATATAAAATGTTAGAATAAAAATTTGGCGAAAATTACAAGTACCTATATTTATTCGTTTTTGAATTACAACAAAGTAAGAGTAATATCGATTTTGTTAAAAAATTGTTTTACTTTAAAATATTCGTTTTTCCTTAGTTTTTAATTATTTTGAAGTACTATTTGAATTTTCAATTTTGACCCAATTTCTAATCAGAAACAATCCTAAAAGTTTAAGATCAAAGCATTTATTCTACTATAAATTGTGTATACCCCAGGTTCTCAAACTCATTTTATCCACCACCCACTTTGAAAATCAATAATTTTCTAAAGCCCCCAAAAAAAGTTTCATCTAATCATTTGTAGACTCAAAGGTGTATTCAAGGGGGATGTGTGAGTCAGATCCCCCCATAGACCCTTTTTAATATTGTATTAAATAGTGTTCTTATAGTGTCAGAGCGTTACAAAGAAACATAAAAAAAAAAAAATGTTTGTCAATGTTTATTTCATCACACCAACATGATGGCACACTCTTACACTAATGACTAATTACAATTTTTCTGGGTCTTATACCACTCTCCCTTGGAGACTACCAACGCCAACGGGGGGAGGCATCGCCCACTTTGAGGAATGCTGTTGTATACCTACGTACACCTAATTGTGGTATTAAAAATATGGAAATCCCTTTAACGCGGTAAATGGTCGCGTTGACGCGTTGTTAAACATTTTAATTTCAGAATTTATAAATTATAATTATAATATTAAATTATATATAATAAATAGTTTATAAACTTAATAACACCCTTAATATACTTGGTCATTATTTCAGACTTTTTTACATTATATACATATACGATATGCCTATACTCCGTGTGTGTAATTTGTATGTAGTAGTACAAAGTGTTAGATTAGTCTAATGTTATACCTCACAGTACAAAGTGACCAAGAATCCTTAACATGGTGCATAGGTAACAATAAGGCAACCAAACACCAATCTATATTGTTCCAAGGCCCGGTTTAAACACATAATATTATGTTTCAGTATCACTAATACTAATATAAATTGTGGCTTACCCCACATAGTTCTAGCGTAATTACTAATTTTGCCATTTTTATTTATTATTTACAGCAAATCCGAACAATCTCTTTAGGTGTAGTTGCCTATATAACAGTCTTTGCAGTTCTATGGAACTGTACAATTAGTGAGAATATATTATCAAGTATAAATACTTTCAACAATGCTTACAATACCTACTTTCTAGAATTCATATTTTAATGATATAGGTAATAAACTAATAACTTTGAATGTACAATAATACAATATAAATATTTTAATAACTCATTAGTAAGAACTTACTAAAAACGAACAATAATAATGCAATATAATATTCTAGCTACTTTTTTTTAAAAAACGTGTTGTAACGTATCTAGGTATTTGCCTACAAATTAATGTTTGTTTATTTGTTTGTTTGTCTTTTATATATGCAGAAACTGCTGGACCGTTTTGAGTTAACCCTTATTAAGTTATAGGTTGCTCGTTGCAATAGGATCTGATGGCTTATGAATTTAGTTCTGAGTCAAGAACATGAAATATATATTTTTTTAAACTTAAATTGTTGTCACTGTTACAGATTATAATGTTTCTATTTTTTTTTAAATTATTATTATTACATATTAAGTAACCCATGGTAATTGGGTAGTTTTTTAGTCAGTTTTCTACTGTAACGGAGGTACGGTTGGTTTGGAACGCGTATGTGTGGCAACGATTTGCCACTAAGAACCGGGATGGTTAAGTAATTCGGGAACTAGTGATGGCAGGTAGAGTACATAATAATTTGTGACTGAAGCCACACGGAAAAAAATAATTACAATAATATTTTAGTTATCAGGGCCATTATCGCAATTTTGGTGTATGAGATTTGAGGCAAAACATAAGGAGTTAAAAGAAACGGCTCATTCTATAACTTCTCGAATAAATAACTTTAACTTTAGCACTGAAACAACAACTCCTGTTATCTTACCGACTTTTAACAACAACTAAAAATGTATACTCATCTAATACAGATTTAGGACCTATCATAACATTACCTCAAGAAACTATTACTTTATATAATAATACAATTACATACATGTCTACTCCATTTGATTTTTATAAAGACAATATAATTTTTCTTTCATGGATTCGTTTGAAAGGGATTTTATATAACACTAAAAATATGTCAATTATTCTGTGTCTATCTCAAGAACACAATATGTTACCAACATTTGGAAAAATTGACTCTTTATTTGTTGATTATTTAAATAGACCATTTGCTATCTGTAAGAAATTTAATACTTCATACTTTGATGATCATTTTCAAGCATTTAATGTAACACTTACTACAAGTTTTGTATGTATTTCTCTAGAAAATTTACAATGTGTGTATCTAACTCATCATATTAATACTTCCAGTGGCTTAACATTTATTACTTTAAAATTATAAAAATTAAATTACCTAAATATGAATATGGCGTGTACTAAAGTAAAAGTCAGAGCATATTTTTATTAAATAAATATTATTATTTTTTGTGTATTATTTATATTAATTTATAAAATATGTAAAAATAATAAATTAAAATATTTTTGCATTATGTATTATTTTTAAATAAAAATACTATTATTATTATTTATTATATCTTTGTATATTTATTTATTTATCCTTAAATATCATAGGTATTCAAAAACGCAAAGGAGATGATTAACTATTGAATTAACATTAGTACCTATGCTAATTGTCAATAGAATTATAGATATTTTGAAGTTAATCCAACTTAAAATTTATAGTTGAAAACTAGTATATTTAACTATACATTTTAATTACTGCCACAATATTTTTATGACAAAATTATTAACATTCATAGTAGAATCAACTTAAAAATTGGTTAAATCAACATTAATAAGTAACGAGATTTTATAGTTATATGAATTAAACTTTATAGTTATAATATAGTATATAATTATACTGTTAAAATAACTATAAAAATTTAACTATTTAAATTTTGTAATTGGAACTAAATTTATAGCTGTCACATATGTAATTATAATTTATAGTTAAATATACTGTAATTACAGTTAAATTAACTATCTATTTTTTTCCGTGCAGACACCGGGCCACACTATTACTATAATAATAAGATAAAATATGACACATAAACATACATAAGACAAAAAATAATTGTCTTATAAGAAATAAATAATGTGACTAATGACTAAATAATGTTTTGAACAAAATAAGGTTCTATAATAACTAAAGATGTATTTTCGAAAATAATAAAAAAATGATGTACTAATTATGAACTCAACTTGAATGAAGTAATTAAAAAATGTGTAAATAATTATTCAACACCCGATAAAGACTTTCAAATTGAAACATATTTTAAACTACGAAGTACAAACAACAAAGGTTAGAGACAATAATAAGACCATAAGACAAAAAGTAAAGAAATATATTTTTTTATTTTTTATTATTGAACTCAAACCTGGCAACCATGACCATTTGCTGTTTATTGAAACTATTTTTCAGTCATGTTTTTAACAAAAAAAAAAAACGGTTTCGTGCAGGCCCTCTCTTGTCCCAGACGTGAACAGCTACTATGACTTTTATAAAATTTGTCTAATTGAATAAAATTAATTACATTTTATGTTTCTAACACATGTGTTATAGTAATAAATGATGAAATTATTTGATTAGACATTTTCAAATACGCCCTTGCATGGTCTTAAAAAGCGGAGCGGAGCTATGAATGTTTTGATTTTACAATGATGTGTTTTTTTCATTTATTGTCTGCCTGTCAAGATTTTTTCTAGCAGACAAATTGCTATGATTATCAACTACTGCAGCATCTTTCTGGTAAGAAAGAGATCCTAAGTGTTGGGATAAACAAAAATAAATAATTATTGAAAAACGAAGTTGTTACGTATTGCTTTGAGTAGGTACACTGTTTTTAGTACCTAATAACTAATAAGTAATATTTTACTAATGTATGACGTGCACAGGGACGGATTGGGCCATAAGGAAATCGGGAAATTCCTGATGGGCCGCGTACTAAGTAAATAGCAGAAAAGTAGACTTAAATATAACCTATAATAAATATTACCGTTGATTTTAAATTATTCATTCTATAATCAATGATATTAGTGATATTACGTAATAACATGCTATAATATTATAACGTAAAGCGTGTTAAATTGTCCTATTGACCAATGACCCTGTTATATCGTGTGATTTAACAAATTGCGGAAAACCATCGATGTTATTATTATACATAGTTGCTATATTATGATGTTTATATGTTACTTTGTGTACAATATTAAATTATATATGACTGAACTGCACGAAGATGACGTGACCATCCACCTCTTAAAATGTATTGTACCTATTAACAGCAGATATCATTATATCAACTATATAAGTGCCCAGTGCCATTCACAGAATTGTTCATTCCGAATATTCGTAATTTGACGCGTTTTCTGGTATACTGCGGTGAGCGAGTTGTGACTTCTGCTAAAAATTAATAAGCTAGTTAGTAGTTACTATTAAATGACATTGATTATCAATACCATAATATTATATTAATTATACTACTATGATTTTATATAATATTTACAATTACCTAATGATAATCAATAGTAATATGTGTGCCACTTTGCCACTAATTTATTCATTGTTTTCATCGTCTTAAAAGTGCATAACGTGGGAAATTTAAAAGCAGCTTACATTTAATTTCATTGTTTTAATATTAAATTTTAGTTGAAAGTAATTTTTCGATACTTTAATTTGTAACTAGTTATGTGCATTTCTGAACAGTACAATTTAAAATATCAACGTAGTTACTCACGTAATACTCGTTATGAATTGAGAATAATTTAATAGTCTATTCTTTTTCAAGGTATTTACCGTGTTCGATTGTATTGATTAAATCAACTGACGCTAAGATGTCTTCAACAGTTTCCGAACCAAACATGCAAAAATTGATGGATGAAATTGAAAAATTAATTAAACGAGTATCTAAATTTATTTTATTTTAAAAAAGTTATAAAATTTAATGATTTAAGATTTTAATAGTATTTTGATATTTTGAATAAACACCCCACAACAATAATACATTTTATCATAAATACAAAACTGTATAAAAACATCAAGTACCTAAATATTTTTGAATTTATCTAGGCAAATCGTGACCATGAAGACAAAATTGAACATCTACAAAAAGTAAGTTGATCTATATTTTCAATTTTTATTTATAATTTGAAGATTTAAGATTTTAAATGTTGATATGTTTTTTAAAAACAATAACTTTACACAACAACATATTTAATAATAAGTGCCTAGTTCACAATTTTACTGAAACAAATTAAATGTACATATTCTTAATACATTTAGGAAAACAATGAACTTGTCTCTGATAAGACCAACCTCACCACTAAAATTGAGGAGTATGAAGACAAGATTCGAAAACTAAAACAGGTAAATTAACCTATTTTTTTTTAAATAATATATTTTGGTTATTTTTTTATTTTATTTAAGCATTTTCCATATAATAAAATTATATCTCATAATATATATATATAACTGTAACAAAACTTTTGTATTTATAAATTTAAATTTATTAAGGATGGTCAATGGTCATAGTTCTTGTTTCTGTGGAATATATGCAAGATACATTTTTCAGTTGAAATTGAATAAAGTTATTTTTTATTAATTATAACTAACTATTGTTATAGGTTACGAAGTTGACTTCTTACAATGTTTTGCAAATTTATTTTTCAAATCCATGTATTATATTTTGATTTGTTGGATGGACTAAATTTTGAAATTGTCTTTTTCTTTAAATTACATATTTTTAATACATTTATAGGAAAACAATGAACTTGTTACTGATAAAACCAACCTCACGACTAAAATTGAGGAGAAAGAAGACGAGATTCGAAAACTAAAACAGGTAAATTAACCTATTTTTTTTTATTTTTTTTTTTTATTTAATCATTTTTCATATAATAACATTATATCTCATAATATATATGTAACTGTAAAACAACTTTTGTATTTATACATTTAAATTTATGTAGGATGGTCATAGTTCTTGTTTCTGTGGAATATATGCAAAATACATTTTTCAGTTGAAATTGAATAAAGTTATTATTTATTAGTTACTACTAACTATTGTTATAGGTTACGAAGTTCACTTCTTACAATTTTTTGAAATTTATTTTTCAAATCCATGTATTATATTTTGATTTGTTGGATGGACCAAATTTTGAAATTGTTTTTTTCTTTAAATTACATATTTTTAATACATTTAGGAAAACCATGAACTTGTTACTGATAAAACCAACATCACGACTAAAATTGAGGAGGAAGAAGACGAGATTCAAAAACTAAAACAGGTAAATTAACCTATTTTTTTTAAAATAATATATTTTGGTTATTTTTTTATTTTATTTAACCATTTTCCATATAATAACATTATATCTCATAATATACATATAAGATATAACTGTAAAAAAACTTTTGTATTTATAAATTTAAATTTATCTAGGATGGTCATAGTTCTTGTTTCTGTGGAATATATGCAAAATACATTTTTCAGTTGAAATTGAATAAAGTTATTATTTATTAGTTACTACTAACTATTGTTATAGGTTACGAAGTTCACTTCTTACAATGTTTTGCAATTTTATTTTTCAAATCCATGTATTATATTTTGATTTGTTGGATGGACCAAATTTTGAAATTGTCTTTTTCTTTAAATTACATATGTTTAATGCATTTAGGAAAACAATGAACTTGTCTCTGATAAGACCAACCTCACCACTAAAATTGAGGAGTATGAAGACAAGATTCGAAAACTACAACAGGTAAATCAACCTATTTTTTTTTTAAATAATATATTTTGGTTATTTTTTTATTTTATTTAAGCATTTTCCATATAATAAAATTATATCTCATAATATATATATATAACTGTAACAAAACTTTTGTATTTATAAATTTAAATTTATTAAGGATGGTCAATGGTCATAGTTCTTGTTTCTGTGGAATATATGCAAGATACATTTTTCAGTTGAAATTGAATAAAGTTATTTTTTATTAATTATAACTAACTATTGTTATAGGTTACGAAGTTGACTTCTTACAATGTTTTGCAAATTTATTTTTCAAATCCATGTATTATATTTTGATTTGTTGGATGGACCAAATTTTGAAATTGTCTTTTTCTTTAAATTACATATTTTTAATACATTTATAGGAAAACAATGAACTTGTTACTGATAAAACCAACATCACGACTAAAATTGAGGAGGAAGAAGACGAGATTCAAAAACTAAAACAGGCAAATTAACCTATTTTTTTAAAAAATAATATGTTTTGGTTATTTTTTTATTTTATTTAAGCATTTTCCATGTAATAAAATTATATTTTTTAGGCGGCACTTCTTTCCGGATAGTCACGGTGTCTGGAGAGAATGGCCGCCATCCCCCACCCGGTCATGGCAGAAACCTACGGGTGCCCACTAGAAATTCTACCAAAACAAAACACACGTCTTAAAAACCTACCATACCAAACCCTACCACTACCACAATTATCCTAAAAAGTAAAAACAGCTAATGGCCATAGTTACCGAGCTTAAAAAAAACAACAACATAATATTTCATAATACATAACTGTAAAAAAAAACTTTTGTATTTATAAATTTAAATTTATTTAGGATAGTCATAGTTCTTGTTTCTAAAAATGAGGAATATACGCAAAATAAATTTTTCAGTTGAAATTGAATAAAGTTATTAGTTATTAGTTATTACTAACTATTGTTATAGGTTATGAAGTTTAGTTCGCACAAAATTTTGCAATTTCATTTTTCAAATCCATGTATATATTTTGATTTGTTGGGTGGACTAAATTTTGAAAATTTCTTTTTCAGATCTTGTTTTGATACTAATTACTTTGAATTCATTTTAATGACTTCTTTGTTCATTTTGAACCTATTTTATTATTATATCTGTGTCAGAAGTTCTAAAATGTTCTGAACATGGATTTTTATTATAAATAACTAATAAGTGTAATAGGTCAAGTGGAGGAAATTGACGAGTCCAAGTTTTAGTCAGGAAAATAATCAATGTATTTTAAGGGTTAATGGCTCAGTCATTTTTCACCACCAAAATGCATTTATGTTGCGGAAAAAAGTTTAAATAATACCCGAATTGAAAAAAATATTTTAAAAATAAAGTGAAAACTAAACGGCATTTAATTCATATTTTTTTTAATTTTTAAATTATAAAGAATTATTAAATTAATTTATTAAAAAAAAAATTCTTTTAGCCTTGTATGTATTCGGTATGTGCCGAATTTAGCAATTTGAAAATTTATAACCGTATGAGTGTGTCGCCTGTCAAGGGGGATAAAGGTGAACAAGTAAGAACATAATAATTGTATACTACATTTACTCAAACAAAAGTTAACATAAATGTTTATAATTTTAGTGCACAGTGTGGTGGTGCCCAAAGCATTCAAATTTTGATACTATTGTTAAGGATTTTAAACCAAATAATGAAACAGATCAGAAAATATTACAACTTGGAAAAGCTAGAAATGCTTACTGGAAAAAAAATGGTGAAGTAAGTAACTTAAAAACAAAAAAACGTGTACATTCATTTCTTAATCATGAGAGGAAATCACAAGTTTATTTATTTTTAGATTAAATGCTGCAAAAATGATCGTAAAAAAAAAAATAGTAACGATTTTTCTCCACCATCAAATTGGCCTAAATGATCCTAATCAATGTGAATAGGTAAAAGAACACTGCACACAATAATATTGTAAAAGTATGATCATATTTTAGCTATAAAATTCATATTTAATTTTTTATGATTATACTGAAATACTAATAACCTAATAATAATCAAATATTTATAGATTTATAATATAATATTTAGTATTCAAATATTGTCACATCCTCAAATGTTAAAGTAAGTATATAATAAATATGTACATTACCTAAATGTTGGAATACTTATTAGTTATTTATTAATCGATAAGTCATCAAATTAAACTTTTAATAAAACCCTAACTTTAACCATGATTCTATTTAATTAATAAGTTAATAATTATTAACTTTCATAATGTACTTTATAGTGTTCACAATGACTTTTCAACTACTTGTGTTCTTTAAATGCATGTGTGCTTACTACTTAAAGTACATGTATTCTGCAAGTACAAAAATAAATTAGTTAGCCTACCGTATCCCTTCAAGGTCCTCCCCTTAATTGAGCTTTATAGGTTTCCATAAAACTAATTTCAATTTTCAGATGGTTAAAGCAAAAGTTACAAATACCTATGCATTAAGGAGACTGAAGTACATGCATTTATGTTCCCGGTTGGGAAATCAAATTCTCCAATAAGTCGCAAAAATTGTTTCTGTAAAATGTTCGATACAAAAATAATAATGTCACTATTGAGAAATCGTATACCGGGTAGATATGTCAAGTCCACCGATAGCACCGGTGGCTATATGAAATAAAACTGTAGTTGTCCATTATAATACGATATAGACCTAGACAGCAATGTGTAATGATAATATCATAATATTGTCAGCTGGATAAGGAAAAAAGAAAAATAATTTAAACATTTTAAAAACAATTTTAAATCACCACTTTTACAATTGCGTTATGCTGTCATACCTGTTTTTGTGCATACAGGTTTCGAATTGCTCTTAATGCTAATATTAGTTGTGCTGGAGTGAAAATATATTCTTGCCTCTTGGAATTGGCAAGGTGTAGTGTTCATTTCTACTTATTCAATTATTCAATGAATTATTTAAAACTGGTCGCTCACTGCGATTTGTATTATTCAGTGCGTAGTAACAAGTTCAGAATAAGTCCTTTGTATTTAAAATATAAATGTGTTAAGTACCTATATGTGGTTTGACTGTTTGAGAGTTAATTATTATTACAAGATTGAATCCTAATGGACTTATGGCCATTAACCTAAACCTATAATGGTTAGTTTGGTGGAATTATTTTAAAATACAGGTGATATAATATTCATAAAATAGGTATACTTGTACAGGTCCTATGACCATCACGAAGTACCAACAAGTCACAGCCGCCATGACAAAAACATCGATTTTTTTTATTAATGATATTTCACAAGTGCATACCATAGGGAATTTAATTGTTTTAATTTACGTATTTTGTTGTAATCTAAAAATATTATTCGTGAATAGGTACTCAAACTTTTAAAGTACTTTATAACGTGTATTAACACATTTTAATATTTCACATTATATTTATTATTCAAATTTTTTTTTTCTGCCATATATTTACTGCATGAATATGGAATTGTTCGCCGATGGAAGCATCATAATTCATAATAATCAAATATCCGGCAAAATTGATAAAACGTGTTTCCGTCATCGTATCAATACCACCTCTTCCGACGACTGAACTAAACATAAGCCATCGAACGATGGACATTATACTTTTACTGTCAGTTATTCTGTTGATTCCATACATTTTCCATTGTGAATTTGATCACAACTTGGAAACCCAAGTCCCAAACTCTGTATACACTATTAGCTTTTCAAATTTAAATTTAAAAACCGCACTTAACACCACATTACAGCCATCTGTACAATACCACGACCTTTGTAGTCAAGGGTAATTTAACATTGTTAATTATTATTACCTACAAGTTTAATTTGGTGGATGAACCACTTAAGATGAAGCTCGTATTAAATTTTAAATTCTTATAAGTATTCAAATTGAGAATGTTTTGAATATTTAACAATAAAATAATATTTGCGGTATCATAGTACCTACTATGGTAAAACTAGTAAATATTTTGACTTGAAATAATTTTTTAACAAAAAAATCAGATTTATCGTATTATTAATTATTAAAATATCATAGGTATCATCAATGATATTATTGTATGTATTAATAACACACGTATTATACATGTGCCCATAATCAACTAAAAATATTTTATGGCTATAAATAGAGTAACTTGCCAGTAAACTTTTCTATTTGCTTAAGGTAGATCAATATTTGTGGAGAATCTCCTATTAAAATAAACAATTTCAGAATTTTGATGAATTTTAAATGCGTACAAAAATTAACCATCATGCATATTTTGGTTATAGTCGGTAGATGTTTTTTTATAGTGAGAATCAAATTAAAAATTTTAAATCTTTATTATAGTAATATCAGAGATAATGATGTTTACAATTTTTTAGGTACTATATGTTATGTTTAATTTGTCTGACATTCAACCATCATTACCTAATTTAGTATTATAAAATCTATAGTTCGTTAGCTCATTATTGTAACGAACTAATAGAAAAATGTTTTGCGTCAAATAAGTTAAGATTAAGGTGGTTTAATGTTTAAACCGAGATTTTGAAGAGGACGTCGAGGAAACCGAATATAATTTGTACCTATATCCAAGCCATACAGTTAAAAACAGAACCAGTTAAAAAACCATTTTTGATTGTTTGAATTACGTAGGTAGTTTTTTTAACTTGGTGCATGGATGTATAAAATGAATAACAGTTTTCGAAAACAATATATTTTTTAAATAGAGTACCAATATTAAGGGTTAGGTACTTTAACTGATCGTTATAATTCGTAACTGCATCTGATATTCAGTGTTCTGTTTTCTACTGTGTATGGTAAAATATAGAAATCAGACAACAGCAAAAATCATACTGACAAATTTAAACAAAAATAAAAATGTTTGTTTATTCTTCACATCATATGTCACATACGCTTATATACTAGCTATAGACGAGCGAGGCCGTTTTCGACCAAAAACGTACCCTTCCCTTTTCGGCCGATTCACTTTTCGACCAAATTTAAAAAAGGTAGATTCCCTTTTCGACCGAAATCGTACATTTCACTTTTCGACCAAATTTAAAAAAGACTGATTCCCTTTTCGGCCAAAACAAAAATGTATATAATATATGTAAAAAGAAATAATATACAATAATAATTATTATGTATAAATCACATTTTTAGGTATGGTTTTGTTAAGTTAGTTTCAAACAATTATTTTAAAACGCAACGAATCAGAGCTAACAAAAATCAGACAATGACGGAACATAATAACTATATATCTTATACCATTTTTTTTTTTTGTAATTTATAAATTATTTTAAACCATAATATGAATAGGTTTGTGACATATTAACATAATTAATTTATATTTTAAATAATTTTAAACATTTTATGCAACCTATTATTTTAATAATTTTCTAGAAAATATAGTATATAACATTAATTATATTGTTAATGATAATAATTTTACAACAATTCTATACCTATTAGTTTATTTGTTATATAGGTATATATAATACATATTATTATTGACAAAATGTTTGTACTATTATTAAATTTTTTTATAAAATATTGCACATATTAACATAAAAATCATGTTAATATATTAATATTTTCATATTTTAAAAATGTTCTATACATTATTTTACAACATTTTATGCAACTTATAAAAAACTATATTGTAGCAATTTTTTTTTTTTACATATATTTTTGTTTTAGCTGAAAAGGGAATCAGTCTTTTTCAAATTTGGTCGAAAAGTGAATCAGCCGAAAAGGGAAGGGTACGTTTTTGGTCGAAAACGGCGATGCTCCTATAGACTCTAAAATTTTGGTCAGCAGAGTATAATATAATAGGTTAGCACAAAGAAAAACTATGGTATCTAATACAGGCAAATATCTATATTAATATGAAAATATTTCAAGCCAATACATATAGGCTATATTAATGGAAACCCATTTCAAATATTATATGTATGAATGTGCTTTCGAAATGTTTTATCTGCTGTGAGGGCAACAGACTCAAATTATACTTTTATGATTTTCGACCAAAAATAAAAATATAACTTAAATAAAATATTAATTTTTAAGGGACCCGATGCTGAATTTACAAATTGTCCGCAATTCCATAATATTTGAAAATTATATTTTATATTTTAATTGCCACCTTCATTATAAAACTTTTTCACTTTAATTTACTGCCCTGCATTTTTTAGGAGGGGGAGGTTAAAACAGTTCATTATTTCAAAAATAATAATTTCACTGAAAAATGTCCTAAGGCCTTGTAGAGTTGTTAGATATTGATAACTATTTTTGTATCTGAAAAAAGAAGACTCCACAGGCCTGATTGAATTTCAATTTTTTAATTTAATTTTAAATAATAGTATGAAATAATTCGTAAAAAAAAACTTGAAATTGTCTTATTTGTAAAGACACATCATTATAGCTAAATTGCTTTTTGATTAAAATATTGAGACAAAAAGAAATTGGAACCGGGCGCCTTAATGAATTTTTTTAAATCACCATTTTTACAATGGTGCCATACCTGTTTTCATGCTTATAAGTTTCTAATTTATTGTTCTTTAATGTTAATATTAATTGTGCAAGTGTGAAATTTAAGTGCCCGGAAACATTCTTATATTTGGCAAAGAGTGGGGTTTATCGCAACATATCTAATGAATTATTTAAAACCGATCGCTCTGTGTGATTGCCATTTTTTAATGTAAATATTTCTAAGAATAAGTATTTACTTAGCATTTAAAATATGGATGTGTGAATTATGCGGATTGAGAGTTAATTATTATTAAAATACTGAGTGAGTACTAATGGACTCATGACCATTAACCTAAACATAATGGTTAGTTTGGTGGAATATTTTAAGACGCACCTGAAGAAATGCTCATATTATTTGTACAAAACCTAACCATAATAGGTACCAACAACTAATAAGCCACATCCACAATGCAATGTGGAATGCATGATTTTACAATAAAATGCTACGTTTTAAGTATTATTCAGTGTTATTTATTACCTATTGACAATTCACTGGAAGAAAAAGACGACCAGTAGAATGATGTTAATTCCCTTCCCCCATTGCTGAATAGTGATGTATTCTTTACCAATTAAACTTTGATTGCATTATTGCAGTTGTAACTTTTGACTATTTGAATATTTCTATATCATTTGTGGAAAAAGCTGATAAGTGCCAACATTTATTGTGCAGGGCAGACATTATTTACTCGCATTTTGGTTTAGGCTATTTTTATTAAAAATATTGTACCTACCTAGTCTTAATATTGTCAAAAAGAAATTTGTAATGATTATAGCCAGTTTGAAATTTTCGTCAAGACTTATTTTGGACAAAAAGAACATTAAATGAACATAAGTCATAACAAGTGTTGTCCCTATCCAATGACACTTTTTGCTGAGAGAGTAGGTAGTTCAGTAGTTGTGGTTTTATTAAGATAAGTTTCAAATTTCAATATTGTCCAAAGACGTGGGATTACTGTGTAATTTTGATTATATAACTACTAATATAAGAATAATTATTTGTATTTAGAATTAGTACGAATATAAATCGTTTATGTTATAACCAAAGATAATAATTTGTATGCTACACCCGCAGAAGCTCATATTGTTGTCTTTGTCTTACAAGTGCATACTATAATATGTACAAATTACGGGCAGCAGTTAAAGATTTAATTTCGCTATAGTATCAATGTTAGAGTGAATAGGTAAACATATTATTTAAATGGAATAACATTAACTGTGTTTTGTCGGAGGACATGTTTATTTTTTAGATATTTTAATTTTGAAACAAGTTGTGG
This sequence comes from Myzus persicae, assembly GCF_001856785.1. NCBI lineage: Eukaryota > Metazoa > Arthropoda > Insecta > Hemiptera > Aphididae > Myzus > Myzus persicae. The sequence goes on along the minus strand of NW_019101750.1, from coordinate 1,311 downwards.
ACATTTTTAAACGGTACATAGGTACAACATTGTAAATGTAGAAGTGCCACTAGACATCCTCTGCTATAAATGATAGAATATAGATATAAAAATAAAAATGGGAAGGGGGGCATGGGCGCCCGCAGGCAAATGAATTGTAAGAATCAAAATAAAATAAAATTATAAAAAAATGTGCGTTAAAACAAATATTAAAGACTGCAGTCTACAATATCAGTACTCCTAAATTCATAGCTCCATTTACAATAATCCGATCATGGAATGATGAATACTTATAAGGCACTAACTATTTATCAAAATTCAAAAACATGTTTTTAAATAATTGAACTAGATTTAAATTATAGAAAAAACAATTTGAAGGGGATTCTGGGCGCCCGCAGGCAAATGAATTGTAAGAATCAAAATAAAAAAAAATTCTAAAAAATGTGCATTAAAACAAATATTAAAGACTGCAGTCTACAATATCAGTATTCCTAAACTCATGGTTTCATTTACAATAATTTGATCATGAAACAATGTATATTTGTATGGCACTAACTATTTATCAAAATTCAAAAACAAGTTTTTAAATAATTAAACTAGAGTTAAATTATAGAATAAAAAATATTGAATTGGAGCATGGGCGCCCGCAGGCAAATGAATTGTAAGAAACAAAATAAAAAAAAATTATAAAAAATGTGCATTAAAACAAATATTAAAGACTGCAATCTACAAAGTCTGTATTCTTAATCTCAATGCTTCATTTACAATAAGTGGATCATGAAACGATGAATATTTATAATGCACTAACTATTTATAAAAATTCAAAAACATGTTTTTAAATAATTGAACTAGATTTAAATTATAGAAAAAAAATTTTGAAGGGGATTATGGGCGCCCGCAGGCAAATGAATTGTAAGATACAAAATAAAAAAAAATTATAAAAATATATGATAGAATATAGATTTAACAATAAAAATGGGAAGAGGGGTATGGGCGCCCGCAGGCAAATGAATTTAAAGAATCAAAAAAAAAAATGTATGCAGAAATGTACATTAAACAAATATTAAAGACTGCAGCCTACAAAATCAGTATTCATAATCTCTTTGCTTCATTTACAATAATTCGATCATGAAACGATGAATATTTATAATGCACTAACTATTTATAAAAATTCAAAAACATGTTTTTAAATAATTGAACTAGAGTTAAATTATAGAAAAAAAAATATTGAATTGGAGCATGGGCGCCCGCAGGCAAATGAATTGTAAGAATCAAAATAAAAAAAATTATAAAAATATATGATAGAATATAGATTTAAAAATAAAAATGGAA